>NC_137743.1:4930000-5086712 GCF_963264785.1 Psittacula echo
TTCTTTATATCTCTCCTCCTTTCCTTGTCCTCCCTCTTTCTAGAGGGAGGTCACTTTGCAATTTGAGATCATTCTCCAAACGGCTTCAGTGCTCATACCGCTGGTTGAAAACTGGTCACTGCTGCTTGGGTCTTCCAGACTTTTAGAAGAGATTAATGATTGATGCACCTAACAGGCCCCTTCCTGCAGCAAGGGTTTTGCCTGGGTGAGAAGCAAAGGCTAGACCTTGTCATACATTCATGGGGTTATTCCTGAAACTCCTTTAAAGGAAACACCCAAGAATTTCTTCCTTCATCCAAGAATTACTCTATTAAGCTATTCTGTGATTCTGTGATTCTATAAGAATGCTCAGTTACTGGAGGGACTGATGGTCAGCAGCAAATAGTTACCAAAGGTGCGTAGCAGTCATCCTCAGCCAGATCCAGGGACAGGAAGGCAGCAAGGAGAGTGCAGGAGCTACCTGCAGAGGACCACAACGATGCAGGTAATAGGATGAGGTGCTACTGGGACATGCAGTCCCAGTCCTGTTTTCGGAGGAAGACCCAGCTCACAGCACCACCAGCCTCGTGCCTAAAAGGTCACAGCTTCTGCCTTGAATCCCGTATCTCTTGCGCTCAAAGAAACGAAGAAGGAAGGCAAACATTGAAGAAAGGGCATTTTCCAGGGCATTGCACACTGAGATAACATTCCTGATGTATGAAACCTTGATTGTTATGCTAACTTTCAAAAAGAAACCAAACCCACCTGATACTGTGCCTTTCCCACTGCTCAGTCCTACTCACCTGTTCTGTACCAGGTTCACCAAGGCAGTGGCAGCACCGAGCAAATCTTCTGCAAGTTCCCAATCACGGTTCTGGAGGAGCCTTCCTAAAATATTCCAGGAATCTTAAATGGAACTGAAGGCATCCCACAAGAGAGAGCCTCAAAAGCATCCATATGGGTTTTTTTTCCCATTACAATTCCTATAGCTTCAACTCCAGCTTTGCTGAACATAATCCCAGCCTCAAAACAACACAACCTTCTGTTTAAACAAATGTTTTAAACCCCCAGGGATGGTTAAATTGCCTCTTGACTTGTTCTCCCCTACCTGGCAGCAAATTTGGAGGCTTGGTGATGGCAGAGATGCTCTAGCTCCTGGGTTTGGTGACTGGAACATTGGGCTGCCTTCTGCTCCCCCTAAGGAGCAGGAGGTGTGCTGGTGGCATGGTGAGGCCACAGGGTACAGAACCACCACACAGGGATCCCCTGTCACAGGTTATAGCCAGCTCAGTCCCGGGCTGGATGGAATGATCTCTGCCTCCTCTCCAATCTTGCCATTCGGGTCTACCCGACAACTGGCTGAAAGCCATTACTCCCCAAACTGTTGCTTATTTTTAAGTAATACAGCTGCTCTGAGCAATGCTAACCACCTTTTTGATTGTTCATTAGGGACCTGCAATACTCTTGGTTTATTCCATTTAAACCTGAATTTAACTAACAGTAGTTATGTGCCCCATCACCTCTTGATTAGAAGACTGAATTGCTTCCTAAGGACCGAATCATGCAGAGTCTTGTGGTTTCTGCGCGGCGCCGGGCACCTTCTCTTCTCATCCATTTCACTTAGGCAGCTGCTTTCAATGGAAATTGATGGCACGCTTGAGCTGGATGAGTCCTGAGCCAACGTCCAGATTCTGCCTTCAAAATCTTCATTTGCAGCAAACAATGACACATGTGACTCTGCTTAACAGAGGCTAATGTCTGCATGAGCATCAAGGAACAAACGCATAATAAAGGGTCAAGAATCGCCAATGATCTAAATAAGGGGTTTGAAATATTTAATCAGAGGCAACAATTAAGGTTCTTTTAGATGCTGCAAACTTAAAGCCTGTGGTCTTGAATCCAAGCCAAGTGTTTGCCCTTAATGATTGCACAAGTTTCCTTAAATGATGTCTCCTCCCGCTCAAGCTCAGCTACAGACCCGGCACAGAAAGAAATGCTTCAAAATCATACGGGAAATTGCAAGGAACTTTCCTCCTTTGCCAGCTTCTCATCACTTTTAAACACTGCTAAACTAAGCATAAGATTTATAATTTAACCCACATGATAGCAAGTCATTAAATAGTTCCCAAAGAGGTTTTGTATTGAGTGGACTTGTTTTATAAAGCATAAAGCATTCCTCAGCTGACGGGGGCTGAAACGTTACTGGGCTCTTTGGCTTTATTCTTCTCAATGATATTCAGATTTTGGAAATGAAGAAGAATACTTCCTTGCTGGAAGCCTGAATTCCACTGAGATACAAATCTCTGTCCCTTTGAGAATGATAAAGGAAGTCAGGCAGGGTATTGTATACCATCTTGCATTAAGAAAAACTCGGGGGGTTAAGGCCATCTGTATTTAAATCCAAGGACAGATGAGACATTTAAATTTTAGTAGCACTCAGTTATATACCTGACATAGAGAAATGGCTGCAATCCTTTTTATCAGGCTGCAGAATAGGCATTAAATGACAAAATATTAGTCAGGCCATAGATCCACAGAACCTGTAAGTTCTGCAGCAGCTTCATTAAATCTGTTTCTGATCCGAGGGGAGAGAAGGGTCTGGTAGAGCATTGCCAGCATTTGAGGCATCGGGCTTTTCGAGGATTGCTGCCAGGTACTTCATCCGTCTGTCTATTTTCATATTTATTGTTTCACCAATCACTTTATTCATCCATCTGTTCGTCTGTGTAAACCCATTTTTTTAAATTTTAATTTTTATTTATAGACTGACCTTCATAAACTCCCCTCAAGTACCGCGTGTTTATCACTGTCAGGGATGAAAACGTTATTAATGACAGCGGGGCTGCGCAGGGAAGATGACTGCCCTTTAAATTCCTTTTCAGCTGACTGGACCGCAGCAACTCGGCTGGGCGGAGGTGGCTGGATCAATAAGGTCGGAGTTCAGTCACTGGTCCCATCTCCTCTATCATTCCCCATCACCAGCAGCTAACGATGCCTGCAGGTGGAGCAGGGGCACTTGGCTACGTTTATGAATTGCCTTGCTCCGTGGTGAAGGCTTTTCCTGCCCCATAGGAAAAGCTGTGGGGAGCTCGGGATTATTCATTTTGGAATGTATACAAGGGAAGACATGGATGTCAATGGAAGAAAAGCAGCCCCGTGTGCTTAGAGTAAATAGCGCTGGTTCATTGGGCAGCACTGGCACCAGGGAAAGGTGCTCTTCCAGGGAAATTCTGATTAAACATAAATGAGGGATGCTCTGGTCATTAAACACTTACCACATCAGATGAAGGAATGAGACGAGAGTGAGTTTTCAGCACACAGTCACTAGCACTGTACTTTCAAACCAGCTACTTAATTGCCAGGAATTCAGGGCTGATAACCACAACGCTGCAACCACCTCTGTATTTATTTCCCCGCAACATTTATTTCTGTCTTCATTTCCCTGCACCAGCCATGGCTTCGATGCTTAAACCTGGTTTTGGGGCATCAACAGACGTCTTTCATTTTGCAGGTGCATAACTCATAACGCAGCTTGGAAAATGCCACTTTTAGTGACTAATCATGTCCCTATTTAATTGCCAACAGCAACGCGGGTGATTGCTAGGTTGAAAATAGAAGGTGGTGAGAGTATTGCTAAGTAGCTCAAAATTAACACAGCTCTGGATTAAGAGAGTTTCAAATTTATGGTAGCTAGGAGTCACGCGGTGGCTATAAATGCTTTACGGGTTCACTTGGTTGACATAAGGTCTAACCTTGCCTCAAAAAATACATTTTTATTCTGCTGACTTAAAGCAGGTTTGACAAATCCTCTGCAGGATAACTCAGCCCTCACGTTTTTATCTCTGGTTGGCCTAGGTGCCATTTGCGACAGGGGTTTTGCCATGAAGGATGTCGCTGTGAGGCTGGGGACATTCCCCTCATGGCTTCATCTCACCTCCCAGCTCATTAGGAGCCCTGGATTCCTGCCTGGGATTGTATTCTGACATAGGGGGTGTAAATCAAGGCATAAACATATTTAAACTAATGTTGTTGGAAATCTGTAATTCTGACAGGGAAATGAGCACCAAAAAAGCGCATATAATATTTGGTGACATGTAATTTTAACTTCATCCAGTCTCTTTGCTTTTGAGCCATTGTTACCTGCAGGATAAGGCAATAAAATAAGGATGTACAAGAATGTGTCAAATGTAGGGCTTCCCTAAATTACACTCTGAGGCACAGATTAATACATTTAATACATTCCAGTCATGAGTGAAGTACTTATAGCAGAACAACTGCTCCTCCAGTGATATCATTCACTGGAATGAACTACAGCTAACAGTGACAAGCTGGAAAAATGCCCCCACTTTTCAAACTGTACAAATGGCATTTGGACACAGTAACTCAAAACTGGACACTTCATTTCAAGTTTAAAGCTAGTGGTCCAGTCAAAAGCTATTACTCCATCTTCTTTATTTGTAGTCCATGCTTTTGTGCTCTTTAAGAATCAAATAAATACTGGTGTAATGGTTAGCAACTGCCAGTTCAACGAAAAATACTGCTAAATTCACCAATAAGTCTTTTTCCTACACACACAAATTTATGGCATAAGAACTGAACCCATTCCTGTTACAATGTCTGGATAGTTTTTTAATGTAGAGGGAGACTCAGTTTAGTGATAAGAGTTTAAACCTCAACTCCTTTTTCCTTCTTTCTGGCTCATACATCTGGATAGAGAAGAGCATGAAATAAATGGCCGGTGCGTGCAAGCAGAGGTGCACTGAGCCGGCCTGTTCTCAGCTCCATCTATCACTGTGGCTTTGCGGTCTCTTGCACCAGCTCCTCTTTCCCTTTTACATTTGCACTGGGATTATTTAAAAGCAAAGAGATTATTTGCACTGATATTATTTAAATGCAGATGTAAGATCTGACCCTTCCTCTGCATTAAGAGCTTTGTGAAGAAGTGAAAGAGACTGAGCTGGATACAAGCTTTCTGGATGCCTCCTCCTTGTTATCCTGTACAGTCCTCTTTGGTCCACTACTTGTAAGTGCCTCCCCCTCGAAGAGACACCCCAAGCCTCCTACCCAGCCCCGCTGCTGGCTCTGTAATCTATAGTTAGATCTATAGATCTAAATAACTATAATAGATCCCAGTTTGTGATCATCACAAATGTCCTGCTGCTACATGTGCCCATGCAAGGGCAGGGAGCAGAGCTACCTTTTGCCTGAGGAGGACTCTCTACAGAAACAAGAGGTTGCCCAGAGAGTGGACTAAGCTGCTCTCAGGTCTCCCCTTCAGGAGCCTTCTCTTCTCCAGGCTGACCCAGCCCAGCTCTCTCAGCCTGGCTCCAGAGCAGAGCTGCTCCAGCCCTCACAGCATCTCCATGGCTTCCTCTGCCCTCGCTCCAGCAGCTCCATGTCCCTCTTGTGCTGCTGCCCCAGAACTGGATCAGGGCTGCAGGGGGGGTCTCCCCAGAGCACAGCAGAGGGGCAGGATCTGAGCTTCTGGTCACACTCTGGGGGTGCAGCCCAGCACACGGGGGGGTTCTCGGCTCAAGCACACTCTGAAGCCGGGTCATGGGGAGCCTCTCATTACCCAACATCCCCAGGTCCTTCTCCTCAGGGCTGCTCCATCCAGTCTTTGCCCAACCTGTGTTTGTGCGAGCTTTGGGGCTCGAGGTTTCAGTTCCTGCTTTGATCTGCCTATAGAAAATAAGTGATCCTGAGCTTTCCCGCAGTAATCAGCACGTGTCATACCCCTTGAGAAATCCCTCCTTCATCCCCACACAACTACTGCACTGGTGGCTATGAGGGTGTTTGTAAATTAATGCTTATTCCAGACAACGTCTAGGCTAAAAAGCATCCATTATTAGGTGCCACACCACACCTGGAAGAATGCTTATGGATCTGGGGGTTATGCTAGCAATTCTGCTAAACTTGTGAAGCTGGCTGATGCGAGACCCAAGTGGGGATGGTGTGATGAAGGGATAAATATTCCCACTGTCCAACTGCCACATCTTCTCTCCAGCCAGCCTTTTTACAGTGTGCTGCATTAAATGATGCAGTAAACCCAGGGCCTAACACCCACTTGCAGGGAACAACGGACTTGTTTCCAAAAGGAGAAAACCTCACAGCCTAACACTTCTTCAGAAAAGCACACAAATGTGTTTCCCCAAACTCAGGAAGTTACTTCCAACTTGTCTGGGACAAGACAAGAAACTAAACCACAAGTAATTCTAAGTATGTTCATTTTGCTCTATAGCTTCCCCAGGCCCTACAGGCCCTTGTCCCAAGCCCCTCTCCAGGTTTCCTGCAGCCCCTTTAGGCACTGGAGCTGCTCTCAGGTCTCCCCTTCAGGAGCCTTCTCTTCTCCAGGCTGACCTAGCCCAGCTCTCTCAGCCTGGCTCCAGAGCAGAGCTGCTCCAGCCCTCGCAGCATCTCCATGGCCTCCTCTGCCCTCGCTCCAACAGCTCCACGTCCCTCTTGTGCTGTTGCCCCAGAGCTTGACACAGGACTCCACATCCCATCCTAACTTGGTCTGTAAACACTTTGATGTAGAACTCTTCTGCTTTCACCCAGGTAAATGTGCTTTATATAGATCTGGTACACTGGGCTCGGGATCCTAGATCAATACAAGTAAGAATGAAAATTAACACTACATTCTAAATTGCTAGGACTCATTCCTTGTATTGGTAATACACAAAACCAATTAAATTCCTCTTGCAGGATTTTATCAACAGCAAATTACTAACTCAGAATTTTACCAGTTTCTGCCTGCTTTTCCATGGAATAATAGCAAAATATATTTCCAATTCAAATGTATAGCAAATATGCATAGCAAATAGCAAGATATATTTCCAAAATCACTGATTTTGACTCTTCGTGTTGCCAAAATCCTTTGTTTTAAGAATTAAACTAACTCCTCCTCAGAAGAACTCTCCTCAAGGTGCACACATGGGAAAGAGCCCTCAGATATGTCACTCTTGGAAAGCCCAACACACTGTTTGGAGACCTGACACTCCTGCTGCATCGCCTGTGCGGAGCACGGAGCACAGGGTAAACTGACACAATAATTGGATTATACATGCACAATTCAGACTTTAAGTAACTGGGTGCTTTCTTGCTCCTGGTTTCCACAGAAAAGTCATTTTTTTTGTTCCTTAAATCCTTGTACTGCTTATTTACATATGAAAAGGTAAGTTTATAAAAGAGCTTTCCTATTTTACTACATCTAATAGTTAATAATTTAAATCTGTGGCCATTATCATCATATAGATTGACACAAATGGCATATGGATCATTCTGGGGATGAGGGTTAGTTTCTTTTAAGAGAGAATTGTTTTAGTTTTTGCAGGAAATTAATCAGGGGAATGGGCTTTGTGGAGCATGGAGCAAATCTAATCTGTTCTTTGTTGAAATTTGCCTTGCTCCAATTCCTAGCAATTGTAGACAACATGCTCTTTTGTTCGGGAGCCACTTGTTACATGCATAATTAGAGACTGCAGTAGCTGTGTTTAAAGAAAAACTGTTTTCCAATGTAATGTGTGATCTTGATAATAGTATTTTCATCAAAGGTAGCAATTACATTCATTAAGCTGGGACTGGCAAGGCAGCAAGGAAATTAAGTGGAAGGTGAATAAAAAGCTCCCCGTTCCTTTTTAAAATCTCTGTCTCTTTAGAAGTCGAAATGCACCACGTTGAGCTGCAAACTGGAAAATACAGACTGAATATAAGGGGGAAAAAAAGGAAAGAAAGGGGAAAAATAAAGTCCTCCTTAACCTTTCTGAATAATGATCCAGGAGATATCCTAGGGACACCTACTATAGATGCACTTTTCAAATTAAAGGGCTTTATTCTGCATTAATTTCTTATGCAAGTTTTAAACGAGCTCAACATATGATTCAGGTCTTTAAAGGCTCCAGGGCTCTCTAGGATTAATTCACTGTTCTTTTCACACATAAATTAATTGTTTTGTGTGCTCAAAACCAGCAAACAGCACATAAATCAACCCGTTTAGGAAAAGACGCGAGGCTGATACCTTGTGCAAAGCACTGAAGTTGGCTATTTACACTTCATGACTGTAATAGGTAACTTTTAAAGGCAAGGGGGAAAGGCAGGACAGATGTTGTTAATTCTAAATGGGCTTCATGAGTGCAGAACTCATTTTAGCAATCTAAAAGACAGAAAGACAGAAGTTGTGGAGCACTGAAAAGCCATTCTTCCAGCGCTCTGATTATGGTTTTGCCAGTTAATAATTCAATTACACATCACTAACATATTTGCAAACATTCCCATGTAAGAATAGCTAGTTGTAGTTGTAGTTGGCTTTCTTAGTCAGTTTTTTCCCCCTTTCTTTTTGCCTTAAGCCTTCCAAGAGTGAGGTTTGCAGATGGGAAAACCTACAGACATGCCCAGCCCACGGGCTCCCCCAAGCACTCCTGCTGAGCACACACATAGGAATCTCATGTTTTAACTCCCAAATGTAATCCTCCTGTTTTTTTCCAGGCACTGCATCCAGGCTGAGAAGCAGGGGGGAAGTGGGTCCATCCCCTTGTACCTCTGCTCTGTGCGGACAGCCAGGGCAGCACAGCACTGCAGAGAGAAATCACTGCTTTGAATGGGGGCTGAGACCTAATTGTGCACACAGGCAAAATACCCCATTTCAGGGAGGCACTGGCACAGGGTGCCCAGAGAAGCTGTGGCTGCCCCATCCCTGGCAGTGTTCAAGGCCAGGTTGGACACAGGGGCTTGGAGCAAGCTGCTCTAGTGGAAAGTTTCCCTGCCCGTGGCAGGGGTTTGGAACTGGATGAGCTTTAAGGTCCCTTCCAACACAAACCAGTCTGGGATTCTGTGATCTCAGGAAGCAGGAACCAAGGCAGATGACACTTGCAGCAAGTGGTCAGGTTTAATTTACAAGCACTTACAGCACGACAGGTACGGAGAAGCTGGTGATGACAGGTACTGTGTGCTCCCTTCTCACCAGGGTTGTCACAGCATTCCCTGCTCTCAAAGCAAGAGAGAAAAGAGAAGTCAGAACCTAGCTATTCACCACTCCAAAAATAGCTGTTTCTGTCTCTGCCCTTCCCAGAAATAGAACATGAAACCACAGCATCTTGGCCAAATTGGAATTTGCATAGTTCTGTGAAACATTTCCTTCAGTTAGGAATGATTTAATTATTCTTCACTTCCTCTTCTAGAAATCATTCCTGGATAATGAGGTTAGCATAGAGCAGATATGTTTCAGTCAAGAAATAGATGTAATTCAGTGCCAGAAGGCTTTTAGAGTTAAGGAAAAAAAAAGGTTTTTGGACACTTCTACATAGAAGCAGCAATATAGAGAGGGTTGGCGATTAAATGACAATAGTCTGAGACACCAGGTCATTGGGTGCTTTAAGCCAGTGCTGTGTCAGCCCCCTCAAGATTCAGAGGACAACCACAACCCTCTTGTGGCCCAGAGCGTTACATAAGGATAACAAGGTATATTTTGAATAGCTCTTAAGTGATGATAAGCTATATTACCTCTAGAGAATTGTTTATCTCTGCAACTGAACCACTGAAGTCAAAGTAGAGTAGAGCTAAAATACTTCTAACATAAAGTGGAAGACCTATTGCTGCACCTTACCATGGACTTTGGGAACTGAATCCTGCATGGCAGCCAAATACATTTTATGATAAATAGCTTGTTGAATCTAGCTTTTATTATTCAAGCAACCATCAAAAATAACCTTGCCACATCAAGCAAATGTAGACATTGCTACAACTAAACTGAGAAAATGGTTCTTTTTAAAGCTTGGTTGGACGGACCTCAGTGATTTGGTGTTTAGGAAGAGAGCAGAACAGTTTGTGTTTGGTAAAAATCCTACAGTGGAATGAAAGGGATTTTTCTCAGACCATGGGGAAAACAAAGACTATGAACATCGGCAGAGACTTCGCATCTTGTAGCCATGTTTTAGGACGTAACAGGCAGTCACAACACATTTCCAAAGTTCAAAAAGTACCTACACTGAAAAAAGTGCTTTGCCTCAGTTCTTATGGGAGCAACTGGAGCAATGCTGCATGTGTGAAAGCCTCCCCCTCAGAATAGAATGTCTAACGCTTGCTTTCCTAAAAGTGGTTTCCAGTAAACCACATTTGCTCCATACCAACTCTGTCTTCAACAGCTCCATTAATAAAACATGGTACTACAGAGCTTTTCAGTATTTAACCACATTTCCAGAACCTTAACTTTATACTTTCTGAATTATTCCTTGGTTGGTTTTGGGTCAGTTTCGCAGAGTTGATACAAAGCTGTTCTCTATGAGACAAAACACACATACACAAAGTAAAACATTGTGCCTACAACCCAGCATCATTTCAAAGGTGGCTTTTTCACTTCAGCTGGTCCTTTAGTCAATCCTGGATGCACAATACATCACCAAAGTTCTATTAGCTAATACTTTTTAGCATAAATAACATTTGCAGCCTCTGGGACTCTTCACCTTTCACAATCTCTACTTTTTGTATCCATACAGGGAAACAAAAAATATCCAGAGAAACTAATGTCTAAAATGTAATTATCATGTCTTTGGGTACCATCTAAACAAAAGCAGAAAACCTCAGTGACCCAGCATCAAATTAAAGCTGGAGGACTGCTCTGGTTATATTGAACAATTAGCATTTAATCTGCATCTTTAGGATGCAAATTAGTGAACAGAAAAATCTTGCAGCATGTCCTAGAAAATGAACCAGGCCAAAAATATTCAAGACACTTGAAGCAAAGAATGTGATGGGAAGGATGATAGACAATTACTCTGCTCCTCTGATGGTTGGGTCATAGTTTAGAAGGCTTGGCTGAATGTCCATAAGAGAAGGCAAGGAACAACCCCTCAAGCAGGAGAACACCAGCTTTGGAAGTCTGTATCTGTGCTTCTTGTGTCCTACAGAGTGGAGACCCAACCAGAGTCTTTCTGCAGGCTCCAAAATGGGAACTTTCCAAAACTGAATCCATCAAACTTAAGGGATAGAGAGGCAGCGGACGCCAATTCAACATGACCCCATCGTATTGCAGCTCCACGCTTCCCTTTGTTATCTCTACACTGGGAAAGTCATCTCACTGCTGGAAAACATCAAGACATTTCTTGATCTGCCCACTTGCATTTGTCTCTAAACTAAACAAGGAGTAATGTTCCATTTCAGCTCTTCCCACCGATGAGTGCCTTCCTACAGTGACCCTGCAGCCACCGTTACGGATGAACCAAAGCTCATTGTCAGTCCTGCTCATGTCTGCAAGTTGTTCAACACAATCAAAGCACTCCAGCCGTGCTTTATCTGGCCATTTACAACAGAGGTTTTTAAAACTCACAAACTGTGACAATGGTTTGTGTAACACTCCAAACTGATGGTTAGACCTCCAGGTCTGGCTGGAGAATTTAGTTTCAGGCCATATATGCTTATTTCCTGGCTAGGAAACCCTCAAATACACAAACCAGCAATGTGGAAGTTGGGGATTTATTGCTGTATTTTAGGTTTTCCTGCTGCTATTTGATTCCTTCTTTCTTTTATGGAAGAGCTTTTCTTTCTTCAGAGATCCCTGCAAAATGTCTGATGAACATAATCTTCTGCATGTTCAGAAGTCCTCATTGTATAGATTAAATAAATCCAGTTCTGAAAGTGATGGTTACTTGGCTATTGAGACATTGCTTTCTGTCAGGTTGGGAGTGCTGTCTTTACGATCTTTAGTGAAGTCACCTTGAGGTTGTTTTATACGTACAGTTCTCCAGTATTAGTAGCTCTACAGCTACTAAGACAGAGAAAGGAAGAACAGTTTCAGAATTATATAAATTCAAATGATCTTGAAAGACAGTATATAAAGCTATTATTGCCCATTGAGACCACACCTAGTCTTGATTTATATTTTAAAATAGTTTATCAGAAAAGTTACATTGTACATTTCACGTTCTCCTGAACATTAATAGACCAATACAAATCAATGTGTGAATGCTGTCATCTATGAAACAAGCTATTAGGAAACACACTGGTTAGTTGTAGTTACCTAATCACAGAATCATAGAACGGTTAGGGTTGGAAAGGAACCTCAGGATCATCTAAGTTCCAAATGTATTAGTTATTGCACATGAACAGAGTATTTTTAGAGGATAATAAAAGCCGATATTTCAAAGCGGCTTAATAATGTCTCTAGTATCAGATAACGAGAAATTCCCTCAGTGCTGCTAAGCTGGACTTTGTTAATTACAGTAACTGATCTTACAACTGGCATATTTAACTGAAATAATAGTTGTAAATCCTATTTGTTAGCCTGGAACTCTGGATTCACTATGCACTGATGTTTGACCACCTCTGGTGTGGGCTTGGAAAGAACTCTTGCTTCTTCTCACCTGTGTGTATGCAATCAACCACACTACATTAATCCTATAGTTATATCAGAAGAGTAAAGCTTCCAGCCATGCCCCCTCACCAGGACCTAGAGCAAGGAGTTACACTTCAGAACAGATAGCTCTTTGTAAAATACTCTGTGCTTGACTGTATTTTAATATATCATAAAATGATGAATTGTGTGGGAATTCTTTGGGAATTGTATAATGCATATTCATCTGCCCATCAGCTCTCGCTTGAGTTGTGCCTCCATCACGCACAACGCACAATGATAACAAGTAAATATTTAAGAAGTGTTTGTGGTAGCTGTTAACCACTTGCAGGTAATTCTCCTAGGAGAAGATCTATCACATTGGTACACTGAATACATTTCTTCAGCTATGGTGTATCCAGTAAGCAAGCTCAGGAAAGTCAGAGAGCTGCTTTCGAAGCAGAATGTGTCTCAAATCGAGCTTAGATTGGTAGGAAGAACTTGAAATGTGTCTCTCACCAAAAGATTTCCAAATGGAACTGCAATAACATGTTAATTAGAAAATTCTTTACATAGCAAAAGGCTCCCAACGAACAATTACTTTATATTTCACATAAACCTTTTCTAACACAATCTTTACATGGGGAAAAGCAAATGTGGAAGAAAGAACAACAGCACAGAAAACATCATAGGAAATGTTGTATTTGAGCCCTTCCCAAGTAGTGATTAAACATTTCTGTGGAAATCTGCCTCAGACTTTTATCCCAAACCAGAATAAAACTAAGGAAAACTGACGGATGATACCATCATTCTCTGCTAGTACAAAAATTGCAAAATCTGGGAAAAAATTTAAATGGCAGATTGTTCGAGAACCATCACCTGATATACAAGATTAGCATTGGATCAAGTCACGTATAAAATTCAGGCACTTTTTAATACATTCTCAATACAGGTCTTTTCTTCTAAATCAGGGGAGCCCAGATGCAACATTTGATACTGAAGATGCTGTTTCAGGGCAATAGACTGGATTGACTGGGATGACAAAGGGCACATAAAGGGAAAGCTCTCCAGAATCACAGAATAGTTTGTGTTGGAAGGGACCTTCAAAGCTCATCCAGTTCCAACCCCCCTGCAATGTGCAGTGACATCCTCAACTAGATCAGGTTGCCCAGAATCACATTCAGCCTGGCCTTGAAAGATCTCCAGGGATGTAGCATCTACCACCTCTCTGGGCATCCTGTTCTAGTTGTATAAATACATACGGAATATAAAGCAGCTCTGAGTCCCGTCATTAGCACACAAAGCCTCAGAGTGTCACAAGGCCACTGGTTCAGCCAGCTACCACCACCCAACCTGTGCCCACAGTGCCTAATATAGACAATCCACAAATGCCTGTCCCAAACGGAACAGGGGGCGGGAATGCAGGCAGCTCTTAACAGCTCCTGCACAACAGCACAGCACATCTTACTACTAAATCAACATCTGCATTTAGTGCAGCAATGGGATCAGACTTAAGGAGATGAAACAAGTGACCTCTTCCCAGAATAGCTCTCTACAATGGTACATGCCCTTTTAAAACAAGGATGAAAGAAAGTCAGTGGTTCTAATTCATTTGTGCACATGCTCCTCCACAGAATTTTGTGGACAAAAATCAAATATGACACAGACACTTCTTTCAACAGTTACTGTGTACAGAATACAGTATATAGAACTGAGACGTGGAATATTTACAGCTGTAGCATTAGGTAAAGGCTTGACCTTGTATTTCTGAGAACTGTTGAGTAGCTGACGAGGCTGTTCAGGTTGTTTCATGGACTGAAGCAGTCCTTTTACATAAACCTGGGTATCCAGCCCTTCACAGTCCTTCAAAGAGCTCTGCACTTTCCTCCATAAAGGGTTTGCTTTTAGCACTATAGTAAGTAGTTAAGTATTGCCACTCATTTCCTAGCCTCATGCAAAACTGCAGAAGCCAAGCTAAAATAGTACCCCAAACTAGGAGACCTATTAACAAGTATGAATCAAAACCTCATCTCTGCTGACACACGTCAGCAAGGCAGCCTAAACTGCCGCAGCTAAGGACTGCCTCACATTGGCACACTCATCACATTAATCAACCTTAACACAAGCATTTTGTAGTGTGGATATGATCATTTTAGACTTGCAGATAAGACTATATTGAGCAGAATAACTGTAGTTCGCTGTTGCAGCATCTGTAGTCTCAATTCTAGTTTAACAATCTCCCCAGCCATTTCAGTTCAGGTGAGAGAAAGCCTGCAAATAACCTGAAATGCATTAATAATGATAATAATAGTAATAGTTGTAATAATAACGCTAGAAGAAAACTTCAGAAATCATCTAATCTACCCTCCTACTCTTTTATTTTTTGTTGAAAATTTCAAAGCTGTTGATCAAACTGATATGGGAGGGTTTTTTTCTATAGGTATAAGGAGAATTACCACATTAATTCTTTGCCTATCAACAGGCAAAGAGTGCATGTACGGGGATTAATTCACTAAAGCAGTTACTTAGAATCATAGAATAGTTAGGGTTGGAAAGGACCTTAAGATCATCCAGTTCCAACCCCCCTGCCATGGGCAGGGACACCTTTGAAGCTGGCAGAAAGTAAGGGAAGTCTGTAATAGTGTTCCTCCTAGCTTGTTTCTTTGTATAAGGCACTGCCATCTGCTTGTTTTACAAAACCATACTTGTTAAGCGTCATTTACCCTAGTTTTGCTCAAAAATCCTTCGGGACTCTCAGCCTGTAACACTGCAAACTCCACTCCAAGTGAATCATCAGTGACTGAGATTCTCCTAAGTCAGCCAAAACCACAAACCCAATCCTTCCCTCCTCAAAACACTTGAGGCAAATTGCCAATTACAGCAATTATAATGATTTTTCATATATTAAGCTTTCTATCTCTTGATTCTTAATGAGATCTCCAGCACTAGAGAGGTTTCTACTGTAAATAAAATGTCTGATTATAAAATAAACAGGGAGAAAAGCAAATACTTCCCCAAACCCCCCTCTCTTTCTCTCAAAAGGAGAAAAACTTTGCCAGTGAACCACTAACTTCCATGAGCGGGTTTTCTAGGCTGCAAATTAACAGTCCCTCCCTAACTCCCAGAAGGGCTCTGAGGGTTAAAGTTTGTGAAATACACTGAACATGGAAAGGCCACTGTGAGGTAGTATCATAGCACTCCCATTACCTAGCTTATATATCTGTCTTTTTGCAGAACTACTAGAGCTTTTTTTACCCAATTTCACAAAGATTTCAACTCAACCTTTACTGAAAGGAAAACTATAAATAGCCTCTTAGATTAAAAACCTTAACAGCTGAGAAAGCTGGAAAGAGAAGTAGATATTATCTACCTTTCAGTACTACAAATTGGGGCTGGAAGGGCTTAATTACCAAGATATACTTAAGAACACACTGAGGGCTGCTATAAAAATTACTCCAATTACAGCAGCTCCACAGACATCACCACCTGGGAGAGAGGAAACTATCACTTCTATTTCTCTCCTCCATGCTAATAAAGGGCATCATGAACAAACAGCAGCTTCACACCCTGCAACAGTTCTGCTGTGTGTGTAGGGTCTTGTCTCTCAGATGGCTTAACAGAATCTTTCACACCAGGCAAGCCAAGGATTTGGCTTCTTTTGTTTTCACTTTGAAGTCTCAAAGTGAAGATACACTGCAGGCATAACCTAAGGCAACCAGCCAATGTGTTAGCTTCCCTCAGGCAGAAAGAAATATTTTTTAACCCACGATTTGGATTTGAATGTGGAATTCACAATTTCAGATGAATTACACACTCACTGCTCTGAAATGGGTTCATGGTTTTCCTTATGATTACATCTGTGATCAGGTATTCCTATTTATGATGTTATTAATGATTTTTATGATTACAAACAAATGTGTAATTCACAATGAATATTCAGAGAAACAACTCTGCTAACAGTCCTGAGTCCTTCTGGTTTCAGTACTCCTTTGCTAAGCTTTTTGCAATGGTGCTCAACTGGATATTTGAAGTTCCTTCATATATTGTACCTGAAATCAGAAGAAAATATATTAGAAGACTATAAAACCATAGTAAGCATACGAAAAGAGAGACCAATATATTATTCTAACAGTTCATTTAAAACATTTACAATTACAAAGTAAAGATTTACTGAGCAAGTTCTAGAAACAAAATTATAATTATATTGTATATTTATAATACAATTTTTTAACAATAATAATTATTATTTATATTATAATATATAAATCATAGAATTATTTGGGTTGAAAGGGACATTAAAGCTTATCTAGTTCCACTAGGGACACCTTCCACTAGATCAGGTTGCTCCAAGCCCTGTCCAGCCTGGCCTTGAACACTGCCGGGGATGGGGCAGCCACAGCTTCTCTGGGCAATCTGCTTTTATTATATGCAGCAAAGTACTCTTCTGCTGGTACCACACAATGACAAGACATTTTCCTGAAAAACAATTCCTAAATAACCAACAAAATTAAGTATTTACAAATGCTATCAGCAATAAAATCGAAGGGTAATATAGTTGGAAATGTCAAACTGTTAGGTCCCAGGATTATACTAGTAAACAAGGAAGTCTTGAAAACAGAACTCCACATAGATTCAGGGCTTAAAGCCAAAGAAGTTGTCATATTTTCTGAACTGTAATTTTCTAATAGAATGGGACACAATGTGTGTGTCTGTATTATATTGGTCCCTAATGAAACATTTTAGCCTTACATACATACATATTTATTTATACCTAAACTTTTACCTTCTTATATCTGAGCCTTTGAATCAGTGTCAATTACAGACTCAAGGAAGAAATGCCTTACCAAAAATAGCCAGTCATTCATCCTCCAATTTGAGTACTACTAATGCTACAAGAAACACTTGTTAAGAAACTATCACTCACCTATCTTGCAGTCACGGTAATACTTTTCTATTGGATAATTTTTTGTGAAGCCAACGCCACCCATCCATTCAATACATTTACTAGTTGTCAGTGTTGCAACCTATGAATATAGTTTCAGAGTTATAATTCCAGGATTCAACCTCATGCAGGTGGTAGTCAATTTTATCCTTTGTAGCTATTTAAAGTAAAAACAAACCAGCAATTAAAGCAGTTGCTTTACAGGGAAGAGCCAAATTAGAATAAAGCCAAATGAGAATAAAAATGACATTTTTCTGCATCAGAGGACATCAAGAATTCACTAACCACTAGTGCAATAGTTCATATGCTGCACTATGAAAAAGACTAGCAGCAGCATGCAAAACAGCAATTACAATGAGGCAGAAGCAATCCAGTTTTAAGTCATATGAAGACTTGCAGTTGTGACCAGCGGATTTGAAATGGCCACAAATGAAGTCTCATAATGCCATTTCTCCATCTACAAGAAGAGAATTCTGGCAAAATGCAACCTCTCTAGACGAGTGAAGATAATAATTCATTTTCTCTTTTAATATTGTTGCTTGCTTGTCAAAATCTAGGGGTGTGAGCAGTTTATTCTCAGGTAGTCTACTTTACATTCCATACATGGACTGGGAATGAGAAGCAAGATTAAAAGTACATCCACAGATTGCACTGCAAAATGTGAATTAGAGGTTATACATTCATCAACACGTTAAGCTTTTAAACAGCAGGGAAATAAAGCCACAGAAGAAAGAAACTGCAAGTCACCTCAGCAGCGTAGTACTTGGCCATGCTTGCCTCCTTTATGAAAGGCCTTCCTGTTTCCGCAAGACGGGCTGCGTTGTAGGTCAGCAACCTGGCTGCCTCCAACTGTGTGGCCACCTGAGCTATCTGGTGTTGCATTCCCTGTAATAAAGACACCACAAGTCAGACAGAACCAGGACCTAGAACTCAACTGGGATCTCTAGCAAGAGCCATTCTTTTCACCAAGGAACATATCTATACCCTAAAATAGAAATACAAGATCCAAATGGACTGGTAATTCCAAATTTCTCTGCACCTATTGATACTGAAGTTGGGAAAACCTCTTGGCCACCAAAGTCTTTTTAGGAACTGCACTCCCATTTTCTCCTTCCTTTTTCTTGGATTCAGAAGTACTGGGGAATTCCCTGCCTGACTGGCTGTGCAGGAGGGTTACCGATTTGCACCCATGACTATCAAGGAAAGCTTCAGCCAAATCTCAACGTTCTCCTTAGCACTGCAGAGACATGGGTAGGTCAAAGCTATATTTTCATTTTGCAGCTCTCTACTGAGCACACTTATACATTAATAAGTCTAGATCCCTAATAACCTGAAAACAAATACCTCTCAAATAAAGTCGAGAACCAGCGAGCTGATAACTACTTCTTCCCATGTCCCATAGCCATGAGATGAGTTAGGAGCAGCATAAAGAGGACGTGACTAATGAATGGATTTGAAGGAAAGGAAGAAGGTGATGGAGCTCACATCTAAATAGTAGGTATTACAGAAAAATGGGTTTATTTAAGGAGCCCCAAACATTATTATGATTGAAAATGAACATTTACTAGTCTAACTTTTACCTAAACCACAATGAAATCTTTCATCTTATTAGAACATTAACACTGCACCCTAAAATTTGCAAAAATATATATGCAGGTCAAAATAACAAAATGATTTGGCAATCATAAATTCCATTTTCCATTCAAAAGACGCAGTTCTGATCATTTCCTAGATCTCTGTGGGCGCTTCCTAAAATCTGTATGAATTGTGAGTAGTACTAATGTTCCTTCAGCCGAGATGTAGGTTTCTTTTAACAAGAAAATTACTACAGTAATTACAATTATATATCTTCCTTATTAAACTATACATCATTTTTGCAACGAACAGTTCTTTTCGCTTTAAGACACAGGTATTATCATGAAAATGTCTTTGTATAACACAGGAAATCTAATAATTCAATCAGTTTCCTCATCTTTTTATTATTTCTAGTGTCCAGAAAAAGGCCTTTCCTTACACCTCCTGAAAGGGTATAAAAACCAGGAACATATTCAACATACTGTGATATTAAAACCAGAAGAGAAAGGAGCTCCATGTGTATTATTTTCCAGGGCTGCCAATATGCTATCAAGCACAAGGACTTATGTCAACAATGCTTTGAAGTTTTAAAGTATTTATATGGCACTTGCAAAGGCACATAGCACGAACTGATGTGCTTTACGGGGCTCATCTGAAATTCTTCTCAAATATTAAGAAGGAGAGACATGACACAAGGTGGAACACAACTTATACAAAACAGATTACTCATTTTCCTGACTTCAGCTACTGTGTTAACAACTACTTTCTTGGAGGACACTTCCCATGTGTTCATTAACAAGTACCTGGAAGTCGAATACGCTTTTCCCAAACTGGACTCTCTCCTTTGTATAGGGAATTGTGTGGTCAAAACAGCCCTGTGCCAGTCCTAACATCTGTAAGAAATAAAGCATATGTTCAGGAAAAAGTAGTTAACTGATTTTACCTAATTCAGATGATAACATTTGATGTTCTTCTAGTCAGGCAGCTTACCTCTGTCAAAAGCTTAGTATTCAGGAGAAAAGTATTCTTCACACCTAGGGATTGCTACAACTTACACAAAGCTAAAATATAATGAAGGTTCTATATAGAATCTGAAGAGCCAAAATTTTATATTGTAAGACCTACTGAGGTATGACAAAAAATAGTCTGAGGAGTTAAGCCTACTCCACACTACTCCATTCCTGAAAGAAACTTTCTTACTATAGGCAAAGATTTGTGAAAACATTCTCTGTACTTGTTGAACAAAACTGTGGTTGCACAAATATTAAGTGTTTCTTGGAAAATTCTTAATTACACGGGAAAATGACTGTAACTAAAGTTCTATAGATCTACATTACAAGACTAAAGGAAAAATAATGTGAATGATTATTCAAAGCTATTTGCATCATCAATACAATTTCTCATTTTATAGAAGACACCAGACTGTCAGAATTAGCAATTGATTTCAAAGTCAGAATATCAAGGTAGTGGAAGGAGAGAGAACATTTCTTCCAGCATTTTCTAGGAAAAAAGCAACCTCACAGAACACAGACCCATTGTCTGTTCACACCCTGTTCACTCAGCAGTGAAGACAGCAAAACACAGGTGGTACCTTGGAGAATAACATCTGGGAAAACTACACACCAACATTCATAAGGAAGTAATTCTCATCGTAGAATCATAGAATGGTTTGGGTTGGAAAGGACCTTAAAGCTCATCCAGTTCCAACCCTCTGCCATGGGCAGGGATGCCTCACACTAGACCATGTGGCTGAAGGCTCTGTTCAAGCTGGCCTTGAACACTGCCAGGGATGAAGCATTTACCACTTCTCTGGGAAACCTGTTCCAAGGCTTCCCCACCCTCACAGGGAAGAACTTCTTCCTTATATCCAACCTGAACTTCCCCTGTTTCAGTTTGAACCCATCATCCCTGTCACTTCAGTCCCTTATGAAGAGTCCCTCTCCATCATTCTTGTAGCCCCCTTCAGATACTGGAAGGCTACTCTAAGGTGCAGCTTCTCTTCTCCAGGTTGAACAGCCCCAACTTTCTCAGCCTGTCTTCATAACCTGAACTTCCCCTGTTTTAGTCTGAACCCATCATCATTGCTGGAGTCTCCCAGTGTCTGATTTGTTAGCCTGAAGAAACATTATGAAAGTAAACTAGTTTTATGTTTTTTTAACTATCAGATTTTGAGAACTATTCCAAAAAAGATAGTAAAGAAAGGATCCTGCCTTTCATGTATCTTGGGATATATAGGTATTAGTAAATAAGATCAGTTGGTTTTATTATATAACTACCATCCATCTGAATGCATTCTGTCTACCTAGTTTTATTTCTAGAAAAAACAAAGATAGGAAATTAGATCAGGGAAGCATCAAACAAACGGGAAAAAGAAAAAAAAAAAAAGAGGGAAATTAAGGGCATGAAGAACTATCAAAAAAGTGAGGGATACAGTAAAACTGGAATCTCATAAAACTTTTCTACTTCAAGACAGGGTATTACAATGTGGCAGTCAGCTGCCGTGCTAAAGAGCTTCGTCAAACTACTTTCAGTGACGTGCAATACTGTACAGGTGTTTTTCAACAGACCCACATATTAAGCTGAAAGCCAAGGCCCCAAGAAGATAAAACCATGACCTTGCCTGGGTTCACACATCTACACCTTCATCATTTAAGGTTCTAGAAAAAAACCCACAATATATAGGAAAATGGGGATCTGGGAAAATAACATAAACCAATGTTACTGTATCACCAGATTTGCTGCCTTCTGCTATAAACTCATATAGATGAACCAAGTATATCCACCTCAGTAGGTGTAACAATATATGGAGCTACCTTGCATTAACCTTTTCACAGCCACAATCACATTTTATAAGATATTAATTACCTTCTAAAACTATTTCTACTGCAAAACTATATTCAATTCTCCAGGGCTTCTGAACTGCTGTTCTTGCCCATTCAAGTGCACTTCTCTTAATTTGAGAGGTGGCAAGAAAGTAGTAACTTAAGATATAACAACTACCTGACCTTAACTTTTAGTTAGGTTGTAAATGTAACTTGGAGTAATTAAGAGTAAAATAAGGCCATATATTTTACTGCCAGAGCCTTTATATTATTTATACCTCTGGTTTTTAAATGCCGTATCAGACTAAGTTTAATCACAGACAAGCTTTATAAACGATGGAAAAGCCAACCCATTTAGCAGCAAAGTATACTGCCATGTGGAAAGTCTAAATTTCATGAGGATTACTCCTCGTTTGTCTGTAAACTAGGGCAAAAGATAAGGCAGACTGGTAGCACAGACATATTATACCCTATATGGCACAACTACATCAACAACACAGTAGAAACAAAGAAAGGATTACTTTCAGAAGTAAGATGAAAACATAAATTGTCCTATGTTATTTTATTATAGGGCTGAACCTGATTTCCACGGAAATCAGCAGTAATCTGAGATCCAAACTGAGTTTACAACAAAATACATTTTAAAGTAACTCCAAGGTCAGCAAATATTTTCCCCTAAGATGCCATAACGTGCAAGTCTCAAATACAACGACCTAGGATACCTTTGCTATAAAAAAAAGGTATTTATTTTAAAAATAAATTGACTTTTAAAAAGAAGTTGTTGGGAAAACATTATTTAGAATAAAGTCACATTTGGCAATCCTATATAAGCCCAGATGGAAGCATTAATATTACACATTTCAGTGTGTAATATTTTCTAAAGGGAGTTTTCTTTGTAAAACAGATTTGCATAGTGAAAGATGTTGCTCTATCTCAGAAGCAATAAGTTAACCATCAAAGACAAACTAATTGCTATTTAATGTTTTCTAAATCTATTGCTTATGTCACCAAAGGAGAATTTTGCCATTTACAGTTGTTTCAGTATTTGACTGTAACTTAGCTACAGGAATAGTGACATCTAGTGGCAACCGAGGTTTTAATACAGTATTTTCTAAATAGTTTCTTAGCTTTAAATATGTTGTAAATTTCAAACCAGTTCTGTACTGGTTGTATTCAGTATTGAACAGAATTACCCACCTGTGCAGCAATACCTATTCTGCCAGTATTTAGCATTCCAATTGCATACTTATAGCCTTGTCCAACCTGCCCCAGGATATTGGTCTCAGGAACCTAAAAAATAAAACACCACCGTTATTCCTGTTCTATTCTGCTTTGCAGCTTCTAGTAGAAGGGTTCAGAGGTGAATCAGTCTACAGGGTTTATTTAATGGTCCTCACCAGTGAAACATAAAATATAAACTGACTATAAACCCCTAACTTTTCTATGATCCTATGATTCTAAATCAGTCATTTGATTCTAGAATATCTGATTAGAACATTTCCTCATACATGTGGTTATCATTGAATCACAGAATAGTTAGGGTTGGAAAGGACCTTAAGCTCATCCAGTTCCAACCCTCCTGCCATGGGCAGGGACACCTCACCATAGACCGTATTGCCCAAGACTCTGTCCAACCTGGCTTTAAACACTGCCAGGGATGGGGCATTTACCACTTCTTTGAGCAATTACAAACTGGTGTTTGAGAAAAAAATGTATCAAAACCAACCTCCCTCAAGACTTCTGTGAAAGAACAGGGAGGAAAAAGTTAAAATATGCCAATTAATCCGTATGTCTGTGGAAAATAATAATTAAGGGGATTTAGTTAACATTCCTATATGCGGTCAAGTTCCAATTACACACAGATTATGCTTTAATAGCTGAACAACTTACAATACCTTAACGTTTTCAAATGTCACTGGACAGGTAGAAGATGCTCTGATTCCAAGCTTGTCCTCCTTCTTCCCCACATGTAGCCCCTCTGTGTCACGATCTACTATGAAGCATGTAATTCCCCTGTATCCCTAGGATGAATTAAGAAGTAATCAAGAACTGGCTTTTTATACTAATTGTGCTGCTTTTGGTTGTGTGGTGCTTAGTAGGTTAAACTGTGACACTAATATCACCAAATGGTATCTAAACATCTCATATCTAAACATCTCATTACACCTGCTTAATACTATATTACTAAATAAAACACTGGTACCATCATCTGTTCTCTCTCTGTCTGCTAACTATGGCTTACATAGGCCAGAGATACTTTTCTATTAAAATATTCCATGTGGAAAACATGATCAGAACAACCTCATAAGTTAGCTTGATGAGACAAGAAACTGGTATTATGCAAATGAAACAAATAGGACTCTGGTGTCTGTCTATACTGGAAATCACTGGGAAAGCCAAGTTATCACTGTGCAGTGAAGTCAGTCCTTGCCATCAGAACGTATGTCACAAACAATGGGCTGTAAGAAGACATTTGGTATCTTTAGTGTAAAGTGGTCAATTGAATAATGGCTCTAAACCCATAGAATCCTAGAATGGCTTGTGTTGGAAGGGACCTTAAAGTTCATCCAGTTCCAACCCGCTGCCATGAGCAGCGATACCTTCCACTAGAGCAGCTTGCTCCAAGCCCCTGTGTCCAACCTGGCCTTGAACACTGCCAGGGATGGGGCAGCCACAGCTTCTCTGGGCACCCTGTGCCAGCGCCTCAGCACCCTCACAGGGAAGAGCTTCTGCCTAAGAGCTCATCTCAGTCTCCCCTCCGGCAGGTTAAAGCCATTCCCCTTGGCCTGTCCCTACAGGCCCTTGTCCAAAGCCCCTCTCCCGGTTTCCTGGAGCCCCTTTAGGCACTGGAGCTGCTCTAAGGTGTCCCCTTAAGGAGCCTTCTCTTCTCCAGGCTGACCCAGCCCAGCTCTCTCAGCGTGGCTCCAGAGCAGAGCTGCTCCAGCCCTCACAGCATCTCCATGGCCTCCTCTGGACTTGCTCCAACAGCTCCACGTCCCTCTTTTGTTCAATACAATGAAAAAAAGACCCTTCTTACTTAGTCAAAACAGGAAATGTAATATAAAAAATAAATATATTGAAGTTAAATTTTTAAGAAAGAGATACTGGATGAAGTTAAATAATAACTGAATTTTTTAAATAACTTAGATTTGTATTTTATTATTACTCTACTGCTGTAGTTCAGTAGTTGACTTTTCTGAATCTACTACCTACACCCATATTGGTGCCAGAACTTGAAACGTGCGTATTCAGCTTTGTATTTTTTTACCTGAACACTCCTTTCTGTAGTATATCGTTGTTAGCTTTCCAGTGCATGCAGCCTAAGCTCTCTTTTGCCTTTTAATAACAGCAACTTGTCAGTTAAGTCAGAAGCGTTGGAAAGACATAGACTATCTGCTGTTCTTCCATTACTCAGAATAATCCCAGTGCATGCTGTGCTCTTCATCTAAGCAATTACGATCCTGACATTTTTATTTTCCCTGGTGGGAGGAATTTATTAAATTGCTCAGCAAATTCTCAAGTTTTGTTGGAAAACATTTTTAAAGGTTTGCTGCCAGCTAGCAAAAGGTGCAAGGAATATTAACCTTTAACGTCAGATTATTAATATCAAATCCCTAGTTTCATATATCATGAGCTGTCATTGAAATGCAACTATTCTTTATCAACTTACTAAGGATGGATCTGTATTTGCCATCACAAAGAAAACTCCTGCATGTTCTGCTAAGCTAATCCACATCTTTGAGCCATTGATGACATAGTAGTCTCCTCTCTTTTCAGCCCGAGTCTTCAAAGACAAAGCATCACTGCCAGATCCAGCCTCTGAAAGACAGAAACTGCCTATCTGTCAAGGGAAAAAGTAGTCTTAGTTTTTACTGAACATATAGGTACATGTCTGCAATTAAAATAGTTATGAACAAGCACAAGTCTCTTAAATTCAAACATTTTAACCTATTGCATCGAAGTAACTAAGTTTCAGATATGGAGATTAAGAATAGAAACACTACGTAATTACACATCTCTCAAAGTCAACTGCTTTAACATTCTTTTCCACAGTAAATTAAATTTTAATGAAACTAATAAATGCCTTTCCACTTTTACGTCTCAGCTACTGATGACAGGATGTATCTATAGCACCACAGATCTCAGCTCTACCCAGTGCTTCAAAGCTCACACAAAAAGATTATTTTCACATGCTACCATCACTGAAAGAAAAAGCCCCACTAATATCACTGCCAAGAACTATATTATAGTTCAGTAAAGTGAGACGTTGACTCACCGTATCTTTAGCCACTCTGGGCAAGTAAGTTCTTTTTTGTTCTTCTGTTCCATATGTGGTAAATAACTTATTTGTTAGTGTATTTTGGAGTTCACATAGAAGAGATACAGCTGGATCAACTTTGGCTAATTCTTCTACCACCAATATGATGGAAAAAAATGAAGCTCCAGTTCCTCCGTATTCCTCCCCAAGCTCAATACTCATCAGCTGAAACAGAAAAGATGCAAATAAATCAATCTCTTAGTTCCTGTCAGCAACTTGTTAGTCCAACCTGATACTTAATACATTGAAATAATACACACAGAATGTATTTCCAGATCTTTCTGTAAAGAACTGTTTTCCTTCAATACCCCTAACAAACTAACAATTCCTCACAGAATCATAGAACCATTCACGCTGGGAAAGACCTTTAAGATCATCAAGTTCAACTGTTAACCCAGCATGGCCGAGATCACCACTAAACCATGTCCCTAAGTGCCACATTTACACATCTTTTAAACACCTCCAGGCACGGTGACTCAACCACTTCCCAGGGCAGCCTGTTCCAGTGCTTGTCAACCCTTTCAAGGAAGAAATGTTTCCTAATAGTCAGTGTAAACCTCCCCTGGTGCAACTTGAGGCCGTTTCCTCTTGTTCTATTGCTCATTACTTGGGAGAAGAGGCTGACCCCACCTCACTACAACCTCCTTGCAGATAGCTGCAGAGAACAAGGAGGTCTCCCCTCAGCCTCCTGTTCTCCAGCTAAACCCCCCAAGTATCCTCAGCCGTTCCTTATCACACTTGTGCTCCAGACCCTTCACCAGCTCCACTGCCTTTCTCTGGACCCACTTTAGCACCTCAATGTCTCTCTTGCAGTGAGATGCCTGATGGCAGAAAAAGCTAAAATTGGATCCAGGAATGAACACGAAGGTTTCTGCAACACAAATCCTTGTGGTTGGCTAGTAAAGGCACAGAGGACTCCTGATACACTCCTGATACTCCAGCAAAACTTATCAGAGTCATGGCAGTTCAAGCATTCTACACAATTATGTTTATCCAATCGAAAAAACCCAAACCAAAACAAAAAGGCATGGGGGGGAAGACATGGAACTGAAAGATAAGACAACAGTGTGGGAGTGGGAGACATGGAAAGAATGTTACAGTAAAAGATGGAGAGTGGTTAAAAAAGAAGAGAAAGTTGCCTTGCTGTTGATAAATCCAGAATTTTTAACGAAGCACTGGTTAATTTGAATTGTATCTCTCAAACTTAATCTAAAAATCTGACAAGTGCACAGGTAGAGATTCCTAAAATCATCACTTTCTGAATAAAAGATTAAGTAAAAGTATGCAGACCCCTTGTTCAAACAATCCTTGTATGACAGAGTCTTCCATTTTTGAATTCTCATCCATTTTCTGTACCAAAGGTGCAACTTGTTCCTGAGCAAACTTTGTCACTGTAATGAAGAGAAGAAAGCAAGCATGTAAGTATTCCAACAGTCTCCTTAAAGATCAGTATCACGTGGTACTTTGGACAGGTTATGCATATATCCCCTGACTCTCCCAGACAAGTGAGTAAAAGGACAGAAAGTTGCCCAAGTGAAACAAGGTGATGTGCCATAAGGTTCAAGTATAACTGCTTTCTGAACTCAGCTACAACTCTCTAAACCGAAACATAAATCCAAGAACTTTGAAAGCATCTCAACAACATTTATGCAACACTGGTTCACTGAAAAAAATTACAGAAAACAATTCAAATACATCCCTTACTCAGTTAGCTGTATCCTATTTCTTTATAAATTAAACCTGAAGTTTAGGAAGATGGTCTCAGGCTTTAATGCAAGTTATTATGTGTGCACAAAATCCTGTGAAACTGTTTCTGTTTAATTGGAGCCTTTTACAAGCTCCCTCTCGGATGTGCAGGTTCTTATCCTTTCACCTTTCCTCTGAGAATCCCTTCTGAAACACTCATCTTCGTGCAGGACTGGCTGCACTATAGATACATCACATCTGTCACCATTCTGGATATACTGGAAATGCCTGAAAACCAACTGGAGCAGTTACCTATAGCTGAACTAAACACTTCAGAAACAGCATAAGTCAGAGCCTGGCAACTTCACTTCTGTGACAGCAACAGTTTTAAGCACTTAATATTTACTTATTTATGTAAACTCACTGTGGTATGTGGAACTGTGCTATGGTAACATGGAAAAAGAACACTACATTTCTCTCTTGTGAACTAAATCATTTTTAAAATCAAGAACACCCCCCCATCAATCTCAATATTTAACTAGAATTAAACAATGGATTTTTAAAGCTAAAATTCCCCTTCTAGCTAAGACATGTCTAAATTTTAACTGCACAGACAATAGGTACCCATATTTTTCAGCATTGTCTCCTCTTCGGTGAATGTCTGAAGTGGAGCACAGACAACTCCATCATTGGCTAGATTTGGCATGGGTTCAGATCTGGAGGATAGAAAGGCACATGGAGAAGCGCTCCAAGGAGCCAAGTACACTGGCATATTTCTTTTCAGCTGTTGACAATAAACACAGAACATGCAAAAAGTTAACAGAATTTGTATTTGTGTACAGACAGCAATACACCATTTTATTCAGTGTTTTGATTCAGCAAATGATTAGGAACTCTAATTCACATCCAATATCTAGTTGGAAAGTTTCTGAGATGATACAAACCTCCCCACTCCCAGTGTCCTAAGAGAAAATATCCTTTAATTACTCTCCTTCTAACCTCAAACAGTTTTCTCTGTGGAAGCTTGCTAACATAATCCTATTCTACAAAGCATTTACAAACATTAATTTTAGTCAATATACTGTATATATACAAGCACACTGTTAATAGTATTCATTTTTATAGATGATTTTCCAAGTCTGATGCAATATTCACAGTACTAAGTGTATGCTTTGATAGATTTAGTATCTTCATTAATAAATAGGCTAAGAGTGAATGTGAAATAGACTTACAAATGTTTTTTACAGAAGGCCAGTCAACTTTAACGATAAACTGAGCTTTTGATCTCAAAGTGGGCAAGACAGAAACATGGCTTTACTCTCACAGGTCCCCAAAACCAATTTATGCTGTGGCTAGCATCTACAGATCAGATCTTTGCCACAGACTTCTGTCACTTCTGCTATGTCAGTCTAACGTGTGGAGATATTAATGTCTTACCAAGACAACTGCTGACAGAAACTCCCAGTAGAGACATAGCTGTGCCATAAAAATAATGTATATGTGAACATATGCCTGCCAACACAAATTTTTGCCAGCACACATTCTTAACCCCACAGTGAGCAGACCAACAGACTGTGCTGTAACCAGACTGCTATTCAGCTCTCTGAACTCAAGACAATATTGCAATGCACATTAATAGTAGCATTCCTCAAAAAACAGCAGAAAATTTGGGGTCAGGAAGTAAAAATTCCTTTGATCCTTCTAATAATTCACTCTCTTTCATGTTGGCTTTCAACGCTTGTCATCTCCCTGGCTGAAGAACTGATGCAAAGCAGATCTACGGACTCCTTCTGTCTTAGACACAAGATGTGTAAGTCTATTACAGTAAGGAAACTCCAACTAGTCATGCCTGACAGCAAAAATCAGCAAGAAGTGGCGATACAGAAAATAAATATTGCTGTGAACATTCAATGTTTGTTCACATTCAACACCCCATGTCACATATACTAACTAGTGGGGCTGATTCATGAATACAAAGTTTGGATGATCAGCAAGAGCTGCAACACATTCACATTAAGATTGTGCTACTGGAGTCATGTTAGGTCTTCACAGAAAACAAACAGTTGATTTGATAGAAATGAAATCCAAAGCAACTGTGTTCTGGAAGTTGCCAGTCAGGAGTGGATTATTTAGAATCCTACAATGGTTGTGTTGGAAGGGACCTTAAAGTTCATCCAGTTCCAATCCGCTGCCACGGGCAGGGACACCTTCCATTAGAACAGGCTGCTTCAAGCCCTGTCCAGCTTGGACTTGAACACTGCCAGGGATGGGGCAGCCACAGCTTCTCTGGGCACCCTGTGCCAGCGCCTCAGCACCCTCACAGGGAACAGCTTCTGCCTAAGAGCTCATCTCAGTCTCCCCTCTGCCAGGTTAAAGCCATTCCCCTTGGCCTGTCCCTACAGGCCCTTGTCCAAGTCCCCTCTCCAGGTTTCCTGCAGCCCCTTTAGGCACTGGAGCTGCTCTAAGGTCTCCCCTTCAGGAGCCTTCTCTTCTCCAGGCTGACCCAGCCCAGCTCTCTCAGCCTGGCTCCAGTGCAGAGCTGCTCCAGCCCTCGCAGCATCTCTGTGGCCTCCTCACTCACTCCAACAGCTCCATGTCCATGCATTTGACCATGGGAGGCCCTAAGCATAAATGAAGCAAATAACAAGAATGTTGGCTCTCAATACTCTGAATACAGAATAACAGCTGGGATTGTTCTGATCCTTTTGTTCGAAGCTGATAAGCCTTCATAGAAATATGAACTGACTTAGAGGATGGAGCCAAAAAGTAGACACCAGGGTAACAGGGACAACAGAGGGACATCGACCACCTGGATGACCCTAAGGAAACCCAGCTTTGGAATCAGGCATGTGCTCACTAAACTATGCCCATCATTATCATAGTAACAGCTCTCTATGTTGCTTTGCACCCAGAAGAACGTGAACATAAAAGTGCAGGGCTCAGGTCAGAGCTCCCACCAGCAACAACACCCTGGGTGAAGAGAACCAACGAGATTTTGCTGGATCCATGGGTGGTGATGATTCTCCCTCTTCCCTTCTCTTTCATTTAGTATTGACTAGATCAAAGTAAAAACACATGGCATGGGACTCTCTGATCCAGTCAAAATAATCATTGGTGAGTTATATCTAACCACATGCCTTGTATTTTGCATTAACACATCGTAAAACTGATTGGCTGGTGTTGTTTCACCTTACTTCAGTGCAAGTGTATCATGAACTTGGTTGTTGGTCCCAAGGGGAGAGGGGTTGTCCTAAACTGCTCCTTTCGGGTAGTGACATAGTGTCACTCAACACCCAGGAGTGCAAACATCCACCTGTTTAAGTCTATATTCTTAGAGGACTACAAATCTCACATACTTCCTGCTTCTTCCACTTTATTTCCAAACACAAAGAGCATTTTCCCTTCATGATGGCATAACCAAAGACACCTCACTGAGAATATTTCACCAGCACTAATCAAGAGCTGCAGGAAAAATGCAGGCTGCCTTCTTGAGAATACAAACCTATTTGGAAAGCTGTGAGGAGGTGTGTTCAGCAGGCAATAAACCAGTACTGTTGAAGCAACAACTGGCAGTATGCTGGGATTACCTCTACTTCTGTTTGATGGCACCTGACACTCAGATGTGGGATTATCACTAGATCAGTGCAGAGGATGCTGCTCCAGGCAAAGTCGGAAGTACAAAGCTTGCAGACACAAAAATTACACTCATTTTTCTCATACGTTTTATGAAAATAGGAAGCCGGACAAACTTGATTAAAAGCATTTCAGCAACGTCAAGCACAAGTGCACGAGGCTGTATCAGCAGAGGTGATCTGCCAAACGCCTGGCTAGCAAATAGAAGCTTTAAAACGCAGTAAGCAGCTCAGGTTTGTTACAGGTTGCAGGCATTAGAGCAGCTCTACTCTTGGCAATGATGCCAAAGGTTTTGAAAGTTAGAACTGTTCCTTCATCCGCTTCCCTTCCCCTTAGTAGAAACCAAAGCAACTCAGTAGAAATACCCCACAGCTTTCACTTGAAGGCTCTTCCACTGTGACCAACTCACTTGAGAGTGGTAGAGAAAGGTGGTGTCCTGCCACAGTGGGAGACATAAGGGCAGCCCTTGGTGCACACACGGTTTGATAAACACTTGTTTGATACCTGAGACAGTGCTACAGGACAAAAAGAATAATACTAACAAGGTTACCTTGAATGGTCTTACAAGCAGTAGGATAGCCCTAAGCACTGGACCGTACACTGGCAACACTCCCAACATAGAGCAGCAAACCACGTGTACGCCAGAATAACAGCATAGCACAGACATGGTGCTTTATTTCAACATTTAGATTTAAATTTTAATTTAGATTTTATTATTCTTTACACTGTTATTCTTAGGATTCACAGAATATTGACAGACTGGTTTGCGTTGGAAGGGACCTTAAAGCTCATCCAGTTCCAACCCCCTGCCACAGGCAGGGACACCTTCCACTACAGCAGCTTGCTCCAAGCCCCATCCAACCTGGCCTTCTTTCCTTGATGACTTTCACTTCATGTATCTGGCTTCCTCATAGCCCTTATTCCTCAGCAGTGAAATTGCTCCACAGCAAGCTTGCTTACCCTCATTTACGGGTCAGTTTTCTGTATTTAAGTCGTCATAACACCGTGACACGTTGCCTTATGGCCTGAAACACAGCTGTGCAGCACGTTCCCTCCCTCTGCACAGTAACAGCACAGACCCAGCGTTTCTGCTTGTTCCCTTTGCCTTAGATTACCCCGCACTACCACAACCCCGTTTAGATAAGGGGACACCAAAGCACCTCTGCTGTCACCTCACAGACACACCAGCCGCGGGCTGTTCCCCCCCCACCCCCATTTCACAAGACCTTTTCTTAACGCAAAGTTACCTCACACCGCCTGTCCAGCGCAAGACAGAGGGAGGAAAGCTTTTTACAAACGCACCCTCACCGCTGCTCAGCTCTCGGAGCCACTCTCACCCTTAGCAGCTTGCAGCGTAATGCAGTTCCCCTTCCCCGGTCCCACCACCCCACCTCAGCACAGCCCTCCCCTCAAACACCCGCTTCACCTTCGCGCATCCCCTCAGCCAACCTCCCGCCGCCGCCGCCGCCATATTGATACCGCTACCCGCCCCTCGCCACGCCACGACCACCGCCTCCTTCCCCCCCTCCCCACGTGCGCGCGCAGCCCGGCGGGCCACGCCCCCCGCGGCGCAGTCTCGCGAGGTTGCGGTGGGCCGGGCCCGGCTGCCGGAGGCACAACAAACATGGCGGCGGCGGGTCGGGGCTGTGGTGGTGAGTAGCGTTCATCTCTTCTCCTCATGCTCGGGGTTCCCTCAGTGCCGTCCAGCTTTGAGGCCGGGCGGAGGGGATGCGGCTGCTCTCAGCTCGCTGTGTGGACCGGGCGGGCAAGCAGACAGGCAGAGCTGTGCTGCTCTACCGGGAGCGGGGGCCGTGTCCGCCGGTGTAGCCCCTCAGCGGCTCCCTTGTGTGGGAGCCGGGTGACACCCAGGTTTAAGTGGAGGACTCCTGTGGCCGTGTCTTTTCTTGCCCCAGCGGGGAGGCGACTGTGAGTCGGAGAAGGGTGGAGGACTCGCGGAGTTGCTGTTGCACCGCGAGGTGTGGATCGGGGGCGGCGGAGCGACCGGCGGTTTAAGGCGGCTGCTGTGGCAGGTCGCGAGGCTCGGCCGGGCAACCGGCAGCGCTGCAATGGGGATGGAAATAGGTGATCTTAAAGTACTTTCCAACCTAAACCGTTCTGTGATTCTCCTTCCCACGCGTAAAACTCCTTCAGAAGGAGCAGAGAGGGCTTGAAGGGAGACTGCGATCCTTCCTCCTTCGTTATTTTGGCTCTAAATCGTTTCCTCTGGAAAAGATGAGGCTGAGGCAGAGAATTCCCCCTTAATTTTTTTTCAAGAAAACAGGATACATGTTCTCATAGTCATTTGATTCTCTTATAATTACAGCGGTATAGGAGCAGGGAGGCCTTAGAGAGAACCTGGGATCTTCCCTCCTTTAGTTTTAAATCATTTGCTTTGGAAAAGATGAGGCTGAGGCAGAGAATTCCTCTCCCCCTCCCCAATTCCATAAAAGAAACCAGGATGCATGTGTTCATAGTCATATTATTTTAGTCTCTTGTAATTACTGCAGTATGAGTTTTTGCTGTGTGTGTTAAACCACTGGTTTTATGCGTCTGAGTTATTTTCTTTAGCAGAATTCTTCAGGCAAAATACACCACGTTTCATCCTTCTGGTGCTTCTGAGACAATAACCTTAGCACAGATCAGCACTGTAACTAGTGTTAGACTAGTACCTGAGTAGAGGGTGAGTAACCCGTGTTCCACCCGTCGGTGTGTAAAGCTGGAGAAGGTGCAGTGAAGATGATGTTCTGTGTTAGGAGAACCTGAGGAACATGTGGTATGATCAGCCCCGTTGGAATGCGTGAAACACGAGCTGGTGTGCTCAGGTTGCTGATAGTGAGAATTGCATTTGTTAGGTTGCAGTAGCGGCAGAGCAACTGTCTGATCTGTATCATTCCTTCCTGAAAAGGAGAACTGGTAGTTGGATATCCGTAAGAAATACCACCTGAAATCACAAACGGTTCTTTTGTGCATGGAAATGTAGAGGTTTGAGGTGGTGCTGAACGGTGGCAATTTACTTACCTTGATATAAGAAAAAAGGATGAATGTTTTCAAATTAAATTGATGAGGTAAAGAAAGGAAATTTGATGCAGTTGATAACCAAAATAATGTCTTTTCCTCAATCAGATTTTCATTTTTTTTATAATTTTCTTCTAAAATTCAATGTAAGGATACAATTAATTGATCAAGTAAGTTTTTTGCCCCCAGTACAAAGGGATATATAAAGTCTTTTGTGAAAATATGGACCTTTAACATTGTTTCATGTGAAACATTCCACATTTAAAATGATGATTTGATTTTAAACGGTTATTTCTTACTATTCTAATCTGGTGAGAGTTGGCCTGATCAGGACTTGCCTTGTTTTTTTTCTCTTCCATACCTTTAATTCATATCCTGATATCTTTGTTTTATTGCAGGAGACACCAACAAATGGAACATAAATTAACTTCAGCCTACACAAGCCTGGTGACACCTGAAGGAGGGTAGGCAAAATTGATATGTGAAGTTGTGTTCAGGACTAGCTTAATGGTGAGAATAGCCATAGTAGTTGAGCACACTCAGGTACGATGTGAAGACCATACTCATCTGTGTGCCAGAAAAGAACTAATGCTCGTAAATAACTTTGAAAGTACAGGAGAATGTGGTTAAATGCGGTCTTGAACTCAGTACTTGAGTTTTTGTAGGTCACTGATGCTTTGTTTAGTAGCTATTGGAAAGCAAAAAGATATTCTTAGTGAAACTGTAGCATTCTAAATTACTTGTGATTATAATCTGCAGGAATAATAATGTGGCTGACTCACCACCCTCTTCCCAATTGAATCCTAAATTCTGTCCTCATAAATACATTGCAAATGGAGACTCTAGAGGTTTGTCATGCTCCAAAAAAGAGCATGACCAGTGACTTCTAGTGAATATTGTTATTATTTCAATGTGAAATAATGAACTGGATTAAGGCTCTTATGCAGGGTAGGAAACTGGAATTATGGGAGAACTCTGTGTAGTGGTTTAAGCCCAGCCAGCACTGCACGAGCTACTAGGAAGGAGAAAAATAACTGCCATAGCTGAACCCAGGACAGTATGAAACACTGCTTTCTGTGCTTTCCGTCCTTGCTGATCAGTGACATCCAGTTGGTTTCCCAGCATCACAGTTGCTATAACTGACTTACCTCTGGGATTTTCTGGGGCCATGTCTTCACTAGGGAAACTCTTCAAATAATCGGTGAGATAGAAGTGTCTTTCAATGGGGATGTGTGTAGGAGCGGATGCAGTCTTTGAGAAGTTTCTGCTGGAAGTATAATTGTTTCTCTAAAACTAACAGCAGTACAGTGTTAGAGCCTGGCTTTCAAAACAGCTATCTTTTCAAGTTTCTTTCTTACAACTCTTAGGTGTTGGGGAGAATAATGCACTTGCATTTCCTTGTTTTCCTTCCAGGGAAAGTGGAGAAGCTGTGCCCTGTACTTTCTGTCTAACCTGTTGAGAGTACCTCTGGGAACATGTTTGCTACTTAGCAGGGAACTAAAATTCAGGTATGATCAATTAAAAAAAAATGTTAGTTGATTTTGATTATTACTTCATTTTATTCATTTTTATATTGTGCTTATGATAATGTTGCTAAAACCCAGTTTCCCCAGTAATATGTATTTGGTGCTAAGTTTTTAATGAGTTAAAAATTCTAAAACCAATATTTGTATGGTTGTCACTTTGTGCATTGAGTAATGCTGTATGATAAAAGCAGTCCTTTGCTTAAAAAGAAATCCAAACCTAAACTTGTTTTTATGAATGCTTTCAAATTCAGTGACATTTGCATTTTGAAACTGAGCTGTAAGACGGGGACATGGAGCAGAATGGAGTCCATGTAATCCAAGTGGAACTGGTCAGCAATATGCTACACCACTTAGGCACACACCAGTCTATGTGGCCAGATGGGATCCACCCAAGGCTCCTGAGGGAGCTGGCTGAAGTGCTCAGCAAGCCATTTCCCACCGTTTATCAGCAGTCCTGGTGCACTGGGGAGGTCTCAGTTTGACTGGAGGTTAGCAAGTGTGGCACCCATCTACAGGAAAGGCTGGAAGGAGGATCCAGAGAACTAAAGGTCTATCAGCCTGACTTTGGTGGCAAGGAGGGTGATGGAGTAGATCAGGCCCAGTCAGCATGGCTTTATGAAACACAGATCCTGCTTGACTAACGTCATCTTCTATGACAAGATGAAGCACTTAATAGATGAAAGGCTGTGGATGTTGTTGACCTGGACCTCAGTAAAGCCTTTAATGCCCACAGCATTCTCTTTGGAGAAATTGCTACTCAGGGCTTGGACAGGTGTGCTCTTTCCTGAGTAAAAAAAATGGCTGTGTGCCCTGGCAGCCAAGAAAGCCAAGAGCATCCTGGCCTGAGCCAGTGCTGGTGTGGCCAGCAGGGCCAGGGCAGTCAGTGGTCATCCCCCTCTACTCAGCACTGGTGAGGCCGCACCTTGAATCCCGTGCTCAGTTCTGGGCCACTCGCTAAAAGAGGTCCTGGAGCAGGTCCAGAGAAAGGCAACGAGCTGGTGAAGGATCTGGAGCACAAGTGTGATGAGGAACAGCTGAGGATACTGGGGGTGTTTAGTCTGGAGAAGAGAAGGTTCAGGGGGGTCCTTATCACTCTCAACTACCGAATAGGAGGATGGAGCCAGGAGGTGGCTGGTTTCCTCCCAGGTAACTACAGGACAAGAAGAAACATCATTGTGTTGTACCAGGGGAGGTTTAGATTGGATTTTGGGAAACATTTTTTCCCTGAAAGGGTTGTCAAGCACTGAATAGGCTGCCCAGGGCAGTGGTGGAGTTGCTATCCCTGAAGGTATTTAAAAGACCTGTAAATGTGGAACTTAGGGACATGGCTTAGTGGTGGACTTGGCTGTGCTGGATTAACAGTTGCACTGATGATCTTGAAAGGTCTTTTCCAACCCAAACAATTCTGTGAATCTATGACAATATTTTTCCTTCTAGGCACAAGAGGTTGTAAACGTAAAGACTGAATATGGGTGAGAAGAAGCCAGAACCTTTGGACTTCGTAAAGGATTTTCAGGAATATCTTACACAGCAGACTCACCATGTAAATATGATTTCTGGATCAGTTTGTGGAGACAAGGAAGCAGAGACTCTCCAGGGAGGTAAGCAAATTGCAGTGCCATCAAATTTTAGTCTCTTAGACAATGACTGCACTGTTGATGTTCCAGATAATTAAGCAGAGTCCTATAACTGTATAGAAGTATTTCTGATAGTTATTTTCTCATCAGAAAAGATGTGTCTGTACCTTTGTTATGATAAGGGGATGTTTTTTTAGTGCTTTAAATAGAAAGACCAAGGGCATAGAGAAGCAAAAGATATTCAGCATGTTCTCAGTAGTATCCCACGGATTCTTGATTGAAATCTGTGTTGTATTATTCACAGCTGCAACAGAAGGTGATCAGAATGGTCTGGATCATCCTTCAGTTGAAGTTTCACTGGATGAAAACTCAGGAATGTTGGTGGATGGCTTTGAACGGACGTTTGATGGGAAATTAAAGTGTCGATACTGCAACTACGCCAGCAAAGGCACAGCACGGCTCATAGAGCACATCCGAATTCATACAGGTATGAAATACTCTGCTGTGCTTTCCTTTACATTAAACACTGTGGTTTGAACTCAGTGGTATGACATGCACGTGGGGAGTTATCACACTGCTTGAAGATGTTCGTTCTAGAGTTACTCGACAATTACATTTATTATGGCAGACTACTGAATTTGATATATGGGAATAAAGTTTAGTGTGAAAGCATCAGTGTAAATTGGAAGGCCCTAAAGGTAATGTATTTTTTTCCTTGGAGATACGAAGATATTCCTGTTTCATGCCACATTCTAGATGTGGAAGTACAAAGCACAGTAGTAAGAATAGTTTTCTTTTATTTGAATGTGAGGACATGGCATCAAAAAGTGCTCATTACTAATAATAGTAATGAACGAAAGTATTTCCTGTGGCTTTTCTGGGGCATATCCTGTGGCATTTCCCACTGTTGGTTTTATAAAGCTGAAATGCAAAACTCTGAGTTAGATTAGAATATCCTAAACTGTTTGTGAAGTCAGCTCTGACCTCCTGGCAAGTGCGAGGAAACACACAAAAGCTCCTTGTGAAGTCTGACTTTGGTGCCTGCCCAGTTATTACGGAATACAGTTACCAATTCAGAAGGCTTTATGGCTTGTCACTAAAGTAATAATTAAAATAAAAGAAATATTCTGCAAAGAATGGAAGTTTTTACAGGTTTCCAGTCTGGTTCCAAAACTTCTATGTGTATCACTTCAGTGGTCTTGGGTAGGTGGCATTTGGGGATTCTCTTTGAGGGAAATGTTTTGTTGTCACTTGGGTGTAATAGTAGCTCTCTTTAGGTATGGTTATTGTTAGTCAGATTCTCACTTTGCTGTGAACCACTGTGTCTACACAGTCACTTAAAGGATGTATTTTGGCAAGTCGGTGCTCCTTGCGCTGGCTGTGCAGTGTTGGCTTAAGGAAGCCAACAAGGCATAATGGAATGGAAAATGGCAACCAACTAGAAATCCAAGTTCTGAGGTTCAGGCTCTGAACATCATCTAAATTCTCCTCTTGTGCTACTGTGAGCTACCTCTGTGTGTAGCTGTTGCTATTTTCAGATTCCCAGTGGAAGTTTTGTGTATTATCCAATAGTGGATAGAATACCATGGCTTCTGCACCTGCATTTTGACACAATGTTGATGCCATGGCTTGCTGCAGACCTGCAGAGGAGCACTGAGTTCTGGAGCATTTTTTGTGTCTAGTTTTTCATAAAACAGCTACATCTTCACTTATCATTTGCCTCTTATGGTATGTGGATAAGGAGAAATCTAACAGCTTTACTCTATACAGTGCTATTTCTGAGCTTGTGAAAGAAGGGTCATGTAGTGAGAGAAACTGTACTGCAGACTTAGCAGTTTGTTTTTAAATAGCTTAAAAGTGCAGGGGTAACATCAACCTTAAAGTTTCATGGCTTTTTGGTGACATATAGCTATTCCCATCTATAAACTTGCATCCCCAAGCCCACAGTTAGTACAGGTCAGTTATCAACATGAGCAGATGGACTTCTAGAGCTCTGATGGAGACATAAATGGCTGCTAGAAGATGTTGGTATTGTGTGTTTGCTGATTCTTGAGATGTTTTTGATGGCTTTGGTGTGCCTGGGGTTCCTCAAACAGAATGACTGAAATAATATGGTGTCACTTAATATCAATTTTAGCCATATTAGCAAAAAAATAAAATCTTCCTTCTTTAGGTATCAAAATGTGGGCATTGGTATGGTGTCAGCATTCCTTCTCTTACTATAGGAAAGTGTATGCCCTTTTTTATGCTTTCAGATATTAGGCTAACAATTCTTTTGTTGAGGGAGGGGATTCTCCTCCTCTACTCTGTTCTTGTGGGACACTCCCTGCAGTCCTGTGTCCAGTGCTGGGGCAACAGCACAAGAGGGACATGGAGCTGTTGGAGTGAGGCCAGAGGAGGCCATGGAGCTGCTGCGAGGGCTGGAGCAGCTCTGCTCTGGAGCCAGGCTGAGAGAGCTGGGCTGGTTCAGCCTGGAGAAGAGAAGGCTCCTGAAGGGGAGACCTTAGAGCAGCTCCAGTGCCTAAAGGGGCTGCAGGAAACCTGGAGAGGGGCTTGGGACAAGGGCCTGTAGGGACAGGCCAAGGGGAATGGCTTGAACCTGCCCGAGGGGAGACTGAGATGAGCTCTTAGGCAGAAGCTCTTCCCTGTGAGGGTGCTGAGGCGCTGGCACAGGGTGCCCAGAGAAGCTGTGGCTGCCCCATCCCTGGCAGTGTTCAAGGCCAGGTTGGACACAGGGGCTTGGAGCAAGCTGCTCTAGTGGAAGGTGTCCCTGCCCATGACAGGGTTAGAACTGGGTGAGCTTTAAGGTTCCTGCCAACCCAAACCACTCTGTGATTCTATGATTTTGTGCTTTCAGAATGCTTTCTTACCCTTCTGCTACTTAAGGGAATGGGTGTCACTGTGTGGCTAGAGGCAGCAGGACAATACCTGCTGGGGATCATGATTTTTTCAGCGTAGTTGCAGCGTAATATATGCAAAAGCAAGGAAGATTCCAACTAAGAATTGGGATGCTGAGAAATGGCCTCCTAAATCTGACTCAGTGGTCATTATTTGGAAGGAAATACTCCATGAGCCACACAAATTCATTATTTAGGGCAAAACTTAATACTTGGTATTTGTCCTTTGGCTAATATTTTGAGTTGTTTCTCATGGTTGTAGTATATGATTGTGTTAGTATTACACCTCAGAAATGGAGCTTTGCCTGTGGGATGACACATTACTGGCTCAGACACATTTGATGCTAATGTAATGCCAGTAACTGTACAATGGTAAGTCCATTTCCCTATACCACTCTGTCCGGTTTTATACCATAGACAAGAATATTTTTCTTCCTCTGTATAGTTTCCCCTTCACCTTTTTACAATGTATTTCACATCCCTAGTTTTAATACAGCATTGCCTGATGTCCTGATGGCCGCACCATTTTGCCATTACCTTCATAGAGCCCTGCTTTGTTTCTTTGTACAGAAGGACTCCAGTATTTGGTTTGCTTTCCTTGGTTTATTTTTTCCATGCAAGAGCAAGGAGATCCAAGACCTGAGTGTTGCTTTGCTCAGAAGCATGGCAAAGGGCCCAGAAATGGATTGCATGGACTGTGAAGGCTGAGTGACTGAATCAGCATTAAAATAGGGAAGTGAGAGCTTACTCTGTAGCCTCAGAGCAGTGTAAGTAAACAGATGCTGTGTTCTGGGTAACATGCAAGTGCAGCAAGGGATCTGCCAGAGTAATTAGGACCCAGACACCATCACGCAACCATCATTAAGTGCTACTTACCGCAGAATTACTCCATGCTGAGTCTGGTGGCAGTGTAATTAGTAGTTCAGCAGCTGTGTTGTGTTAAGGGTGTGCGACATGTGATGCAAATCTTCATCTCTGTGTAACCAGTTTGGAATGGAAGACCATTGAAAATGACAAGTTCTTTGTGAATGCAGGAAGCTTGTCAGTCTTCTTCCCATCTGTCTTTGTACCAAATTTCCACATCATTATGTGTGTATATACGTATATATAAAAATACATATATATATGCTTATGAAGAAACGGGTTTCAGTTGGTGTGAATAAAGTACTTAGAGGTAGCACAAAAATGGCTTTTTTTTTTTTCCCCTCTTGAAGAGACAGTGACATAGGGGAGAAAAAAAATCTTGTTTAGTATCTATCCCACCTTGTGATTCCAGACTGTGGGATCGTGAACATGGAAAGGGCTTTCTCTTGTCAGTCACATTACATCTTTGAGTGCCTGTAGAGTGCTTGCAGTGTATTAGTGGCCCTCTCTGCATTCAGACCTCTGGTTTATACAGTTGTTCTAGATCATTCTAAAAGCCACAAACTAAATGTGTGTGTAAAATAGGAGAAAATGCCTCTAAAAACCCCTGTGAATGCTGAAGAGAAGGGGCCGACTCCCAGTTTTTTGGAGCCTGATGTGCTGTGTGGCAAGAGAATCAGTTGCACAACAGGGATTTGGAAATTGACCTGGTATCCTAGATAGGAAGATAAGATGATGTTTCATTTCAGCACTTGAACATGAGCCTAATCCTTTAGGCTTTTCTAACATTGCAGATCTGGATCTAAAAACTCCTGGAGGATCAGTTTGTGAAAGGAAAATTAAGTTCCAAAGTAGGATGTTACCAATGTGTTGGTTTGTATTTACGCTTGAAAGTTTTTTAAGTACTTTCAGAAGTGTTAATGTGAATCTCTTAAGTATCATTTAATAGAAGAGCAAAGTTGTATCTCTCTGGAAGGAGGATACCTGATTGTCATGCCTGAGAGCACACAGCTCCCCAGGGATTAGCTTTTGTTTTCTTTAATACCTCTTTAACCAAAGGATCCTTTTTCAACATTCAGTTCTTGAATGCATGTGTTATTTAGAGAACAGTTCCAGGATGTTTAAAAGTAGGAGTGTCTGGAAGATGTTGGAAGGATACCTTCCCTCAGTGTTTAAACCCAGTTATCAGTAAGAATGGTTACATGGTGGTGGTACAGACGTTCCTGTAGCCAACTGCTTATGTGCTTTATAGGTGAGGTACAGTTTACATGATGCTCTTAACTGGATCCAAACACCATTGCATTCAACCCTTGGCATCATGCTGCAGTTCCTGGTCAGGTTATGTTATGCTCATTGTGTTCACAGTTTATTCCTGGGCTTATTATCACTTGGGTGAGGCAGAGATGTCTACATTTACTTTGCTTTTCCACCAAATACGCAACTAAAGTCTTTTCAAGCACTCTGAGGTGCTGTAGTATGATCTCTCTGAATTTTCCAGGTGAGAAGCCACACAGATGCCACTTGTGTCCCTTTGCATCAGCTTATGAACGTCACCTGGAAGCTCACATGCGCTCACACACGGGTGAGAAACCATACAAATGTGAGTTGTGTTCCTTCCGCTGCAGCGACAGGAGCAACTTATCCCACCACCGCAGGCGCAAGCATAAAATGGTGCCTATCAAGGGTACAAGGTCTTCCCTAAGCAGCAAGAAGATGTGGGGGGTTTTGCAGAAGAAAACCAGCAATTTGGGCTACAGCAGAAGAGCATTAATTAATTTGAGTCCACCTTCCATGGTGGTGCAGAAACCGGACTACCTTAATGATTTCACTCATGAAATCCCAAATATCCAGACTGAAGCATATGAGAGCATGACAAAACCAACCCAGAGCAGTGGGTTGCCAAGAGATCCACAGGACCTTATGGTAGATAATCCTTTAAACCAGCTCTCTACTTTAGCAGGACAGTTATCCAGTTTGCCACCCGAAAACCAAAACCCAGGCTCTCCTGATGAAGTTTCCTGTCAAGATGAGAAGCCTTTCATGATACAGCAGCCTACTGCACCTACAGTAGTTTCAGCTGTGTCAGCAAATATTCCTCAAAGCTCATCTCCAGCCAGCCCAGATCCTCGGCCTACACATAATCAAAGGAACTACAGCCCCGTGGCAGGTCCTAGCAGTGATCGCAGTGCCCACACCAGTACTCCCAGCATAAGTAATAGTCAACCAAGTACTCCAGCACCAACCCTTCCAGTTCAGGACCCCCAGCTCCTGCATCATTGCCAACACTGTGACATGTACTTTGCGGACAATATCCTTTATACTATTCACATGGGATGTCATGGATTTGAAAATCCTTTTCAGTGCAACATATGTGGCTGTAAGTGTAAGAATAAGTATGACTTTGCTTGCCATTTTGCAAGAGGCCAACATAATCAGCATTGACTGAGAACGTGCTTTCCTTTAGTTTTTTAACATATTACAGTCTATTTTTCATACTTGCTGAAGGAAAAGCTTGTGTATTGCATAAGGAATCTTCACATGAAGCAATTTGACAAAGGAGGCAAATTTCTTTCTATGTTGTCACAAAACTTGCCAGGGAAATTTTGTATAGGATGGGGTGGTTGTTTTGTATTCAGCTGGAATAGGAATTGGAATGTGTTTCCATGCTTTGGCTGCTATATTTAAGTTGCTTGTACTTCATCCCAATAAACATTTTACAGATGTTGAAGCAGAGCTTGTCTTCTGAAACATCAGGCTATTTACTGGGCAAGACAAAATGTATTAACTATAAGAGACGCAAGGTTATTGCAATGACATATCTGGTTTCTTTGGAGACATATTTATCCTTAAAAACTTAGGTATTCCAAACTGGAAGACCAAACAGAAGCAACTTTCACATACAAGTTCAATTTGATGTCAAACTTGCTTTTATCTAGTGAAGGTTAATAGCAAGTTTTTCCTTAGTATGGTCTAAACTCTTCATTCTAGAGCACAAACACTAATTTAACTATTAGTTTTAAAACTCATCCCAAAAGTAGAAGGTAAGAGGTTATTGGGAATGAAGTTCTGATAGGAAAAAAGCTAAAAGCTTGTCATTCATGAGTTATACTAAAGAAAAATTAAATGAGAGACCTTATTTATACTAAGCAAACTTTTACATGTGGTTCCTTTGAAAAGGAGGTAGTTTTTCCACAGTCATATTAAAGAGCTTGTAGATCTAATATATATTCAGAGATTTTTAACTGCCTTAAACTTAATGTGTACAGATATTTAAGATTTGCACAGTTAAACTTCTGTCTGGCTGATGGAAGTTCTAACAGAAAGAAACAAGTGGTTTACAAATGGGGAAGAGAATCGTGTTTAGTGTTATCTCGGGCCAAGCTACAACTGGTAGGTTTGAAAGCTGTATAATGTAGTTCATTGCAAACTTCAGCTTGCTTGGAAGTCAGTTTGTCTTGTCCGTCTCCTGAATTTGTTGTCCTTTCTGTGTACTGGGAATAAGGAGAAAGGTTTCTGGGTTTTTTGAGCTGTTCTGTAGTAGGCAGAGGAATACAACATCCTATGGCTGAAGTCATAGAATCATAGAATAGTTAGGGTTGGGAAAGACCTTAACATCATCCAGTTCCAACCCTCCTTTCCATGGGCAGGGACACTTCCCACTAAACCATGTCACCCAAGGCCTCATCCAACCTGGCCTTGAACACCGCCAAGGATGGAGCATTCACAACCTCCCTGGGCAACCCATTCCAGTGCCTCACCACCCTCACAGTAAAGAATTTCTTCCTTAGATCCAATCTAAACTTCCCCTGTTTAAGTTTGAACCCGTTACCCCTTGTCCTGTCACTACAGTCCCTGATGAATAGTCCATCCCCAGCATCCTTGGGATTGATAATTGTAGGTAGCAAATTGGGATTAATAATTGTAGGTAGCAAATGGTGACTGAAGATGGACATGAAGTCCATGGCACATGTTCATTTTGTTGGGGTTTTTGTACTGCACATCTTACTTTAGAAACACCCAGGCCAATGGACAGACACTTTAATGTAAACCTACGTAGAACATCCCAGTAAAATTACTAAAAGCCCTTACTGTGCCTTCTAAAACCTAAATTTGGCTAAAATACCAGAACACCAGACCTTATAGCTGAAAGCCATTACAGTTAGTAATTTATAGAGATAGTTTTCCTTGCTTTTTGGATGCCAACTTCTCTTCCTAAGCTCTAGAACTCCAAGGAAACTTCTGAAACGGTATTTCCATTCCATTTCCATGATGGTCTGGGGAGCTCCTTCCAGTACTGAATGGTGCCTATGTCAACAGCCCAGTTGTCCTTGGTTTTGTGCTCCAGCATTTCTCACTCCTGGTATCAGTAGGGAGATCAGCTCTTATGTGCACAGATGTTTGGGATTCCATCCTTCTATTCTGTTTGAGCTATTTGTGATCCACTGGGAATGATGTTGGCAGTGTAAAGATGGTAGATTCTTCTTATTGTGTTGGCTAATGACTGGTGATTTAAAGAAACAGCTTCTGAACAAGGATGCTCCTGAGTGGAATTGCAGGTAGGAGAATGGTAACAGAGGTAGCTGGTAGCAGGAGGAGCCTGGCATGATCTCAGTGAAGGGCCCTTGTTTAGGAGGGGATCTTTTGGTGAGTTCTTAATAATAGAACTCAGTATGGGGAAAAAATCCAACTCCAAACCTTGCAAATTGTTGTTTAGAAGGATTTTAATAGCATGGACTTAATACTGTTGTTTCTGCTTTCAAGTACCTAAGGAAAGAACATCAGCAATCATGGAATCAGCTGGGTTGAAAAAGATCTTTTTAAGTCAAGTCCAGCTGTTCCCTCAGCACTGCCAAGGCCACCATTAAACTGTGTCACTGAGGGCCTTGTGTACACAGTGTATGGACACTTCCAAGGACGGTGACTCCAGCCCTGCCCTGGGCAGCCTGTTCCAATGCCTGAGCACCCTTTGGGGCAGGAATTGTTCCTCAGCTCCGTCTAAACCTTTCCTGGTGCAGCTTGAGGCTGTTTCCTCTTGTCCTGTCTCTTGTTATGTGGGAGCAGAGCCCAGCCCCCTCCTGGCTCCATCCTCCTCTCAGGCAGTTGTAGGGAGCAGCAAGGTCCCCCTGAGCCTTCTCTTCTCCAGACTGAACCCCCCAGGTCCCTCAGCCGTTCCCCATCACACTGTGCTCCAGGCCCTGAACCAGCTCCATTGCTCTTCTCTGGCCCCGCTCCAGCACTTCAATGTCTCTCTTGTAGTGAGGGGCCCAGAACTGAACACAGGATTCGAGGAGCGTGAACATCTCTGAACTGTTGAACAGTAATAAAGTATTTTTTCCTTCTTTCCTTGCATGAGCTCCTGTTGGGCAGAGGCAGGTTTCGGTGTCCATCCCTTTATTCGACAACCAGATCCATGTGCTGTGGAGCCTGCCGTGGCCTTCACAGAGGGAGGGCCACCCTCTGCATGTGGGCTCTTCATTTTTCAGCCTCGTGCTGCCTGTTCCGTTGTGCCAAACAGGATCCTGACCGCATCTGCTGCCTTCTGCCCACCGAGTAGCTTTGGAAGGTGCATTGTCACGTCAGTTTCTCATCATTTTGTACATACTATTTCCTTTAAAGACCAGAATTAGTACTGGAGAATTGTTTTAGACTGTGATCCCAATGATTCCTGTGCACAAGAAGGCCTTACGTGGAGTCAGTGAGGGATACGTGTCAGGAACTGTGGGATCAAGTCTGTGGTTGAGGGACTTTTCATACGGAGTTCTTCACTGCACTAAAATCATTTTGGTTTAACCCCCCAAATCCTTACATTATAAGGTGGCAATTGGCATTTTAGCTTGTATTAACAGGGAAGTTTGGGAATGACCTGAGTTTTTTCCACAGCTTGATTCTGTTAAGTCCTGTACCTGCAAAACATGAACTTTGGGGGGGGTTTGTATTTATTGTGATAGATCATTTTAGAGATTTGTTGACCTTTTTAACGTGCACTATTTATCATACTCCTAATGTAGACTTAGTGAGACCCAGTATTCCAATGAACACACACATACTAGACTGAAGCATCTCAGTAGATTATCTTGGTTAACACAAACCAACTGTGACGCTGCTAGTAGGGACAGGAGTTGTTTTTTCACAGATACATGTTCAGTGGAAGAGGATTTGGACATAAAACGTTTGGCATTTTAACGTAAAACTCAGCGCTGGAAGACTCCTTCCCATGGTGTTTCCCAGCCAAATGAGCTGTTGCCATTTGGTTTAGTGCAGAATGTTTGGGGGGCATGTTGCTCTTTGTTTCTTTCTGACGAAAGGAATGTAATGTAGGAGTCTTCACTGGCAAGTTTTCTGTTCATTTGAAACTTCTTTGAAAACCTACAGCAAATGGATGTTGTTCTGCAGGAAATCTATCCCCTGCTGAAGCCTTTTTCATCAAGCAATCTTTGTGTATGTGCTTCTGAGTCCCAGCTCTGTTCATAACCCATTGCAGTGTAAAGAGCATATTTTGTATCGCAAAAAATGGAACCTGCTAGAACTGTAAAATCAATTTTCTCGTGTAGTGAATGTTTTCAGAGGACAAGGTTAATTTGGAAATGACTTAACTATATCTGGTGTAGTTCATGTTGTGAAGCTTTGCTTTTCTAAGATATGAATAAAATAACACTTTCTAATTAAGTCTTACGGTAATTCTTGTGTCTGCTTCAGCAGGTGGGACTGGTGAGCTGCTTATGAGTAGCTGTGGTAAGGAGGGTAAGCTGACCCAAAAGGTGAACAGGCTGAAGCATAAATGTGCTGTCCTTTGCTTAAGGTGCTTCATTTTGGTGCTGAAACCAGGCTGCTCTTTTAGTGCTTGTGAGAACCTGAACATTGAGCTTTTCGCAAACACCTCTTACATTCCATAGTGCAAGTCACAGACAGGAGACTGAGCTTGTCTTAGGCACCATTTGCATTTGACCACGGGAGGCCTTGAGCATAAATGAAGCAAATAACAAGGATGTTGGCTCTCAATAGTGTGTAGATAGGGTTGTTCTGACCCCTTTGTTTGAAGCTGTGATAAGCCTCCATAGGAATATGAAAGGATGACTCAAGGATGAGCTGACTCATGACATGAGGTGCAGTCAGAAAGCAGACGCCACAATAAGAAGGACAACAGAGGGACCCTTGGGGAACCTCAGCTTTGGAACTGCTCATGAGCTCACTTAATTATGCCCATAGAATCACAGAATGGTTTTGGTTGGAAAGGAGCTTAAAGCTCATCCAGTTCCAACCCCCTGCCATGGTCAGGGATGCTCCATACTAGACCATATCACCCAAGGCTCTGTCTAACCTGGCCTTGAACACCGCCAGGGATGAAACACTTAACACTTTTCTGAGCATCCTGTGCCAGCGCCTCAGCACCCTCACAGGGAACAGCTTCTGCCCAAGAGCTCATCTCAGTCTCCCCTCTGGCAGGTTCAAGCCATTCCCCTTGGCCTGTCCCTACAGGCCCTTGTCCCAAGCCCCTCTCCCGGTTTCCTGGAGCCCCTTTAGGCACTGGAGCTGCTCTAAGGTTTCCCCTTAAGGAGCCTTCTCATCTCCAGGCTGAACCAGCCCAGCTCTCTCAACCTGGCTCTAGAGCAGAGCTGCTCCAGCCCTCGCAGCATCTCTAAGGCCTCCTCTTGAGACAAGGAGGCACAAAAGCACAATGTAATCAGTTTGTTTTAGGTCCTTAGACCTTCGTACAAAAAGTGTAAGAAAAGCAGAAAAGGAAAACAGGACCTGGGGATGGGGAGTATCTGGGACTAGCAGATGTCCAGGATGGGAGCAGTTAAACTAACTGATAAGTAGGACAGGATGATTGCTATGTCTGTAATGTTAATTAATTTGGTGCTTCAAAGACTGCCAAAAGTTATAAAGATTGTTTGGAGAAGTAAACGACCCTTAAAGACCACCATCACATTTTGTATGCATGTGAGAAACTTTCTGGAAAATGATGTAATTCATGTGTGCCCAGTGACTATGTAAGAATGGCCAGTGTAGCAATCCCGGGACACATGTTAGGAGAAGCTATCCCCCACCTACTTGTCAACTTGAAACTCCGTTGTTGGCGATTTTGTTCCTGGAGTTTTCTCCGAATCACTCTGGACTTGCTCCAACAGGTTCATGGCCACCTTATGTAGAGCACACCAGACGTGCACACAGTGCTCCAAGTGGGGTCCCAAAATGTTCAATGTGAACACAAAAATGAAGGGCTCAGGTCAGAGGGTGAGATACCCTCAGTGAAGAGGATCAAGATGTTGCTGTATACTTCTCCTCTCCTCTCTTTTTCATTTAATATTGACTAGATCTAAGCAAAAACACATGGCATGGACTTGCTGATTCAGTTAAAGTCATCATTGTTCAGTTATATCTAACCACATGCCTTGTAGTTTGGATTAAGAAATGAAACTGGTTGGCTGGTGTCATTTCACTTTAATTCAGTACAAAGGTATCATAAACTTGGTTGTAGGTCCCAAGGGGAGGGAGGTCCTGAATGACTCCTTTTGGGTCCTAACAGCTGTGTTGCTCTTCCATAATACAGGCAAGATGAGTTAAAGAGATGGCACAAGCCTCCAGAGAAGGAACCTGTGTCAGATGTTTTCAGCTGGAATGCTGAAGCAGTACTGCATTTTAAACACTTTGGGCCCTTAAAATATGCCACTACTCCTCATGTCATTATTTTAAAATATATTTATTAACCATATTGGCTGCCTCCAGTTGGAACAAAGAAATTACAGATGTACCAGGGTCAGAACATTGATTTTGTACAGAAAGTTGGCTTTTCAAATCATTTCCTTGCCTCACGTCTTCCAAAAACCTTGCTTTGAGTTTGTTGAGTTCTTCTGCCAGGCTCTTCAGCTCACTTGGCAGGATGTTTTTATCTGAAAGAAAATTAAAGCCAAGCTTTTAACTTTATGCTTTAACAGAAGCTTTAAAGACTTTCACTAACTCTGGTCAGCCTACTGAATGCAACTGCCTCCATCACCCCTGCAGGCCTGGGATTTCTTAAGTATATCCCAAGGGAATGTCACAGGCTGAGTCCCACCTCCTGAGCTAACCCCCAGAAGAGGCTGCACTTACCTCTAGCCTCCTTCATTGCCTGAGAGATGAGTCGTCTGCAGGTCTGGTCAGCCTGATGGACAGCACTGGCTGCACAGATGGCCCGATCGGCTTCCTGCCGGGGTGACACAGGAAGGAGGGACACGTGCAGAGACGTGACGTTTGGTTTAGACTCATAAGCTTTTAAAGCTCTCTTTGAAAACATGTAATGCATTAGCAGTAACTTGTGCAGTGCAGGCTACTCCTGTGAGTTGGAGGCAGGTGTGTGTATCAGGGTGACTGCCACAGATGGGAATGTGTGATGTTAAGAAGTGAAAATTATTTTCCTCAGGGTGTGACAGCTCCAAAGTCCTTTTGCTACTACAGAACACTCAACAGTATTCTTCAAGGTATTTCAATGGTTTAACTTAGTAAGGGTGACAGTTGTACCCACTTCAGATGGGAGTAACTTTTCTGTGCATGCTTTTGTAATTAAGAAATAGAATTCTAGACTGGTTTGGGTTGGAGGGGACAATAAAGCTCATCCAGTTCCAACCCCCTGCTAGAACTTCTTCCTAAGAGCTCATCTCAGTCTCCCCTCTGGCAGGTTAAAGCCATTCCCCTTGGCCTGTCCCTACAGGCCCTTGTCCAAGGCTCCTCTCCAGGTTTCCTGTAGCCCCTTTAGGCACTGGAGCTGCTCTAAGGTCTCCCCTTCAGGAGCCTTCTCTTCTCCAGGCTGAATCAGACCAGATCTCTCAGTCTGTCAAAGAGCTGTTTCTCAGTTTCTATTGTGAATACAGTTCAGGTGTAACTCGTTCCCCACTACCTGACAGCCATGACCGGAGTCAAGCAGCGCTACCTTTTGCTCCGCATTTTCCTCATTTTGCTTCACCGGATTTTCCAAGGCAGCAGCCAGCAAAGTGATGATCTGCTCACTGACAAAACAAGGATGAACCACATTAAACAAACAGTTTCACTGTTTTTTCACTGAAGATTCTTCTTTCATTTTGTAATGACACCTCAGCACAGGAAAAAAAAAAACCAAGTTTCCAGTTTAAATGTATGAGGCAATCAATGAAATTATCTTTACATGGAAAGTTAGATGAAAAACAATTATAATCAAACCTACAGCCAATTATCTCCAGGCTTAATGTTTCACAATTCACAATCATAGAATAGTTAGGGTTGGAAAGGATCTTAAGATCATGCAGTTCCAACTCCCCTGCCATGGGCAGGGACACCTCAGACTAAACCATGCCACCCAAGGCTCTGTCCAACCTGGCCTTGAACACTGCCAAGGATGGAGCATTCACAGCTTCCCTGGGCAACCCATTCCAGTGCCTCACCACCCTCACAGTAAAGAACTTCTTCCTTATATCCAATCTAAACTTCCCCTGTTTAAGTTTGAACCCCTTACCCCTTGTCCTGTCACTACAGTCCCTAATGAAGAGTCCATCACCAGCATCCCTATAGCCCCCCTTCAGATACTGGAAGGCTGCTATGAGGTCTCCACGCAGCCTTCTCTTCTCCAGGCTGAACAGCCCCAACTTTCTCAGCCTATCTTCATACAGGAGGTGCTCCAGTCCCCTGATCATCCTCGTGGCCTCCTCTGGACTTGTTTCAACAGTTCCATGCCCTTTTTATATTAGGGACACATATATTTTTAACAACAGTTTAGAACTGTGTTTTGTTTTGGAGGTAAGTCTACAAAGAGTGATGGCTGCAAGGTCACAGCCATTGGCACGTATTGTGCATCACTGACTGGCTTCTGAAAATCACCATAAAACCATTTAGATACAGTAGAAAGCTTCTGCCCACCCATCTATGAAAGCAGTACCCCCGCACTGAGCATACTTCTCTGAAGTGCAGTCAGAACTTTGCAGGATGAGGCTGTTCTGTTCCCAAGCATTTTTCTTCAGATCTGGCATTTCTATTTTGCTTGCCATTAAATATATTGTCTGGTCAGGTAAGGGATGACTCCTCAGCCGATTTCTCTGCAAGCAACATTCAAGTGGAGACTCTAAAAATATCTGGCAGTAGCTCAAGGAATCTAAAAGAACATCAACAGACAATTTTACCTTTAAACTGTTCAAGTAAACATTTCTGAAAGCAACATACACAGGAAAGGCTTTACATGAATGAGGAACTTCTACAACTAGTTCCGAGCCTGAAAAGAACAGAATCACAGAATCCCAGCCTGGTTTGTGTTGGAAGGGACCTTAAAGCTCATCCAGGTCCAACCCCCTGCCACGGGCAGGGACACCTTCCACTAGAGCAGCTTGCTCCAAGCCCTTGTGTCCAACCTGGCCTTGAACACTGCCAGGGATGGGGCAGCCACAGCTTCTTGGGCACCCTGGGCCAGCGCCTCAGCACCCTCACAGGGAAGAGCTTCTGCCTAAGAGCTCATCTCAGTCTCCCCTCGAGCAGGTTAAAGCCATTCCCCTTGTCCAAAGTCCTCCCCCGGCTTTCCTGCTGGCCCTTTTAGGTACTGGGAAACTGCTATAAAACCATTTTATATTCAAGGCTGCTTATGTACAGATCAACATAAGAAAGGCTTTAAGTGACGCAGCAATTCCTATTAACGCAGTAATAAAGCTGGTGCTTGCTATACTGCAGGAATCTAGCAATAAAGAATAATTCTTGTTTTGCTAGAACACATAAAGAAAGGCACTTAAAGCGCACCGAGTTTCCGACACAACACGTTCTCACGCATAGGCAAAAAGAGCAGTTACATTTGCGAGCCAGCTGGAACACCTCGTATCTCATGCTCTGGTAATAGAAGTTGTCATCCAGGATGATGCAGAGCGGCCCGGACCCGGCTGTATGCGCGCAGTAACGGCCACCCCCGCCCTCCACTGAGAGGAGCAGCCCTTGCCGGTGGCAGCAGGCCAGGAAGCGCTCCCAGGCAGGCTGGCTGGTGGGGCCGGGGGCTGCCAGCTGGTCCCCGGTGAGCAGCCCCTGCAGAAGGCACTCCAGGCACTGCAGCAGCTCCCGCCGGCTCTGCTTCCAGTCGGGCAGCTGTGGAGGGAGCAGCACAAGGGTAAAAACTCGCCCCGGCCCCACACCATCGCCATTACCACCGCCACCACCACAGAGCTCCCGCCCGCCTTGAGGGAAGCGCCGCGTTGCCTAGCAACGGCCCCCACGCGACCAGCAACGCTATCGAGCTGGCCAATGGCCGTGCCAAGCTGGCTCGGCTGGCCAATGAGAGCAGTGCGCCGCACTGACCGATGGGTCTGGTTCCGCCCCCGGCTCCCGTGGGCGGAAGGCCTCCGGTGGGATGAGCTCGTCGTAGGTGAGGAGTGCGCAGGCCCAGCCCTGGCGCTGCGGTAGGCAGCGGCGCAGGCCGCGGGCCAGAGTGGACTTGCCGGCCGCCGGCAGCCCGCAGAGCACGCACAGCCCCACCCGGGCGCGGCCGCCGCCGCTTCCGCCCCGCTCATCGTCATCCTCCGCTGCAGCCTCCAGCGCCGCCACAGCCGCCGCTCCCGTGGTCCGGGACTGCTGCGCGCATGCGCGGGGCGGGCGAAGCGAGGGGAGCGGATTGGGCCCGTGCGGAAACAACCGAGTTTAGTTACCTTTAATTTGATAATAAACTTAATGATGGGTTTTAGTGACCCACGAAGCGTGAGGATAATGAGCGATCCCGGCTATACCCAGCGATGGCTTATGTTAGCATAACATACTGTTGGGTGTTCTGAGCGTGATGATTTAAGTTATAATAACGTAATATGCTTGTTTATAAGGTATAAATGATAGTAATGTTTAATAACAACAATTGAAGATTCTAAGGATATAAGGACACTTATTTGGAAAACCCTCTTTGCCAGTGCTGATGGTGTCTGCAGTGTATTTTGGGTTCTTCCATCCAGTTCCTCAATGAAATGGCCATTGAGGGAGCTGGAAATACCACATTGGTGAGGTGATTCTGGAATTTATTCCTTCTTTTCCCTAGTTGCTGTTCCTAGGGCTCACAGGTGAGCACAGTCAGCGTGTGGTTTGCTCTCTGATGTACACACTGACCGGTACCCACAGCTTCCTCCTGGCCAGTGGTTTTTTCTCCTTGGAGCAGCTGCTTTTCCATGAGCTGTCATTTTGACAACCTGTGTATGTTCATACTGAATCGGTACCACTTCCCAGTTGTCCCCTTTAGAGTGAGGGAAGTTAACTGTTGCTTCTGTAGTGGAGTCAGATCCTAGCAAAAACCTCATACTGTGATACAAAAACCTGATACTGTGATAACCAGCAGACATTAAACCACTGTTGAGTGTATAATGTTCTCCCTGATACACCACATTTTCTGTAATAAGAGGGATGGTTCATTCCTTCAAGACTCAGATCCATTATCTACAGAGGCTTTATCCATTGCTGGTGTCCGATGTGACATTACTTTTATAGTTGGGTTGGAAGGGAACTTAAAGCTCATTCAGTTCCAATCCCCTTCCACGGGCAGGGACACCTTCCACTAGAGCAGCTTGCTCAACTGACTGAAGTGGAAGGTACTGCAGGTGGCAGGTAGTGAGAGGTGGGATCCAGATCCCAGCTCCGACAGTGCTGCATGGAAGCTGAGGCTTGGAGCAACACACAGGAAAAGCTTGGCCTGTGGGGAACAGGGAATGGCTGCATCCCTAGCAGCGAACAGCCAAGAGGATGACCCAGGAGGTAGACAGGCTGCAGACTTCCCACGGGGTCCATCTGTGTTCTAATTTTCACAGCAGTGTATGACTAGAGGTGCGTAAATGATGCCTAAATAACTGAATTCACTCCTGTGTGGCCGGCAAGTAAGGCTGTGCTTAGAAGAGTCCTGTTCTGTAATGCTCTTCCAGATTTCATCTTACAGGAGTTGAAACTTCAGACTTCTGATTTAAAACAAAAATAGGGAGTGAGGTAGAAGAGGCACAAATGCAGCCAGCAGCAATTAGGAGAATAATGGATGTGACAAAATCTGTGTTCAGTGCCTGGTAGCATCAAGTGTTTTCCAGAGGTACGTGCTTTCAGGAAGCATTTTGGCTGCGCAAGGAGAGGACTGGAGGACAGCAGTCTGTAATTCCGTGTCAGAACTGGATGCAGGTTCCCAAGGAGCTTTTCAGGCAGCTGGTCTAGGTGGGACTGTGGGTCGCTGAGGTCCTGAAGGAGCTGCTGGAAGCTGGGTTTGTACTGGCTGCCTGAAGTGTCAGAAACACATTTTGTGAAATAGTTCATGACTTGAGACAACAACATCTTCAGCATCCTTAAACAGTTGCTAGGATTTATACATATCTTTATCTCTGCCCATCCCTCTCCCTAGTAGCATTTACGTTGCCATTATGCTGTTTTCCATACAAGCATTTAATCTATTATATCTGATATGAGGCTGCATGGAAAATCCTCCTAAACAGGATATGAGACATTAGGAACTTCACAAGGATACAGTAATGTAAACGTAGCAAAGATGAAGTTAAGAATCCCAGACTGATTTTTGTTGGAAGGGACCTTAACACTCATCCAGTTCCAACCCCTTGCCACAGGCAGGGACACCTCCCACTAGAGCAGGTTGCTCCAAGCCCCTGTGTCCAACCTGGCCTTGAACACTGCCAGGGATGGGGCAGCTATCAGAATTCCATTCTAAAGTCTAATCTAAATCTCCCCTCTGCCAGTTTAAAGCCATTCCCCCTTATACTATCCCTACTTGCTTGGTTTTAAATACTACAAACCTTAGACCAGGAAAATGCGGTACAGTAAAGAAATCAGGAGTTGATGTGGCAGGCTGGAAAAGATATTGCAGAAAATCAGGTTAATAGAAAACACAGATTTTGATTCAGTACTAAGCTAATGGTGGTTTAGAACTGTTTTTCGTTTTCTGTAACATTCTTCATATTATCTTGCAACATTTTGTTTTGATACTTTTTATTTTGCTTTATCAGCATTGGATCCACAGCCTGGCTGAGCAGCTTCTCTGGTATTTGTCTGCAGAATTCAAAGTTCAATCTTTGGCTGCTCTGCTAAGTAGCAGCCTGTTCCATCCCATGCTACTCACAGCCTATGTTGACAGGGCAGGCAATAAAGCTTATGCTTCCTCAAGCTGAAATCTTATCTAATGATTTATAAGTGATTTTAAATACTTGGTTTCAGTGTATCAGAAGAACACAAAGTCACCAGTAACTATATTAGAGAACAAGCATGTATAATTTGGATTACTCACCATGAAATAATGCAAGCATGCATCTATCTTACCTGATTACTTCTTATGTTATGACTTGGTGTGTTATTTTGCTTTGGTTGTTCCACATTGTTATTCCTGAAATAAAAACCACGTCATCAGGAAAATCCCCATGTGGTTTAACCACCGTCAGGGATGAGGCTGGAGTGCTGAGATCAGGATTCCATGTCCGACTCCAGCCCTTTCCAGCCTTGACAGGTGACTTCCATGTGTGTGCCCCTCTGTCCATATAATACAATTATCAATAACAACTAGGAAAGTGCACTGTATTTGGGGGAAAAATGCTTGAGAACTGACAATTGGAATATCTGGATTAAACTACCTAATAGCAGAGGACTGGCAACTATGCAACCTACTACTGCTGTTAGCTGGGATGATGTTTTCTTTTTGGTGGGCTGGAATTCTTTGTATAGATAAAGCATCTACCCAGCTTGCTAAATGAATCTGGAACATGCTCCCAAGTGTTGAAATAGGCATTTGTAGTAAGTGAAATACCTGTGTTGTCTTCTGCTTTTCCTGCAGAACTTCCTCCTTATTGCATCACGCTTAATGACTACTACTACAGCAACAATTACAAGTGGCAATACAAGGAGGAAAAAAATAAGGAGACCATCCCGAAGTGATGTATCTAGAGAAAAAGAATTGGAATAATGTAAGATAGTAATCTTATTTAACCTCATATTAAAGCATTTTTTTTGCTAAAAAGCACCTTTCTGTTGTAAAAATGACAATCTTCACATTATAATAGACAAAAAGTAGTAACTTCACTGAAATGTATAGATTCTGTGGTCAGAAAAGTAGGATTTGGCCTTATGTTATTACAAGTTCTTTCTGCCTTACCCACCGCATGTTGTTTGATACGCAGACATTTTTCTTTTCCATATATTTTGTCAGGAATTCTAAAGCAAACTAATTCCTTTTGTATTTCCTTACCCACAACTGGTCTGCACCTCTTCTTGGCCTTCCTAAGCCTTTAATAAATAGAAAACTTTTTTTCCCTTTCCCAAAATGAATGAATTTAGTAAAGCTTGATAAAATATGAATTGTTCTTTGCCTCACAAAGCTACAGATGATGATGAACTTAGCTTGTAAAGAGAGAGAGGGAAAACATTTTGTGTGGTCTCAGTGTAAAGGCTCTTACACAAGCTGCTTACAACTGCTGTTGGCTGCATGTACCTCCTTAACCCCTCTCGTTTCTGTGAGACCCTTTCCACATATAAAGGCTGCTAGTTTTGTAAATCATAGGCTGGTTTGGGTTGGAAAGGACCTTAAAATCACCGAAGTCCAGCTCCCTGCCATGGGTAGGGACGCCTCACACCAGACCATGTCGCTCAAGGCTCTGTCCAGCGTGGCCTTGGAACACTGCCGGGGGGGGAGCATTTACCACTTCTGTTGCTCAAGCTACAGTCTTCCTCTATTAAATCCATTTTATCAGAACTCTGTTTTAAATACCTAAGTAAATATCTAAATATTTAACAACAATGTAACAGTAATCCTGAGCAATTAATGTATTGCTTTTTAGCTCAGACAAAACAGAGCTCAGATTCTCTCTTGGACCACCTTCCTTGATGTCTGCAAACATACAGCTCTGATAATAACATCTGCTCTTCAACTTAGTCCATGATTAAGCGTTCCATGTAGTAGAAAAAAACAGTTGAAAAGTGACTGAAACCCCCTGTTATTAGTAGATCATCAGCCATGGGGAGCAGAGTGAAGGCCAGTTTCACAATCTTACCTATGTGAGCTGGACCACTGTCAATGCTGCCGCCATAGCCTGACCGGTTACAGAATGGAGGCGCCCATCCAGAGTTGCAGTGGCAGTTCCCGTTGCTGTTACACACCTACAGTCGATACAATAGGGATTAGTCAAGCAAATGCCTTTTGGAAGTGGCTGCTTTCAACCTCCAGTGTAGATTTGGAGTTCCACGTGAAAGAGTGCATGTGGAAACAAGAAATATTGCATAATATTGTGTAGAAATACACAAAGTAATAACATCCATAACATCCCAAAACACTGAGTGATACTGATACGGCAAATTAATTCCCTATAGACATTAAGCTTTGGGGTTTTATTTGCCTGCAATAGATTATAGTCCAAAGAACTCAGATTTAAAACCTTTGGACTCCATTTTGATCTTTCATGGAGACATTTATAAGTGAAGAATCACTTGGCCTCCTCAAAGGAATATTTTCCTTTTGTAATTCCACAGCTCATTAATACTAGAAAATTCCCTAGGGAAATTCAGAAGAAATGTCTTTCAATGTCAGTGCAGTGTACTGATGACATGAATTACAGATAAAAAGGTGGACTTAACTTTTAATACAGGTGGGAAAACCCCAAAGCCATCTGCCTGGTTATTGCTTTTATGCAGGGATTTTGCACCTCTCTTTGTCTTCTAGAAACAGGGCATGAAGACACTATCTACTCACCCCATTGTCGTTACACTTCTGCTTTACATCACAGCTATAGCCCAGATTACTTGCATCAACACATTTAAAATCCAAACAGGCCTGGAAAAAGTAATTGGTGTCTTTCAAACTCCAAACTTCAAAAAATCCCATCCTTTTATAAACAGTGCTTACAGTTCTACAGCTTTTACTTAGATGTCCAGAAAAAGGGCTGGTAAAACATTCAGTACTTCACAATTTTATAGTTGGATTTGTTGTAGAGAAGTCTGTGGATGCATTTTGATGAGTAATTTGGATAACTCATAATGTAGCTCATTGGTTTGTAGCATCCCAGTTTTTGAAGAGCTAATTGTGTGTGTGTTTCTCAAAAAGCAGATTTTTTCCTTGTGGCATACAGATAAGAGAGCTACGTAATGATTTTGAAAGTTCTGGACTTCCCAGTTGGTGAAATACATTCTGTAATGCTGCTGTGATTCATCCTACCTTCTTTTCTCCACAGGCTGTTCCATCATGAACTTGAGCAGGATCAGGGACATCTGATCCTAAGTCAAAGTCAGAAGACCAGCATAAAACCCCAGATGCATTATTGACAACGCTCCAGGCAGGAAGGTTTTGAAGACTAACAGATGTGCACTGGAGCTTGCCACACAGGCTATGCCTGTATTGAATGAAAGACACTGAGAAACAAGGTGAACAGCAAAAAAACCCTCACAGTTTCAATGCAAATACACCATCCAGTCAAACTTTTTAGCTTGCATTTCAAGGAAATCCTCTTTTAAATCTTATGCTTTAAGAGTTTGTAACAGAATATATATTTTTTCCATTGTAGATTTTAGAGTTAGCTTTTATTTGCTGATGACTTACTGAACAGAACATTTCTTGTACACTCCACCTTCCATTCCACAGTTTCCAAACCTGTCTCCTTTAATATTTGCTCTTTCAAAGCATGCATCGGGTGCTTTTCGTGCCCCTGTACAAAAAGCAGTGAATCTTAGTAAGCTACTACAGTCTTAAAAATAGGAGAAAGAAAAAGAAATATTAGGAATATATATTAGGAGACTCCAAGTCTTTTCACATTAAATTATCAACATACCTTTTCCATATATAGATTCACATTGTGAATCAAAACTCTGGCATACTCCATAGTAGCAATAAGCCTTCATGTTGCTGCATGGGTAACCATTCATGATATAAACATCCTCTGGGCAGTAGGCATCGCTTCCATTGCAGTACTCAGGTAGGTCACAGAAGTCCATTTTTGATCTGCACTCTGTTCCTGCCACTTTAAACTGGAACCGAGAGGAATAGCACCCTACTTTTATTTTGCAACAGCAGAAGTGCTAACATGAGACAATGACAACTGAGAGCCTTTTGGGATTTTAAGGAAGACAAAGCAGTTTTTGGGATCAGTATCCAAAACTTCCCTCAGTTTCATATGGTGTAGCTACAGTTTATGACCTGAGCCTGCAGACGACTTCGGTAGATTATACAAATGTGTACACAAGTACCAATTTAAAAGCAGCCAACTGTCACAGATCTGGGAGAACCTTGGTGTTGCATAATGGAGATCACCACTACTGAGTCACCTGGTTGCTCCTGCCTCCTACGAGGGATGACACAGAGATGAAATTCCATTTCTAAGCTACTGCCTGAGAGTTGTTGGACACAAAGTCGCTGCTTACATGTTTTCTACTGGTGAATGTAGTTTGATAATGGGAAAGTATATTGAGTGTTATGATAGCTCTTTTCAAACATTAAAAAATACTAGTAAATAGTATTAATTTAGCTTAATACAACAGTCTACCTTGCAGTTTTTGCAGCACAGTCCTTGAGCGCATTGTGATCCAGGCGTGAGTTTGCAAGTTGCAGCATCACAGCAAGGGTTAGTACATTCCTGAAGAATAACCATGGACAAAGGAACACAACGGTTTTACATTGCTCTATAGCTAGGAAACCACATGATCAAACCAAGTGCATGGACAAACCAGACTTTAAACACACTCTCTCTCTTGTGTGTTCTGAGCTTGACAGCTTTCTGCTCTAACAGGAACCAGCACACAGTTTGGCTGTATTTTCTTACTACAAGTCATCAGAAAAACATCTGTGTTTTGATATGTTGTGGTGCAGGGGTATAGGATATGTTTACACTTTAAATGGACACTAAAAGAAGCAGAACACACGGGGGTTTACTCCTTATCACTCCTCCTATCTTATTTTTCCACTACATTAGCAGTGATTTTAGGCTTTTACTAACATTTATCTTCATATTGCTTGCCAAGATGTAAAATTACAAGGAAAACTCAGATATTAATGAAAATCAGGTACACTGAAAGGCCAGCATTATACAATAAATATAATAATATAGCAACAAATATAATAACACAATATGCAGAAAGTATCCAATTGAATTTAATTCATTACCTCTGGTTTGCCACAGTCGCATTCTTCATTACTATCGACCACATTATTGCCACAGACAGGTTCCTTGTAAATGTTACTTGTTTTGGGAGGATTTCTAAGGCAGTTTCCTCCCCCACTGAGAATAAGGTTCTCAAAATCATCAGCACTGCAGGTGCTGAAATTCCTGGATCCACTGGAAAGCATAATATTACTTTTTTATTATAGGCATTTTGCTTACAGGGAATAATACAACTCAAGCCCTTAAAGTATTGTTCATCTATAATAAATAGCATGGTTTATAATGCTGGGAGAGCACGAGATACTTCATTTTGACTATTTTGCAATAGAGTATAGTACTAGAATTTTAAAATAATATTTATAACATAAATGAAGTACTTTCAGAAGTCAAAGAGATCATGAGATTATCCATTCTGGCATCCTACATAAAACAGGCCTTAGAAATTCCTTTTGTGTAATGAGTCTGAATATGCTTGATTCAAAAATACTTTCCACAAAGGCATCCACCTTACTTGGAGCCCCTAAGAACTCATGAATACATCTTATTATAGTAGTTTTGTCCAGTGCTCAATTACCCTGATTTATTAATACAAATGAAGATAGATAAAAATAATATGGTGAAGATAGATAAAATAATATGATCTTTTTCTCATAAGGGAAGCCAAAGAACAAGTGAACTGAAAGAAGCATCAGCTGAGAGGTTTAGTTTAAATTAACTGTTAAGAATGTGTGTGAAGGATACACATTTGCATGAACCCAGTGAATATATGTAAGGGACTCTCAGTTCTCAGCAGGGTAAAAAAACCCAGCAGCACACTATCATTAAAATAAATAATTAAGAAAATCCAGTTTTTAGGAATGCTACAAATAAAAAATGACTGGATTGTAAAAAAAAAATATAGTTTCAAATAAATTAAAATGGTTAAGTCCTAACTCAGTGAATTAAACCTTTCAAACAACTCCCCATGCACAAAAGTTCTTCAAGATCCGTGGGAGATTCACAGCTTCTAAGGCATAGTCACTGCTGCAGATAAATAACAATTATTGAAATAAAATAACTGGAAATCTTACTTATCTGTGCTGTGCATAATATAGGATGCAGGACACCTTGTGTCATCATGTTTCATTCCAAGATTATGCCCCAATTCATGAGCAACTACTGTAGCATGACGCAACACATTGTCATGATTCAACTAATAGAGAGAATCAGTGTTAAAAAAATTGTGAAACTAAAGAAAATACTGTGTTACTATTGATTTATTCAAGCCTCAAAGCTCTCAGAGGCTGTGAAGACAGAATATGGAATTGTTTTGCAGAGCAGAAGCAGCAAGAACAGACAATTTATCACTTTCTTTTCTGGTAGGGCCAAATTCCGCCACTTGTTGTATTCCTTCCATTAGGATCATGTTCTGAGTATTAACAGTTGGCAGCTGGACCAGTGTTCCGGGCCAGGTTGGACACAGGGGCTTGCAGCAACCTGCTCTAGTGGAAGGTGTCCCTGCCTGTGGCAGCGGGTTAGAACTGGATGAGATTTACGCTCCCTTCCAACCCAAACCAGTCAGGGATTCTGTGATTCTACAATCATTGTAAGTGGTTTCCAACTGAAATAATTATATTCTGTCCATTCTAACAGAGTTAATCACTCATGACACTGATTTCAGTGGAGTCTTCAGTGACAAATGTACTGTTAAAAGAACAGCTGTTCTGTTTCGTGTTCTGTTAAAGAACAGAATCTGCTTCTGAGATTGTCCATGGCATTGTGGCGTTCATACTGTAAGGACAGGGACATCTGGAGATATGATTCTGCCCCATGGGTGAAGGAGAAAAAAGTACTTTCTTACTAATTTTGCCACATTTAAAATTTTTGCATGTTTACAGCCTTACTGTGGGGAAATCCTGACACTTGAGAATATAGTGTGTTATGTTCACTTTCTATCCATGTAAAGAGTAGAAAAATACACACTATTTTGTAGCTGCATCCCCAGAACACTGTGGTTATGAACTTTAATGGTATGAGGATGGGTTTTTCTTATGCAATCATGAGTTAGATGAATTACAAAAGGTGATCAAAAAGTTATTTCAGGACTAAATCAGCCAAATGGACCGGAATGTGATGAAGAGAGATGAGAGAATTTGGGAAATACTCAAAAGGTTTTAAATATGCACAAGTCTTTATATAAGAAACCCCATGAAAGGAACCGTACAACTCCAAGCCTCATCTCCAAGACTGGGGTGACTTGACCAAATAGGTCAGCAAAGGGCACGTTACTTATTAGGCTGTACTTCTATGGATACAACGTCTGCCAATAGCAGTACCTACAACTGTGTATTGTAAATGCACAGGGGAAAGCCTTCAGTTGTCCCACTAGCAGGATATGTGTGACAGTTTAGCAGCTCCAGTGCTAGTTTCTTCCATTAACCACAACACTGTATACTTACAGTGCTGATTGACCCTCCCTGGACTTGTGAGCAGACGGTACCCACAAAAGCCATTCCAATGGATCCACTGTAAGAGCTTCTCCCTCTGCAACAAAAGCAGTTTAAAGGTGATGTTGAAAGAGGGGCTGAATGTTTAAAAGTTCTACTAAAAGACAGTAATGAGTTTGAAACAAAAATTTCAAGGCAAATTTTGGTCTTGAAGTCAAGAAGAAATATATCACCATATCAGGGTTTCACTATAATTAATAATGAATACCTGAATGAATTAGCTTGAAAACAATGATAAGTCACCCAAGTCTGCTGTGACAGCGTTTCTGAGTTCACAGAACCACAGAATGGTTGAGGTTGGAAGGGGTCTCTGGAGATCATTTGGTCCAACTCCCCCCCTGCCTAAGTAGAGCCACCTTGAGTTGGTTATCTATAAAGAATTCATTATAGTTTCTTGTCTATAAAGGTTGAAAGTTTGGAAGTTGAACGAATTTTACTCCAGTTGTATTTTCATTCATGCACAACCCCTAAACCATACACATCAGCAACACTGGCAGTGTGGGTAGTTCTTCCACTGCATGAAAACTTACATGATGAGATGGCCAACATCATTTTTTGATCGTTTAAGAAGATCTTTCTGTCTCCAAGAGACAAATCTACTGAGGACATCTCCAGCTGACCCTTCCATCACAGATATGTGGTTTGTATCTGTCCAGATCTCTAATCCAACCAGAACAATCTGGATGTTTAATGCTGCATACATCTGGAAAAACCATAATGATAATTGCTATCCATCAGGCTGTTTCAAATGAATTATGACAGATTACATCACTGAGTAAACAGTAAGTTCAACAGAGTGACTGAGACATAACTTTGTTTGAAATTAAATATATTAGTATTTAGAAATGAAACTATAAAATATTTATGAAATATAAACTAAATATGTGTGTTTATATAATATAAAGCTAAATAACATATGACTGAAGGCAGTCTACTTCATGAAGGTATCTAAACGTATCTCTCAGTTGGAGAAGTTGGAAAGATGATGTTCATTCTTTTTCTTAGCTGTCTTAAGGAGAAACTGGGAACAGATCAGTAGGAGAAGCTACTGAATCTAGGCAATGTATCTGACCTACCCCATCAACATAATTAATCAGCTCAACTGTTTCCTTTTGCACCACAGCAGGATCAGATTTCTTCATCAAAAACTGTAAAATACCATATAAGAAGGTCAGAGAAATAAATTAATGAAGTATTGAAATGTATTTAGGATTGGGCAATATCTTTACCCTGTTGTTATCCACAACCACAAATAATTCCACATAGCTTTTCTGTGGCAGGACAGCTCGCTTCATCTGCAGATTAGAAAGCACAGGAAGTTAATATAAGAATTAACAAGTTCAAGGTTTTTTACTTATCTTTCTCATGATTTTCATTTCAGGTGTTTTTAAAGCAATGATGCATTTTTTAACATGGCCTCAAAGGTCAATTTACTTTATTTTTACACACTAATACCTGTATATCAGTAATTCATGTCTGGTCAGACACTGGGATGCATGAGCTGGGTGGCAGCTTCATGCCTTTCATGTCATACCCATGACTGCTTTGGGCAGACCTCTACTCTTCTGCTAAAGGATTGCTTCAAGCTGTGTTAAGTTGTGCTGTTCTTCTGTTTCAGGATGTCCTTAGCGATACTCACACCAGTTTGAGGGCCATGAACATGAAGGCAAAACCCACCTGCAGTGACACCATGCACATGCAAGAGCTCTGGAGACCCTTGGCTGCTGGGACAGACTGAGGAGGTGGCTTGGACTCCAGCTCTCAAGAGAGAAACAGAAATGTATTTACCCTCAAAAGCTTCTCCCTGCTAGAGGTACTGTTTGAAACAAAGGTGTATTTCACAGCCTGCTTCACAAACATCTCCTCGTGGTGAAGGCTGCTGTTCAGCACACCGCACTGGAAGGGGATATCCTGCATATCTTCTGACTGGTAAAACACATGTTCAAATGTGCTGGATGTGTTGAGTGGCTCCATTCCATACCATTTGCCACCAATGTAGAGAATTCCTCTAGTAATGATAAAAGAATGAATAATTATTCCACAGGTTTTCCCTCGTGGTTATGACTAGATGACTGAATGACAACTGGATGCTTAGAAACTAGAACTGTTCATACCACTCGGTTGAAATAAATTATTATCTTAGATTATCTTAATAGAGGGTGTAAGTTCAAATGACCAAAAGGGTCTCTTTTAGTCGTTATCTCTAGACTCACTCCTAGCCCCATGCAGCTAAAGTAATCTAGTATTTTAGAAAAAGGTATTTTCTAAGACACAGAGAGAAACTAAAAGCAATCACCAGGGTGTTTATGAGGGCAATAGCAGTATTGCACTGCTGAGTGCATTTGTCCGTGGCTCATAAACACCCAGTCCGTGCCCATTTGCTGTACCAGAATCTTTTACAGCCTATTATCTTGTTTTCCACAATCTCAAACTATATTTAGAACAAGAATTCTCTAGTTAATATCTTGTGAAAGAAGATCCTCAAAAATGTGAGTACAAAGTAACCAAAGGATTTGAGTCTGATGAAGTTTTGCAGAACAGTCAAAATGAAGTATCTGTTCTGCTTACTGAGATCCAGCATTACCTGAAACACCAGTATGTTGACCATTCTATTCTTCAGTTAAAGGAATGCCAGAAGTGTCATTATTTGTTGTGAGTGGCATGTCACTGTGATATTAACAATGAGAGATATGTGGGTGATCTTTATCCCATTTTCCTCTTTCTCCTTGTCAAAAAAGCATCAAACTTAACAAGGCTACTACATGAAACAGGTATGTCCAAAGTCCAGCTAAAGAGCCCAGCACAGTGAACACTGGGGAGCATGGACACACTCTAAGCATGTTCTGAATATCTGCACCATGTCGTGTGTGTGCCATCTCATTTTATCAACTCATGGACTGATTCTGCAGGGAGAAATGACTGTCCTTTATGCATTAATCTGGTCCCTGTATGATTCTCCAATAAATGTAATTTTATTGCTTTTGAAACACAAAAAAATTGAGGAAAGGCTGAGAGAGCTGGGTTTGTTCAGCCTCCAGAAAAGGCCTCAGGGGAGACGTTATCACCATGTTCCAGTATGTAAAGGGTGACTACAAACAAGCTGGAGACTCCCTTGTTGCAAGGAGTCACATGGAAAAGAGAAGAGGTGATGGGCACAAGTTACTCCTGGGCAGATTCTGACTGGACACAAGAAGAGAATTTTTCACAGTGAGAAGAGCCAGCCACTGGAATAATCTCCCCAGGGAAGTGGTGGATTCCCCAACATTGGACACTTAAGATTCAGCTGGACAGGGTGCTGGGACATCTAGTCTAGGTCATGCTCTTGCCAAGAAAGGTTGGACGAGATGATTCCTAACATCCCTTCCAACCTGGGATTCTATGGTTCTATGATTGTTTTAAGTTCAGTGAAAGCTCCATCAGATTGTGTTTCTTCTACAAAGGTGTCTCTGGTCAAGACATTTGCATGAAATAACAGGCTTCAGTTCATGCCCGTGTTTTGCCTATATTTAGATTATGCTCTCTCATCTTTTCTCTGTGAGGGAATTTTGGAAAAAGGGAAAAAAGGGGTAGCTGAGGGAAACTATAAAACCTGTAAAGAGGTTCAGCTTCATCAAAAGGTGAAATACTAAAAGTATTTAAAAAGATTTGCAAGATAGGATGGTGTTTTTCAGCTGTATGATGAATTTTACTGTTTTACATTGGTACTGCACAATGGATTGCCCTGAAGTAACAAGCAAAAGTTAATACCTAAGGCCATCGCATGTGCTAAGAGCAAGCACCGAGTCAGCAATTCCTTCAACAGTGCCATGATAATAACAGTGTGTCTGAAATGCAACAAAACCACATAATTAATGACAAAATAAGGCTATTGCCTTCAAATGCAAACTTGTTTTCTAACTAACCTTTGTATTTGCATGACATTAAGGTTGGCTGTTACAGATTTACAGAGTTCATTGTTCTAGAAGTAATCCCAGCCTTCTCAGAGTAAAATATGACTTGACATGAGTACCTACAACAGGTTCCTTGCTTCTCAAAAACAACCAGCTTTTTAGTTTAACCCATCACCATCTTTTAGCAGTCTTTTCACCTACATTGCTCACCCTGTTCTTAAACAGACTCCTCTCAAAGGCTGATCTGAGAAGATCTCCCATGGACAAAGCACCCCATGAAGTCTTGCTGAGTTCACATACAGTTTAAAGTTGAAATGAAATGCAAAAGTATTTATAAGGCTTGTTTGGCACCAACAACCTACAAAGCTTTGATGCTGCTGTTGTATCTTTAATTGCATACTTATACAAAGGCGACCTTGTCAGGCAGCTCAAATTCAGTCTTGGCATAATCTCCTGGCATCTCCTTTCACACCTTGGAAAACAGTGATGTGTATCACCATAAACAGCCCACTCCCTCATAAAACACCAAACCTCATGTTTTGTATCAGTGGTAACTGTTAAACAGAAATGCTACAAATGTGAAGACTCACAAAAGCCTCTTTCCAGACAAATGTATTTTCCTTTTGTAGATGCTTTATGTGCATCACTTGTATTTCCCTTTCATTGCCAAAAATGTAACCTATTTTCACTGCCCTAGTATAGAGACACGAAGGCACTCAGAATTAATGGTTGTGCATTGGCTTTTGCTTTGACAATACATTTAGGTGCATACACATCCTTGTTGCCCTCAGTTCTATTAAACTGTTAATATCTCCTTCAGTTCATAAAGCTTGGCTTCCTCATTTTGAGGAAACTCTGACACAAAAGGGGAATTTTATTACATACAATACCTCATTTTTTGATTGTGTGGCCTCCAGTTTCCCATTTTCCCCATATGTGTAGAGCATAAAGTCTTCACTAACAAGCTTTCTGGAAACAAAAATAAACTACTGCTCTTTTAACAGTCTAGAAAGCAAGAAGTAAATCAAGAATCCTAGTAAGAAATACACACAGTTAGCAGCACACTCATGCTAATTGATATTAAAATCCATGGATGTGAAACAAAATACCTGAAAATGAGCTGAATTACTTGGAAAATAAGTTATTTTGAAATATTTTAACTAAAATATCCATAGAAAAGGATCTGAGCAGACTACACTGCACCAGGGCCTGGGCTATTACAGGATCAGGAATGAGGAGCAACAGTAACAGACACATTTCTTCACATACAACATGGCTAACAACCCTTCCTTCACTAGTAAGAAGCTAATATTGAGATGAATTCTAATATTCCATAAGGATTTTCTGAATTGTACTGTCTCATGCTGCTAATAAATAATGATTTAAAATACATTTCTTCACAGCCAGAAAAAATATTATTCCCTTACATTTGCAAGCTAGGATCATAACAGAGACACTATTTAACAGGGGCATATGATAATTAGCATAACCTCCCATTTAAATGGTTTCTTCTGGATTTTTTTCAGTATAAAAATACTTGTCTATATGCAGCTAACTCCCAAGATGGTGTGATTCCTTAGAACACTCTATTGCATACTTGTTTCTTTTCAGTTTTAGGAGGTAAGTTCCATTTCTGGTTTTAACTGAGTAAGAAAGGTTGTCATCAGAATGCTCCTGAAAACAGAACAAAAGATATCACTTGATTAGGAGAGTTTCTATTTGGTCGTTTTATCCAAGCTTTGAGAAGAGACGTCCAACTACTGTATACATTTGAAGTATCTACCAAAACACAGATTCCTAACCCTAGTGCCTTCTATATGTCAGTCTCAGCAGCACACTGTATATTTTTCCCTATGGAAAGTTTAAATTCTATTAATCTATACATTTTCATTGAGAAGACAGAAGGGCACAGCACATGAATGCACCCTTTACCCAACTACCACATCGTGTTTCGTGACACCTTATGTAAATGACTCACAGATTCTTCCTTCCCTAATAGCTTTGCACAAAGATGAGTAATGCTATTTCATTACCAGTTACTACAGTAATTGAACTCGATATCTAGCACAAAGGTAAATGACCTCAGAACTGAAGAAGAAAGGCTCAGATCATTCTCTTTTAACTCATTCATCTATGCAACTCTGTGGCACCATTTCTATTAAGAGAGCATCAGCCCTTTAGGTGCCACATGGTTGAAATCCTCTGGTTATCCAAAGACCAGATACAATGAGCAAAAGGACACACACAGCGTGGACTATAGTTCAAGTTCAAGATCTAATCTGACTTGGAGGAAATGGAAATATTTTTCATATTCCTTCTCACTTTTGTCTGACAAGGCTGTTCAAAGTACTAAAAGTTTGAAAGGCGCTAACTTAAAGTGCAATTGCAGACCTCTGTGGGAACAAATTTACTCAAAACTAGTTGAAAAAACAAAGAATCTGAAGAGATAGTGCAGGGCACAATCCTTCACAAAAATAATCTATATACACCATACACTGTGTATGTAATATTAGTATTGTGCAAAACAGCAACATCAGAAGAAAAAATCAGACAGAATAACCAACCTCATGATAAAATGGGTGATGTTTCTCTCTGCCTGTCAGACGAGGAATAATTATTTCTAGTGTAGAAAGTCTGGATGTTTGTTCAGAAAATACACCTGAAAATAAAGAACTTTGGATTATGCTGGGAAAGTCACAGAAATCAATGTTTTCATTCATGGCCAAGTTACTCTTGGTTTATGAGTGTTGAAACTAGATGTATGTGGCCTCATTCCCTATAGAAATGCTGTTTTGACTGTATTTAAGGCTAATGACTGCAGCATTCCAAACACAACTGATGTAAAGTGTTAAAACCTGCAAATTCAAGCAAAAGTTTTCTTAAACAAGGTGTCCAAACTGGCTGCAATCTTGGCTTTACCTCTTGGTCTTAGTTATTTACATTATAAACTGGGTATTAGCTCCATTTTTTCTCATTCCTTCATAGAGACAATATCAAACCGAATTATTTATTGACTGAAAAAAACGTAAATCCCTCAACCAATATGATAGGAACTTAATAGAGAATCTCAAGAGCAAGAAAAAAAGAGTAATGATAAAAAATCCTTTCCTGTATTGAGTGCATACTTCGACAGTGATGAAGAAACAGCTGAGGTCTGGAGAACACAAAAGGAACTATTGAATGATTTAAACTCAGTCTTCATTCTCATATATTCTAGATTATTAACTTTGTCTTTCATTTTTGAAACAGTTTTTCTTCTTCCATAATCTGCACTTCTAACCTGATGTACCACAGAAAACCCATGCAGGTACCCTCTCTGTCCACCCTCTGTCCCCTCACAGTAATTTCTGAAGTGAAAATCACCTGTGCAAAGGATGCTAACATCTCAAATACAATTAAGTTCCTTCAAGCTTTGTGAAATCGCTTCATCAGTGCCAGGAAGCTTGAGCTGATCTGTGAATCCATAGCAGGGCTCTATATGGACATATAGTGCTATTGTTTTGAATGATAGATCCAATTTTGCCAGGATATTTCAGAACTTATAGAGAATTGGAGAAAACTGTATCTCCATTAGCAGATATTCAGCCCCTAAGTGTGGAATGTTTTTTACTGTGTGCAGAGCCATTTGTTGTGCTATTGCCTCCTAGTTACTGTTATGTCCTGCACTTGTTCACTTCTCCCTCTTGCTCATGTCTCCACTTCCTTTTGTCCTTCACTTGAGTAGACAAACTCTCCCTCCAGTCCTCTCCTTCCATTTAAATCCCTTTACTCATATTCCTTTCCCTATTTCCCTGAATGAGGAACACCTCAGAGTTGTCCTCTGAATGTAATTCTGCCACTTCCTGTGTGTATAATCCTGGCTCACAGCGTTGCCTCCAGCCACTGCCTGACATTACTGCATTTTCTTTGTTCCAACCACAGCCAAACCCTTGCGAAAGCTCTGTAGCCTTTTACATTGTTATCAGGATTATCTCCAGAACATCATGCTAATGTGGGAAGCTACAGGTAAGAAGTCTGCTGAGTATCTGGTTTTAGATGAATAGTTTACAAAGACAAAAACAATCTCTAGTGACTTTATTTATAATTGTGTGAACTTGAATTCATCTTCCCTTTTCCTGTCTGCTCATCAGTCTGGTTTGAGTGTGACCAACAGAGGCAAACCCATTGCTTTTAAACAGTAATAACATGGGTTTTAACAATGAAAGTAGTTTCTTTTTAAATTGTCCTTGCGTAAGGAAACAAAAAGATTTCTTCTCATTTATGGCAGTCCAAAGTCACCCTCAGCCTCCCACGTGTCTGTGAAAGGAATTTATAATTGCAAAGGAGGCACAGAATCACCCATTCAAAGCGGGGAGGAGGATTCTGTCAGTGTAATGGTGATCTCTACCCATTAGATAACATCAGGATTTTAAAAAGCTAGGTGCAGGTAGCATATATTTAGCATTAAAGGCTGCCACTGCAACCAAAATGTGGAAGTTGCTGTTGGCAAACAGGTCTCGGTCAAATGATCGTCTCTCGACATTTATTTCTTTGTTCTCAATCTTCAGTAATTTTACTACTAAATCACAAAATCCACCTAAATCTCATATCTGCAGCCAAATCATAAATGGCAATGAGTTAATGAGGAGCTAAAACAAAACTGTAGGGATTTTCCTTGCATTACTGATGAAGAAATCTTTTTCTACAGTGTTTACTACTGATGAGAGTAAAGTGCAGTTCTCACAACCAGCGTCCTGTGTGGAAGGGGATGTATTTACATACCTACTACATCCTGGAGGAAAAACCACAAAGACCTTAACTATAAAAAGCTTCCAACCTGGAATCTTATCCATTCACCTTTTTCTTTACTTTGTCAATTAGCAGGTCAGCTAATAGCCTAATGCCTGGGGAGAGCCAGGACTTGATTTCAAAGCTGTGCAACATTATGATCAGGACCAGAGAATACGAGAAGACTAGGAGAAACTTTCTGAATACATGAGAAAAACTGAAATGAATCTTACCTTTCATCCCAAAAGGCTTTCCTGCTAAAGTTAGTCCAAAAGTGAACAAAAATAGGCTGTGTTTTAACATTTCCTGGAGAAACTACTACAGTAACCCAGCAGACACTGTATACCTGGCTCTGTGCAGGAGAACTAGAAGAACAAGAACCGTCTGCTCCGAAGGTAAACAGCAGAAAAAGCACTCAGATGCTTCATCTCTGCTAAGGAAACAGGAAGTAAAATTTAATCCATTAGGCTTTCAAAAAAAAAAACCCTGGTTAGACAGCTTAATGCAAATAAAAAGCAGCACAGGCTTAAATGCTGATTGCAGAAAGAGCACCAACCCACGCCAGGATCAAACTGGTTTATTCCAAAGGACTTTATTACCCCAGTGAGATCATATGAGATTAGAAACATGCTACCAATGGATGAAATAGGTTGTTTATAATGGTGATTGCTCAGTAAAAAAACTAGCATAGAACAATCTAATCTTAGAAATGTCAGAAATGTTCTTTTCCCTTTTTTTCAGCTTTATTTTAAAAATAACCAAAATACAGTGTATATGAACACATGGAAACCCAACAAACTCATGGAAACCCCCAAACCAGGGGTTGTAGCCAGCCCTTCTATATTAAAGATAATTCTCCTCACCAAAGGTCTGGAACTTGATGCAGCTCATCCCTCTTCTAGGTTCAGAATAATTTTCCGAGGCATCATACAACCACATTGCCACCAAAAGCAGTGAACAAATGCTTCTAAAACTGGATAAATTTGCAACACATTCCAGAAGTATCAAACACATTTAGAACCTGAAAAAGGAGACTGAGGCAGCACAGTTTTCAAGCTAAAACATTTACATTAATTAATTTTAATGAATTCATTAATTAAACCAGAGCAAATATATTTTCCATTGCTAGCAAATCACATGAAACAATGGCTTAAGTGAAAGAGAAAGAGATGCGGATGTGTTTGTAATATCAGCTAGTACAAAGCCTGCTCAAGTCCATCTTCCTATTTTTACATCTGTAACTAATGTTCCTCAGCCAAGCACAAGGAGTTAGAACTCGATAGCCACTTTCCCTGGGTTTATGTCTGTAGCACAGCAGCTTTCCCTGACTCCAGAAGCTGGTATCCTACTGAAAATTAAATGAATCCAATCTTTTATTTATAGTCTGTCTCCTACGTGGTGCACTATTAGCATGAAACTCAGAAGAGAGAACTCTGTTGCTCCAGCTGTTGCTGGTTTATGAGGTCCCGTAGCACTGACATGATTTTATGGATTTCCCATCTCTCCAAGAGCACTTTATTTTAATAGAAAAAGGACTAAGGACCGTGTGAACCTCATGCAGTTCAACAAGGCCAAGTGCAAGGTCCTGCACCTGGGAGAGGGCAATCGCAAGCACAAACACAGGCTGGGCAGAGACTGGATGGAGCAGCCCTGAGAAGGACTTCAAGGTGTTGGGTGAGAAGAAGCTCCCTCTGGCTCGGTTTCAGTGTGTGCTTGAGCCCAGAACCTGCCTGTGTGCTGGGCTGCACCCCCAGTGCGTGAGCAGCAGGTCAAGGGAGAGGATGTTTCTCTCTACAGAGAATCCGTCACTAAAGCAGAAGCTGAAGAATCCCCAAATCTCCAATACAGCTTCTACACTCTTTCATTGGTGGTTTTGATTTCAAATATCATCATTGCAGTAGTGGTGATACTGAAATACCACAAACACCAAGCAGGACACGGCTACCAACAACTCCAGAGCTCCTATTAACTGCTTCAGGATATGTTGGATTCCTGTCAACTTCTGTTCAGATTTGTCACTCAGAGAGGAGAGAGGGAATAATCCCAAACCAGCTCAAAATCAATAAACCAACAGCACTGGAATGATGCTTGGAAACAGATCTCAACTATTTCTTGTAATTAAAAAACCTCTCCACTGACTATTCTTCCCTTGAATCACTGAGCTGAAGAATGTACGTGTCTACTTCAGGGTGTTTAGAAAGCATCTGAAAACATAACAGGTATAAAGGGAATGTAAAGTACAAGATAATTCAGGTCTTTTTCTTAGAACAAACAAACAAGTCTCTGTCTTTTCAAATCACTATGAAACTGCTGTTGGCACAAGTTAAGCTAAGGGAGAACTGTAGGATACCTGTTCAAAACAAACTATCCTTTCTGCAAACTCTGCTCCTGAGGGTTGCCACCATCAAGATGTGAGAGTCTTTAAAAGACATCGGTTTTCCTGGAAATGAAAATATGAGGTAGACCAGATAAAAATACTGGGCTCTGCAGGCCTGTGAAGCCAACGCTTGCCGGCCCATCAACACCTTTTGCTCAGTGCATTTCAAGACACTGAATAAAACCAGTCCAAGTCAGGCAATGCTAGTACTTCCTCTAATGGATGGAATAATGAAGATCTTTGAAAGAAATGCCTATAAATAAACCAAAAGCACAAAGAAACTACATCCTGTTCTAACCCTTAAATATTACACATCAAACATCAAGACAACAGAACAGTGAAGGGATGACATGTGGGTAGAAAGAAAAGCTGTAACTCAATTTATTTCGATTACTTCTCCATTGTTCAAGCTGAAACTGAGAAACCGTGTGTTTCATACAGCTTTTAGTAATGCTCTTTAAATAAATAAGCCACAAAGGGCATACAAAATTCTCATGTTTAGGAAAAAACAGGCATTCTTAAGATCTTTCATAAAACTAACAACTGTGTGCAACAGTGGATAGAATTACAGTAACAAAATGCAGGTCAACAACATTGAAGAACGGTACAGTTCTAACTCCATAAATACTGAGCTTTGTAAAGCATAACTGCCCTGAAACTCCTTCTCCTGAAGTCCTGTATCCACACACATCTATCTCTCTCCATTAGAGAACCCTCCATTAGAACCATAGTGTGCTTGTGAAATTTTGTTTGGCTGAGAGTTCTGAACCAGGTCCATTAAGAGAACCATTTTATTATCTATATGTGTCTGAAGAGCCTGGATTTGGCGATCAATATAGTCCGTTAGTTTTTTCTCCATCAGATCCATATTTTTGGAGATGATCTTTTCCAAATAGGAGCAAATAGGCTGTTGTTCCACTCTGTGAAAAAAGCAAACAGAAACGTCAGTATAACCTATTTCTTAATGACAAGGGGCATGACAGATGTCTTGGCAGCTGAACTTCTTCTATATGTGAAATGTTAGTTACTAGACAATGAACTTTAGAAGGTATTAGGGGTTTAGCACACATGAAAACCTTCCTTGCCTGCTGCCACATTTTACACCTCAGAATTCGTCTATAAACACACAGGGTATACAGTCTTCTTTAAACCTCATTTTGTGTTTCAAAGGCTCAGTGATGTACCAGACATCAGTTTAGTTATGTGTGACAAACCACACAACAGCATACACAGAGCTCCCATTCTGTCAGTGTGGCAGACTGCTCTTCTCACCTGAACTGCTTCAAGAGTTATACACAAACTGTGCAAACTGGATGCACTACCACTTCTATTAAGGTGTCTGCACAGTAAATACCAACAAATGAGGAGGAACAGGAAAGACCGGGAGATGATACACCAGATACAGCAGAAAGATCATGGCACAGGGTGTGGGAAAAGACAACATAAGAATGCAAGAGGCAGAAGTAGTCAAAATGAAAGTGTAGCAACAGCCAAGAAACATAAGCCAAATGTACATGGAATTGCAGAAAGGCCACACTTTTTTAAAATCATAAAAGTTGAAATGGAGGCAAAAGACAAACAATTCTGTAACAACAAACGATGTTGTGATTTCTTCTGAGAAAGCCTCTTATATGCAAGCAGCTCATTTGAAAGATTAACTGTAAACATGCTCATTGCCACACTGCCTCCAAACCCACATTTGAAGATTGGCTATTGCTGTGACTGAGAATATTTTTTTTCATTATATATTTTGTTTCTTAAATTTGTCAATAAATGCAGTCCAACTGCTACTGTAATGAGTGTACCGAACTGCACTTACCCAACTGTCCTGGGTTCAGCAGTAGCTGCATCAACCCCAAGCACAGCAGCTACACCAGCCTCAGTGACAAGTACGGCAGTGTCATTTGAGAGTTGTGAAGGTTTTGAATGGCTTTTGGGTACCCTTGGGACCTGCCTGCTGATTGTGATGGGGATCACCATGTTGGCACACACAGAGTGTGTTCTACACACGACCATTTTGTCTGATCTCAAAAGTTAAGTGGAGTTGTGTTTGGATCTTGTCTAGGGTTAGACAACAATATAGGAGGACCAAGAGGTTTTCCCCAAGGCTGGATATGGAGTCCCCAACGACAAGTTGCAAAGACTGCTGAAGGGCAGGGTGAATTATTTTGAGCCTGGTGGGCCCATGACACTTCAGGCCATCAGGGCAGAGATGCAACATAGAGATGGACTCATGATCGAGGGGTGGACTTAGCAATGGACACTATTGCGCAGGTTATTCACAAGTGTGAACACTGCCCACAGCCTCTCCTGCTCTGAAAGACTGTTACAAGAGATAAAGCCCGACATCATGGACTGGATGGACTCAGCAGCTTTATAGGGATTGGTCCATGCACTAAGGAATGATCTCTGTGTGTGTGTGTATGTATATATATATATATGAGATAAGACTCATGGTATATTGAAAATGTGGGATCTGAGCATGATGTGAATGATATGGAATAAGGGGTGGATATTGTAGTGGGTTCAGCAGTGGCAGTCATTTTTTCTCCTTCTTAGTAGCTGGTGCAGCGCTGTGGTTTTGACTTTCGGCCTGGGAACAGCACTGATAACACCGATGGTTTTAGTTACTGCTCAAGTAGGACTTTGTGAGTCTCATGCTCTGCCAGGGAGGAGGGGAAGCCAGGAGGAAGCAGAGACAGGACACCTGACCCAAACTAGCCAAAGAGGTATTCCATACCACAGCGCCTCATGCCCACTATATAAACTGGGGGCAGTTACCCAGAAGGGCTGAGATCACTGCTTGGGTCAGGCTGGGTATCGGTTGGTGGGTGGTGAGGGGTTGTATTCTCTCCCATCGTTATTTCCCTTACCATTATTATTATTGGTGGTAGCAGCAGTGATTTGTGTTATACCTGAGTTACTGGGCTGTTCTTATCTCAGCCCGTGGGAGTTACATTCTTTCAAATCTCCTCATCTCTCTGGGAAAGGAGGCAAAGGAAGGGGGGAAGAGAGACTGCGTGGCTGACTGTGTTTAAACCACGACACCAACACGCTGCACTTTCCAAGGGCGGCAATAGCTAAACCAGGATTAAAATCCCCCCTCTGGAGCCCACAGCACAGCAGGGACAAGGAGCTGCTGGACTAAGACCCAAAGAGGGCCACAGAAATGTGGTGAGGACTGGAGTAGCTCTGCTCTGCAGCCAGGCTGAGAGAGCTGGGCTGGGTCAGCCTGGAGAAGAGAAGGCTCCTGAAGGGGAGACCTTAGAGCAGCTCCAGTGCCTGAAGGGGCTGCAGGAAACCTGGAGAGGGGCTTTGGACAAGGGCCTGTAGGGCCAGGCCAAGGGGAATGGCTTGAACCTGCCAGAGGGGAGACTGAGATGAGCTCTTAGGCAGAAGCTGTTCCCTGTGAGGGTGCTGAGGCGCTGGCACAGGGTGCCCAGAGAAGCTGTGGCTGCCCCATTCCTGGCAGTGTTCAAGGCCAGGTTGGACACAGGGGCTTGGAGCAAGCTGCTCTAGTGGAAGGTGTCCCTGCCCGTGGCAGGGGGCTGGAACTGGATGCGCTTTAAGGTCCCTTCCAACACAAACCATTCCATCATCCCATGACACCCGCTCCCACTCCATTCCCGTGCCCCGGGAGTTCCCGCCACTCAGCTTGGCACCTCCCGCACCACGCATGCTCAGAGCCCTGTCCGCCACCACACGCAGGCGCTTTCCACCCGGCGCTGCTTGTGACCGTTGTGGCTCCGCTTCAGCTGCCGCTCGCTTCCAAAGCGGGGCTGCGATGGCGGCCGTCTCTGTGGCGGCGGAGCTGGAGGCCGGTCCGTGCGGCGGCCCCCGGGAGCCGTGCTGTGTGGTGGCGAGATGCTCCTGGCTCTGCGCGCAGCCGGACGGCCTGGCCCGGGCACTGTGCCTGAGGAGGGACGCGGGCGGCGGCGAGGCCGGGTGAGGGTGGAGCCCCGCTGGCTCCCCTCAGGCGGGCGGCCTGCGGGGGTGCCGGGCTGGGCCTGGGCGGGAGTGCGGGCGGCGGGACAGGAACGGGCCTGGCGGGGCAACGCGGCCGTGGCGCTTCCCCCCGCAGCACCGAGGCCGTGGTGGTGGAGCAGCGGACGGGCGGCGGGAGCGCGGCTCCCTGCGTGGTGCAGCTGGAGTGCCGGCCGGCGGGCGCCGGGGAGATAGTGTCCGTCGGTATCGTGAGCGAGGCCCGGAACATGGAGGTGTACGTGGGAGAGGAGTACTGCGGAACCGGCCGGGGCGAGAGCATGGGCGCTGCCCAGCCCTTGGGGTGAGTGGGCGCCGAGGGGAGCATGGGCCGGAGGCGGCGGGTGTCGGGATAGGGGTATTTGCGCTAGGTCCCCGGCACCGTTTGGCCCTTCTCGTACTGACAACACCGTTCTCTGTGTATCTATAAGGTGCTCGGTGCCTGCACCACAGCAGCCACTCAGTTTGGTCTCTGTGCGAAACTGATGAATGGGCACAGGGTCTGTGGTTGCCTGTTATAACCTCACAGTCACCGATGGCTTGCACAAGTGCTGCCTCTTTGATAAAGATACAAGGGTGCAGTTATGCTAGTCACCTCCTTATTCTCTTGTATTTAGTGAAGCGTATAATTCAGTAAGTTGTGCTACACTTAAATGCTGTAAGGTGACAGAAGGGTTTAGGACAGGTGTAACTTTTCTGTGTCCTTTAATCTTTCTGGACATCAGATCCGCTCCTCTCTGCAGCAGATCTCTTTTAACTGATCTTTCCCAAAGAACCTCTCGTCTCTTTAATGCGTAGTCATCTTACACTTTTAGGAATAAAAGAGAAAATAAAAAAGGTTTTATTTCTCCCCTTAATAATTTGTCCCGTGCTTTGCCAGGGGCATTCAAGCAATGTATTCTCTGTTGTTTTTAAGTCATTACATGGCACATAAGCTGTTCAGTGAACTAAGTAAAACTGGCAAAAAACATCAGTAAAGATGTGTGAATAATGTGCTCTGGCAGATAATGTACATACACATCCAAATCCTTTTTTACATACACATCTAGTGAGATTCAATACAAGCTGCAGATGAACATTAAAACTTCCAAACCACATAAGAATCACTGTCATTCCAGTCACTTGTTTCTTATCTAAATATTTCCTGATATAGAGTATTTCTACTAAAAAAAAAGTTTATAAAGTGATGTCACAGCTCTTTTATTTTATTTTCTAGTGAAGCTGAAGAGGTTACTTTATACAAAAAGTACCTTAACTTTGAATGCCCTGCAGCTTCCTGTAGAATTAAGGTAGGGAGTTGAACAGAACTGTTGTATTTTTGTTTGTCTTTTTAATCAGTTGACTGAATTGCATTGCTCTTAGTCAAATAATGGGGTTTCTACACTTAATCACTTCAGAAAATCACTTAAATATCTGTTAAAATGGTATTTTGCCGTGGTAGCAGAGTTCTTTTCCATTTGTATCACAGTTTTCTCATTATGAAGACTGTTTATGGGAGAGATAATACAGTCTTAGAGGAAAACAGCTTCATAAACCAGATAAACTGCAGATCAGCAGTTGCTTTGTAATTAAAACTGTTAACTCTGATGTGGTTAAGATGATGAGAATTTGTATGGCCACTGATCTTAAATGCTTAGAAGATCAAGGCCTGATTTATCTCTCGTGCTGCAGGCACCTCTGTTCCATTCAGACTTTTCCAAAGAGTTAATACAAAGGAGAAATGGGCATAATTTTCTTTGAAAAGAGTCTAGTGTTGTTTCTCCAAAGACTCAAAGAATGCATTGTCCCATACACGCAAGGAAAACATTAAGCTGTTTGTTTCCTAACTAAAATATCTCTTTCCCTTCTTGCACCAGCTGCTCTCCATTGGTGAGAAACAAAGAGTACTCATCAGTAAAATAATTGTACAAGTGAAAACGGTGTCTGCAAAACTACCAACTGATTTTCCTTCACTAGGCTCGAGCATAGATCTAGACAGAGTGCAAACTATAATGGAGTCAATGGGATCTAAGTTGTCTCCAGGTGCTCAGCAGCTCATGGACATGGTCCGATATCAGCAGAAGGTAAGTGACTATGCTTTCCACAAACACTACTAATATGTGACCTTGCCTTCTGTAACATTTAAGCATGTTCTAAACTGATCAGGTGTAAAGGTTTTATGATTATTATTTTCTATAGCCCACACTTTCTGCCATTTTCAGAGAATCCTGGAATGGTTTGTGTTGGAAGGGACCTTAAAGCGCATCCAGTTCCAGCCCCCTGTCACGGGCAGGGACACCTTCCACTAGAGCAGCTTGCTCCAAGCCCCTGTGTCCAACCTGGCCTTGAACACTGCCAGGGATGGGGCAGCCAGAGCTTCTCTGGGCACCCTGTGCCAGCGCCTCAGCACCCTCACAGGGAACAGCTTCTGCCTAAGAGCTCATCTCAGTCTCCCCTCTGGCAGGTTCAAGCCATTCCCCTTGGCCTGGCCCTACAGGCCCTTGTCCCAAGCCCCTCTCCAGGTTTCCTGCAGCCCCTTTAGGCACTGGAGCTGCTCTAAGGTGTCCCCTTAAGGAGCCTTCTCTTCTCCAGGCTGACCCAGCCCAACTCTCTCAGCCTGGCTGCAGAGCAGAGCTACTCCAGTCCTCACCATATTTCTGTGGCTCTGTTTGGGTCTTAGTCTAGCAGCTCCTTGTCCCTGCTGTGCTGTGGGCTCCAGAGGGGGGATTTTAATCCTGGTTTAGCTATTGCCACCCTTAGATGAGTGCAGTGAATACAGGTTGTGTACTCAGGGATTTGCTGTGTGTACACCAAGTCCAGAGTGAAGGACTCTGGTTAATTTTAACCCTCCTTGCCAGCCAACTCCCATTTTGCTCGTTTCCGTTCTCGCTGCTTGTCAGTGGCACATTCCCTGTAGTGTCTGGTGTAGTGGTAGATGGGCTGGTTTGTCTTATCTGTGGTTAGTAAAAGTATGTCATATTCAACTAAAGAGAACATGCCCTTACAAAGCATTTGATGTCGATCCTAATCCTGCAAAGGAGGCTATTCCAACAGAGTCCTGAATCCATTTGATGTTAATAATGGTCACTCTTGGGAACACAGCGTGGTAAAAACTAAGTCAGTAAAACTGTTTTGTGACTGGGAGAGTGATGAGAGAATTAACACATAATATGTCCAGGGAAAATCTTTCCCTGTGCTTTTCCCTAAGAATATAATTTAGAACTACTTCTAAAATCTTCATATCACAGTAGTAGAATGCTGAGTTAAGTATCTTGTTCTTGTTGTCTAATTTCTAGTATATTTGAATACTTCAATATTAATCCTTTTTTTTCTCTTCCCATCAGAACAGTTCACCTTTTGGAGACAAACTGAATTGGATTATCTTGGGGAAAAATGCACACTGGCGGGGTGACCATTCAGTAGATGGATTTCACAGTGCAGCTCTTCAGCCATCACTGGATCCATCAGCCAGTGAACCTTTGCCTGTTAAAAATCATTTAACAAGTGAAACAGAACATGGAGACTTAAAAATAAGCCATGATCTAAACACGCAGATGCCTGAAAGAGAGAATACATCTGATTCGGAAAGACTTACTACCCAGCAAAGTACAGTTGACCTTGGAGATGATTTTAAAACGGTGGGATCTTTGCCTATGCAGGAACAAGAGAGTGGAACCCCAAATGTAGCTACCCCACAGGTGCTGCTTCCTTTCCTTCAGAACTTGTGCACTCAGGTAAATCACCTTCGGCTGAAGGATGGCAACAGGCACTCTGGTAAACATGCAGTGGCTAAGGAGGAGTGCATTCAGTGTGTGGGGTAAGTACAGTTTGGTATACTTCTTACAGTAGTAGTTTGGCTGTATTGGCGAGTTTAAGAAGTAAAATATGTAATGAAAGAATTTTATTCTCACAGCAGTAGTCGATCTTCAAATGTGGGTTTAGAGGCAGTGTGGCAATGAGCATGTTTACAGTTAATCTTTCAAATGAGCTGCTTGCATATAGGAGGCTTTCTCAGAAGAAATCACAACATCGTTTGTTGTTACAGAATTGTTTGTCTTTTGCCTCCATTTCAACTTTTATGATTTTAAAAAAGTGTGGCCTTTCTGCAATTCCATGTATATTTGGCTTATGTTTCTTGGCTGTTGCTACACTTTTATTTGACTACTTCTGCCTCCGACATTCTTACATCAAATTTTTCCCACACCCTGTGCCATGATCTTTCTGCTGTATCTGGTGTATCATCTCCCGGTCTTTCCTGTTCCTCCTCATTTTTTGGTATTTACTGTGCAGACACCTTAATAGAAGTGGTAGTGCATCCAGTTTGATACCTAAGGAACGATAGTGGAAATGGTGAGATGTAGGCATCAGAGTTCTGATCTCCATCTTCAGCTCCTGCATTGTTCTTAAAGAATGCAGATGCAGGAATTGAGAATTGCACAGTTTGTGTATAACTCTTGAAGCAGTTCAGGTGAGAAGAGCAGTCTGCCACACTGACAGAATGGGAGCTCTGTGTATGCTGTTGTGTGGTTTGTCACACATAACTAAACTGATGTCTGGTACATCACTGAGCCTTTGAAACACAAAATGAGGTTTAAAGAAGACTGTATACCCTGTGTGTTTATAGACGAATTCTGAGGTGTAAAATGTGGCAGCAGGCAAGGAAGGTTTTCATGTGTGCTAAACCCCTAATACCTTCTAAAGTTCATTGTCTAGTAACTAACATTTCACATATAGAAGAAGTTCAGCTGCCAAGACATCTGTCATGCCCCTTGTCATTAAGAAATAGGTTATACTGACGTTTCTGTTTGCTTTTTTCACAGAGTGGAACAACAGCCTATTTGCTCCTATTTGGAAAAGATCATCTCCAAAAATATGGATCTGATGGAGAAAAAACTAACGGACTATATTGATCGCCAAATCCAGGCTCTTCAGACACATATAGATAATAAAATGGTTCTCTTAATGGACCTGGTTCAGAACTCTCAGCCAAACAAAATTTCACAAGCACACTATGATTCTAATGGAGGGTTCTCTAATGGAGAGAGATAGATGTGTGTGGATACAGGACTTCAGGAGAAGGAGTTTCAGGGCAGTTATGCTTTACAAAGCTCAGTATTTATGGAGGTAGAACTGTACCGTTCTTCAATGTTGTTGACCTGCATTTTGTTACTGTAATTCTATCCACTGTTGCACACAGTTGTTAGTTTTATGAAAGATCTTAAGAATGCCTGTTTTTTCCTAAACATGAGAATTTTGTATGCCCTTTGTGGCTTATTTATTTAAAGAGCATTACTAAAAGCTGTATGAAACACACGGTTTCTCAGTTTCAGCTTGAACAATGGAGAAGTAATCGAAATAAATTGAGTTACAGCTTTTCTTTCTACCCACATGTCATCCCTTCACTGTTCTGTTGTCTTGATGTTTGATGTGTAATATTTAAGGGTTAGAACAGGATGTAGTTTCTTTGTGCTTTTGGTTTATTTATAGGCATTTCTTTTAAAGATCTTTTTTTATTCCATCTGTAAGAGGAAGAGTAGTACTGGCACTGCCTCATTTGAACTGTTGAAGGAGTTGAGTTTAGAAAGATGTGCTATGCTGAACCCCAGCCTGGGTTCTTTGAAAGCCTCACTGGCTGTACAGGCACCTCAGTTAACAGTCTTGTTCCTCAAGTGATGCCTAAACTCAGACTGATGTTAAACTTTTAACTCCTACATTAATTGAGCCATGCAGGAATAACTGGAATGAATGTACACTCAACAGATTTGTATATATCAATGTTTCATTATCCTAAGAAACATAATTACTTCATTTATGGTTGCTCTCAAGGGGACTTCATTGCCACCTAGGACGTGCTCGAGTGGGTATGATCTGCTGCATGTCACCAGCCTTAAACTGACGCAGCAGCCTTGTTGCATCATACTTTAACCAACTGGGATCGGTTCTGTCATTTGGAGTGGTGGAAATGTGACTCAGAGTTCTTTTGTGGCACGTCAAGCTTCATACTTCATTATGTTTATTGCTTTTTGAATTCTGGGGTGTATCATCTGACTTGGAGTGGACAGGGACTTACTGGGAGTTGAGTGCACAGACATTGATTTTAGTCGGTGTCTTGAAATGCATTGAGCAAAAGCTGTTGATGGGAAAACAAGTGTTGGCTTCACAGACCTGCAGAGCCCAGTATTTTTATCTGGTCTACCTTGTATTTTCTTCTCCAGGAAGACTGATGTCTTTTAAAGACTTATCACATCTACTCTTGCCAGGAGTAGAGTTTGCAGAAAGGATAGTTTGTTTTGAACAGGTATCCTGCAGTTCTCCCTTAGCTTAACTTGTGCCAACAGCAGTTTCATAGTGATTTGAAAGATAGAAATTTGCTGTTCTAAGAAAAAGACCTGAATTATCTTGTACTTTACATTCCCTTTATACCTGTTATGTTTTCAGATGCTTTCTAAACACCCTGAAGTAGACACGTACATTCTTCAGCTCAGTGATTCAAGGGAAGAATAGTCAGTGGAGAGGTTTTTTAATTACAAGAAATAGTTGAGATCTGTTTCCAAGCATCATTCCAGTGCTGTTGGTTTATTGATTTTGAGCTGGTTTGGGATTATTCCCTCTCCCCTCTCTGGGTGACAAATCTGAACAGAAGTTGACAGGAATCCAACATATCCTGAAGCAGTTAATAGGAGCTCTGGAGTTGTTGGTAGCCGTGTCCTGCTTGGTGTTTGTGGTATTTCAGTATCACCACTACTGCAATGATGATATTTGAAATCAAAACCACCAATGAAAGAGTGTAGAAGCTGTATTGGAGATTTGGGGATTCTTCAGCTTCTGCTTTAGTGACGGATTCTGTGTGGAGAAAAAAGAAAGTGGGATGGTTACGGTCTTGAATACCATGTCATTGCAGTGGAAATTGAATAAGCTATTTTCTCGCTTATTTTGGTTCTGAGGAGTTGACCCACAGAATTTGCAAATTCTGACTCTCTAGTACTGAAGAGTTGTAAAATTCTGTAATAAAACAGTAGTGCAGAAGAGCATCATGATGTGACAGATTCTTTGGTAATGCTGCAGCAAGTTTCTGCCAAGCACAGTTGTCATTAGCTTTAGAACCAGACAGATGGAGACATCCTATTTAAGCAAAGCTGGGCAAAAGAGAAACTCCTGATTCTCGCCCTGTGCCTGCTCATGGTTTACAACTGATCCTCAGTAAAACTCACTGTTTTTCTGTAAACCATGAGAGATACAGTGAGAATTGATCTCTGCTTTCGAGTGTGACCTATTTGCATTTGAATCCTTTTCACATTATACGCGTGTCCAGTTTCTAGCATACAGATGTGAAAATCTTTCGCTATTGACATAAATGGGAACACATTTAAAATGCTGTTAGAGTTGAGAGAAGTTAAGAATTATTTAAAAGGAATAAAATATTTTGATTGCTATTAGGAGCATGAATAATTCTAAGTATTTCTTAGCTGTGACACCTTAAAGCATGTGGCGCAAGGGGCTTTTCGTAGATGAAGCTTTGGACTCAGTAAAAGTGAGAACAGTAAGCATAGTGGGAATAGCAACACAAGCTGTTTAAAATAACTTTTCCATATTGACCACAGCAAATTATGCTGAAGAGTTTGTCAGATTGGGGCACTAAAGCTTAACTATCTTACAAACAGCTTTGCAACTCTAAAGCCTGGTGTTGATTTCTGCCCCAATGGCTGTCCTTGTCATAGTTTTGTTCTACTAGGCAATACGTATAGTGTGAGGATTCAAACTTTGGTGGAAGAAGTCATTTATGTTTAGCATCTGGTGTAGCTTTTCTGCAGTACCAAAAGTCATTGTTAGAAGATACAGAGATTCTAAAAAGGCTCATACACAATGTCCTTTTTAAGTGGTCTGGCTTGAGCAAGGGGCCCTAGTCCCTGTGTCTGCTTCATCAACTAATGTCATGTTTGATAGTCTGAAATCTTCTCTTGCCATTCATAACTCTTTCTGAATGCAGATCCTACACACACCAGTCCAGTAACTAGGAGCAACTGCTGCTTTTGCTGCTCCAAAGAGCACACCTTGATCCAAAGGCCACCAGTCTGTCCATGTGAAAAGTACTTCTGTGATCTCAACACAAACTTTGAACCAGTTGCTCTGATGCTGTTAGTTTTGAACTAGAGTAACTCCCTTATTTCATTACAAAGGTAATGGGTTTACAGCAAAGAATAACTTAATCAGATTCTTCATTTACACATTCCCATTACCTGAGTGATCGGCAGACCTGAGATCTCTCTTCACACGGATGGGACCTGCTACAGTATTGGTTTTCCACAGGTATGAAGAAATGTCTCTTTTGTGTCTGGAGATGCAGCCTTGGGTGCAGCGGGTGTTGGTGGTGTTGGAGTCACAAATCAGAATGTCACACTGGAGATAAACGGATGCAAAACTCTGCAGGAACTTGAAGGCATTAAATTTGAATCTTGCATGGTGTTCTACTGGTGGGTAGGTTACCACAGTGTCATCTTTATTGCAGCTGTAACAGAATTTACACATCTGTTAAAGCAGTCCAAAGACTGATCATTCTAAGTACTGTGAACTGTTAAGTACAGCATTTAACTAAGGTGTTGTTTTTACATGTGGATATACAGTGACGTGCTGCAATGTGGTGGTTGTGTTTCCTAGCTCTGTTGATGTAAAGCCTTTAAGTTTCTATGAAACTTAGCTTCCAGCCAGAGTCTGGTAAAAAAGTTAAGTGTAAGAGACAAAAATAATGGAACTACAGTTGACATTTAGATTCTAGTTCCTCACATATTAAGAGGCAGTAATAAAATCTATTAGTTGCCCACTTTAATTACTTACCCACTTCTGATTAAGTCATATGTTAGTGATCCAAAATCAGCCTCTGGTGATGCTACGCAGGTATCAATAAACACCAGAAGGTTCGGGTCAGTGGAGTGAAGACTGACTTGAGCAAAAAGAGTTTGGTTCAAGTCTACGTAATACGGGGACTGATGTATTGGCTCGGAGAATGAACCTGAATCATAGAATGACATGCTAACATTGTATCTTCCCACAGCAGTTGTGTTTTGGATTATGTTGTCTTTTGTTATGTAAACGACTTCCAAGGTTGAATTGTTTTCCATTTTGCATTTTACAATGATCTGTATGCTCTTCTGACGGGTGATGATGTTGCCAGTTGCAGAGAGAGACACGATGTTGGTGTAAGTGATGCTGTGACCGTCATCCTGTAAAAGGAATCATATGAAGTGCTTGGTTGGGATTATATGAGCAGTGCAGTTGAAAGCAATTGTAAGTTACAAAGCCCCCAGCTGTGCTTGTCAGAGGCTCAAGATACCTTTGAAAGGTAAAGCAAGTTGTAACTGAAAAACCATTATCAACCCTCTTGTTTTTCCAAAACACTGCAGCAACCCATGAGGCAAAAAGGTTAAGAAATGCTGTGTGGAGTGTGGGAAGTACCAAAGCTGTGCTGGGCACTAGCTCCTGGAAATCTTCACGTGTTGAATTTTTTCCCTTTCCCTTGTGGCTCCAGGGTTAGTGCCAGCCCTATCACTTGTAGAGAATGTTTAAATTACGTATCTAACATTGTGCCACTTTTGATAACCTGGGTTCGAGAGGGAATTTAACATTTGTGGTTAATTTGTGTGGATTCTCTTGGACGTCCTGTGAAAGGCTCACTCGTTGGGCTTTTAAAGAGGAAAAATACTGTTTCTGCTTCAAGACTGGAAGCATGCAATGGGATGAGCTAAGTAAAAATAAATCAGCTTATTCATGTGCTATTCAGAAACTGCCTTTACAAGCTCTTACCATTCATTACCATTCACAAGGAGTGTGACCAGCAGGTCGAAGGAGGTGATCCTGCCCCTCTACTCTGCTCTCGTGAGACCTCACTTGGAGCATTGTGTGCAGTTCTGGTGTCCTCAACATAAAAAGGACATGGAACTGTTGGAACAAGTCCAGAGGAGGCCATGAGGATGATCAGGGGACTGGAGCACCTCCCATATGGAGACAGGCTGAGAAGGTTGGGGCTGTTCAGCCTGGAGAAGAGAAGGCTGCGTGGAGACCTCAGAGCAGCCTTCCAGTATCTGAAGGGGGGCTGTAGGGATGCTGGGGAGGGACTCTTCATTAGGGACTGTAGTGACAGGACAAGGGGTAACGGGTTCAAACTGAAACAGGGGAAGTTTAGATTGGATGTAAGGAAAGAAGTTCTTTACTGTGAGGGTGGTGAGGCCCTGGAATGGGATGCCCAGGGAGGTTGTGAATGCTCCATCCCTGGCAATGTTCAAGGCCGGGTTGGACAGAGCCTTGGGTGCCATGGTTTAGTGTGGGGTGTCCCTGCCCATGGTAGGGGGGTTGGAACCAGATGATCTTAAGGTCCTTTCCCACCCTAACTATTCTATGATTCTGTAAGGCGTTCTTAGCTTAATCACATAACTTATCTCCCACTTTACCTTTTTAGTTGTTCCACAGCTGGCTAATGGGAAGGAGAAGATCACTGAATCTGTGATGACTGGACTGCAAGATGGATCATTCACCTGTATGTGAGTTTCATTATATCCAAGGGAGGCCAGGTAAGACTTGTTCAGAACAATCTTCATGCTATCCGAAAAGCATGTGAGCAGTGCTGCCATTGAAGGAGAAATAAGAAAACAAACCAGGTCACACAAACTGTTGCGGTCATTTCTCAGTTGCTCTAGATCCTGGAACCTGTTGCATGGTTCTTGATTTGTCAGTCTGAAACTGCTGATGCACATTTAAGGTCATGCAGAAGTTGGAACAAAATTTCATGCTTGACTTAAAAAATGCTTAATAAGGAAACCCATATAAAAGTAAGCTGAAAATTTAATGTAAAAATCAGTAACAGAAAATGAATTGCAGCCTTTACAAAAGGAAAAAGGAATCACAATGTTAGTGCAGGATGGTGGGTGAGGAAATTGATTCATGGCAGACATTGAGGGTTTACAGGCTCCTTTTCCACCTCAGTTGATGAGAAGATGGGCGTGCAAATGTAAGGGTCCAATAAGGAGAACGGTCCAGCCCCGAGGGAAAGGAAATTACAACACACCCAAACCCTGTTTGACCAGGTGTGGACCATTTCCTGAGTATCTCACGGGGAAAAAACCCCAAACCATTGAAACTAACCAGTCAGAAAAGGTTTATCCTCATGTTTCTAGGATGGTAACAGTCCTGCTTTGTTTAGAAGATGGGGAAAAAGCAGATTTTTATTAGTGCTGGCCAGAAAAAGGCCCCAAAAGTGAAAGAACAGGCCTTCTTTTGCAGATGGGTCAAGTAATAACTTTTGCTTTGTAGGTAAGACTAATGTGGGATCTTTGAATGCAGAGAGGGTTAGTGACTACCAGTAAAAAGGTTTAAACCCTTAGTATCAATTGTCAGTTCCTTTTGATACTTGCAAGAGGAGAATCAGTCTTCCAGTAACTAGAAGGGCCAACAAAAAATCTGGAGAGGGGCTTTGGACAAGGGCCTGTAGGGACAGGCCAAGGGGAATGGCTTTAACCTGCCCGAGGCGAGACTGAGATGAGCTCTTAGGCAGAAGCTCTTCCCTGTGAGGGTGCTGAGGCGCTGGCCCAGGGTGCCCAGAGAAGCTGTGGCTGCCCCATCCCTGGCAGTGTTCAAGGCCAGGTTGGACACAGGGGCTTGGAGCAAGCTGCTCTAGTGGAAGGTGTCCCTGCCCATGGCAGGAGTTGGAACTGGATGAGCTTTAAGGTCCCTTCCAACACAAACTGTTCCAGGATTCTATGATATATATGAGAACAAGAGCCATCATCCTATTCATGAAGCGATTGTACTTACTGCTGGGCTCCACAGGACTGCTTGGCAGGGGAGAACTGGTATAATGAGCAGAAAATCCTCTGTATGAGTTGGCATAGTCTGTAGACAGCACAACTGTCATAACATTTGAAGAAGATTCAAATTCGGGCTGAGAGCGACCACATGCTTTTCCTATTAAGCCAGTGTTAGTGGTGAGGCCGTCATAGACTGCTACAAAGTCAAATTGGCAGTTCTGGTCTAGTTCCAGGCTGCAGATAGAGGAAAAATAATTACAGGGAAATCTGAGCATAGAATAAACTGCTCACAATGGAAAGAGAATCCAGAGCAGATGAAGCATCTGATGAATTGCAGTCAACTGAAATAAAAGAATGAAGAATAAAAGAATACATAAACAGACATCATTAAGACCAAATAAAACATGGAAAACCCTCAAAGGCAAAGAAATGCTTTAGTGTGTGAAGCAGAGGGACCCTGGCCAGAAGTGGGGAGAACATGCACCACACTGTGCAGAGGTCATAATCTAAAAGAAAGTCTAATAGGTTATTAATACGGCATTTACTCACAAGAAATCCTGGAACTCCAAGTGTATCTTTGAGTTTTCTGGTGCTTGTATGTGCCACACACAGTATGTGAATTCAGGGTAAGGTGCTGGGTAGTTGGGGCTGGTCAGTGTCCCGTTGGGACCGGTTAATTGCCCTCCACAATTTTCAGTTTCTGGCAAGAAGAGTAGATATATTGGTAACATAACAAGGTATATAATGAGCAATAAAGATCTAAAGTTATGTAGCAGGACTGTTTCTATAGGATTCTATTCCTTTGGAAATGATTAGAGGTAGAACTTCTCTGTAGCATTTCAGGTCAGGCGGATGTTACAAAATGAAGCCTCTTGTCTGTATGGTATATCCATGAGGCACAGTGTGATGACATCTGAGCTGGCTGTAGGTGGTTAGCTTGGATACCATGAGCAATTTAGTTTTATCTACATTTTGGGTGAATTAGGTGCCATCTTGGAAAAACCAGTAATGAAGATGCTCCAGCAACCAAAAGAAACCTTGGGAGACTTTATTTTAGGGAAATCTTCGAGGCCTTGGTCATGATCTATATGGAAGAGCAAAATCTTCCAAGTTTGAGAGAGATTTTATTTGATAGACAAAGGCAAAATAGAATCAAGTCAGTGGAAACCTCAGAAAGACAAATGTGGACTAGAAATAGGGCACGAGTTTTCAGCAGCAATGTTAAACACCGGAGCAGCATAAACTAGGATGTGGTAACTGCTATATAAAATTGCTTTTAGGAGCTTGATACCATGCCACTCAAATGAGCAGAAGCAAAGGAACTGGTCACAAGCTAAGACTGATTCTTACCTTTTCAGGAGGAGAAAAATAGGGAGCTTGTTTAGTGTGAACCCTTACTGACTTCAGTGACCTGTACTTGGCAGGAGTTCTGACTAGATGGTCGTATTCTCTTTCTGGCAAATGCTGTAATACTCACAAACTGATTAAATTTAGTAGAAGCCTGTAAGTGAAAGTACAGTCCCATAATGCCTCCTTTGCAATCATGTTTTCTTAATAAAGTCTAACTTTGTAGGCTCTGCAAGTGAACAGTTGTCTTGCTGCCTCTTTCACTGATTTTCTCCCACACCATTCTCTAAGGCCTGAAGAACTAATTAAGTGACACTAATTAAAGATTCCATTAATAGACTTAAAATTTCTTTTAATGGTGCAAACCAACTGTTTGTTAATGACTTACTTGTATTTGCTGAAAAATAGTAATGGACAAAGAAGTTTCTTGCAAAATCCACAGAGTTTGTTGTTATGACAAAAGTTAAACTGTCTGAAGATGATTGAAATACTGGGATCGCATCAGTGTCGTTACATACTTGTCCAAGAAGAGGTGAATCGGTTGAGGTACCATCATATACCTTAATACTTTCTGTTTCACAGCTTGAAGAAGGAGCAAATCTATTGAAAAAGCACAGTTGGAACTACCTGAGCTTTCTGATAGCTAATACAGGCTCAAAGATCAGTGCACAGGTGTTCCTCAGGGATCAGTATTTGGACTGATTCTGTTCAACATTGTTGGTGGCATGGACAGTGGGATTGAGTGCACACGCAGCCGGTTTACTGATGACACCAAGCTGTGTGGTGTGGTTGACACTGGAGGGAAGGAAAGGGATGGGATCCAGAGGGACCTGGACAGGCTTGAGAGGTGGCCAGTGCCAACCTCATGAAGTTCAACAGGCCATGTGCAGGGTCCTACACCTGGGTCAGGGCAATACCAACCACAAATACAGTACAGAAATACTTACTTAAAATAGGAGAAAATCAGCCTAATTGTTTGATTTTCATTCCTCTGAATTTGCCAGGCACAGTTTGCATTTGCATTTAGGTCAATCTTAAATGCTTTGTTGAGGTCATGAAATGAAGCACCGCAGCGAGGTACACCTGTTGAAGAACAGCACCAACAAAAACCAGCTTGCAAGGATCTCTCTCAAGTTTTCTCTTACAATAAAATTTCATCCTTCACTATACAAAGACTGGGACAATCCATCGTGGAACAGACATGCAAAATGTTGTAGGTTGTTTCTAATTTCAGTTTGTGAAAGGTGAAGAATCAATAGTAAAAGAGTAGTAGAAGTATTCTTATCCTCATTTTCCTAGTAGCAGAGATAAAGGGAATTAGGGGAACACATCTCACAGATGAAGCCAATGGCCAAACTGGAAATGCCAAGTGAAACAGGATACCTCAGCAGCTCTCTTCAGCAAGGCCTTGTCACCACAAGCACTTCAAGCCTCTGGTCTTCCCCCTACACTGAGTTCCTAAAGATCATTAAATCTAGTTCTGAGTTTCAGCCCTTGACTTAAAAGCATTTTGGAACCTACACCCAGGCAATGAAGATGATCAGAAGTTTAGAATGGGTTCCAGACAAGGAACAAGTGAATGGACTGGAATAAGTAAATTCACATCCCTGGCAGTGTTCAAGGCCAGGCTGGACAGGGATTGGAGCAACCTGCTCTAGTGGAAGGTGTCCCTGCCCATGGCAAGGGTTGGAACTCGATGAGCTCTAAGGTCCCTTCCAGCACAAGCCATTCTAGGAATCTATGATTCTATGGTTGAAGCAGGTTGGGAAGGGGAGGACTAGGGGGACAAGAAGGTGCTAGACATCTATACATTCATGGAGAGGGTTAATATGAGGTATTATCTTCCAATACAATAACTCAGTGGCTTGGAATGAGACCTGTAAGTTGTGATTTTGAAATAAAGAAAAGGAAATGGGTCTTTGCTGCAGGGTGATGTAGGAGGCAAAAGTAAAACATAAACCAGGTCAAATCAATGAAAGAAAAAGCCTTTGAAAAATATTAGATACAAAAATAGCATTTCCTATGTTTCACAAGTCCTGAGCTACAGTTACTGGTGACTGGGAGAGTATTTTGGGGAAGTCCTTTCAGGCACGTGTCCATGTTCTTTCCTCAGCACCCTTTCTTGGCTGTTTCTGGGTTTAGGATGCACGGCTATCTGGACTTCAACCCAGTTCTTGTATGGAAAAAACCACAAACCAACTATGGTTGACATCACTGGCATCACAATGTTAATAAGTTATGAAGTAGTTACAGTAATGGCAATTGTATAAGACACTTTAGAGAAAGTTTATAATCCAGTTTGAGCATAAGATCTTTATACTTTAATAATAAGATAAAAATAATGGTCTAAACCAGCATTATATAGTATATTAAATATAGTCTGTGCAGTCCCAGATTAAAGATCAGGCTTTCTGATGAACTCCAGGGGGAAAAGAAAGGACCTTCCTTATGGAGACAGGCTGAGAAAGTTGGGGCTGTTCAGCCTGGAGAAGAGAAGCTGCATGGAGACCTCAGAGCAGCCTTCCAGTATCTGAAGGGGGCCTACAAGGATGCTGGGGATGGACTCTTCATTAGGCACTGTAGTGATAGGACAAGGGGTAAAGGGTTCAAACTTAAACAGGGGAAGTTTAGATTGGATATAAGGAAGAAATTCTTTACTGTTAGGGTGGTGAGGCACTGGAATGGGTTGCCCAGGGAGGTTGTGAATGCTCCATCCTTGGCAGTGTTCAAGGCCAGGTTGGATGAGGCCTTGGGTGGCATGGTTTAGTGTGAGGTGTCCCTGCCCATGGCAGGGGGGTTGGAACTGGATGATCTTAAGGTCCTTTCCAACCCTAACTATTCTATGATTCTATGATTCCATGATTAGGAGAGGCATTTCTTTTCACATGTGAAACCTCCAATTGTAAGAGGATTGCAAGGTCAGCGCTATCCTCCCCTTACACTGTTCTGTAGCCAGGCGCCAGTAGAACAGCTCTGCAGCAATACCTTGTTATCCCACAGTAGATGCCCACCATAAATCAGTGAAATCACTGATCAGAGCACAGAATGGTGATCCCAAATTGAGCGAGCAACGACTCTTTATTGCTTCTGAGTGAGGAAAGGCAAAATGAATGAATCTCTTAAGAAGCAACTCTTTCCCAATTAAGTCACTTTATTCATGTTAGTCCAATATAATATTAATATATAAATGCATTTTTCGATTCCAGAATAAAATCTCTTCAATAGCAAACTCTTAAGATAAAAATTTGCCCTAGGGAATAATATATTGATTTTTTTTAATATTATTTACTTTTTTTAACACTTTCTGGCACATTTGGGTGTTACTGTTGTGCAGGAGTAGGTTAAAATAAGATGCAGTTTTAGAGATGTTTAACATATTTTCCTTCAGTTGCTTACAAAATACCTATTGTGCAAAAATTCATCACATTTCAGAGATTAGCAAACAACAACCAGACTAGATTTCCATACCTGAGTTGTCTTCAGCGAGAGCCAGAACAACAAAGAGAGGCAGGAGGAGGAACTGTCTCAGTGCCTGCATTTTGATAGCAGGTGGGGAGTTTTGGCTCTTCTAACTTTTATACCTCCTGCTATCTCTTAATCATCTTGTATTACATGGTATCATGGAGGGAGGGCTTAACCTCTCAGTTCCTGTTTCTTTTGAACAGATATAAATGAGAAAGTAACAGGTGTACCTATTTTCTTAGTGTGTACTATGTGGAGTAAGTTTACCTGTGCTTTTGTCGGCTCTCATGGGTTCAAACACATTTTCTGTTGATGTCATTGGGTGTTTGGGTGTGTTGACGTGAGCAGGAATGTTCTGGAAAGGATTGATAGATTTCCTTGGGAGACACATTCAGCAGTTTGCTCTTAGCATGGTCAGTAGTAGCTTGGGTTTTCCCAACCTCATTTTGACACCTATCCCTTTAGATTATGCTGAGCAAATCATTCCCTGTCATTGCTAAGGATTCCTCAGGTTGTAAAGTGCCACTATTATAATAGAGTTGTCATGAGTAATGATTTCCTATTGCTGAAAGACTCATGGATGAACAAGGCCGGTCACAGAGTTAAAAGGAGATTGCACTGCAACCACTTTGCAGATAAAACTTTCTTAGTTGTGTAGTAGAAGCTACAAAACCGGAAGGACTCAGCCTTTCCCTGTCAAGGTAAGGAAACAAGCACAGTCCTGAGAGCCTCAGCTCCTTCTAGCATGAGTCTAGTGAGTACCTCTTCCAATATATTTACCCTATTTTGTCTTCCATAAGGACCAGAGCTCTTGAAAACCAGAGTATTTCTTCCTGCAGCAGCGGATACCCAATCTTTAAAGCTTCCAGAGGCTGTGATTGTGCCAGCGCCACAGATGTGCCATTCCCCTGGCCTTGGTGCGGTACCTATGTTGTCTGTGAACCGAGCCTGTCCATGTGGTCCTTATCAACACGGGAGCAGGTATCCCACAGCTGTGCAAACAGCTGTTTTCCAAGGTTTACTAGTGAAGTGAAGCTGCAACGCAGACCTGCTGGAAACACATCCAGGTATTTTGCTTTGATAAACAATTTTGTTTGTAAAAACCCATTCTTTTCTTTTATAAGCAAACATGAGATGATGCATCTGTAACAATTCTGCATTTCTAATCTCAGACCTATTCACTCCGTGAAACAACTCCTCCCGATTTTGACTCACTTTAAGGATTTTGAATGCAATGCTCTTCATTGTGCCAACGTACGTGCGTACAATGCCTTTAAACACAAGGTCATTGAATACACGTATAAAGACATTGCACAGCACTTGAACTCCCTTTAGCTTCTGGAAATGCTAAATTTGCATTTACTCTGTATAGCTTTTCATTTCTTAAAACCACACACATACTTGCAAGGAGTTTTGTAGTTTCTCGCTACTCGTGTGGTGAGGGACGGAAGCACTAGTTCCCTCTGAACTAGGGCTGAGACATAGAGCATTCACAGAATGCGGGTCATCAACGATTTATTGCGCAGTTAGAATTCCTTATATCTGCTGCCTAAGCACCTCCCCAGGGTCAGCTGGTTCCTGTCCCTCCTGGCAACCTCCCGTCCATGCACCAATCCCTACAGTTTTCAAGTGCTAACATCCATTCTGTATGCATTTAACCAGTGTGAATTGGTGTGTGGAGCCCTGCCAATCAATGCTGTGACCATCGGTACCAAGGTCATAATGGTTATGACTGCGATGCCCTGGTGGTTTACAGTGGTAGTTACAGGTTGGTAGTCAAACTGTTTGGAATTACTTGTGTATGACTGATTAGGAAGTTTTCTTGTGCTGGAGTGGATATTAAGCAGTGGCCCAGTGTTTCTAAGGGCTGAGGCTATGCTCACTCTTGAGGCTGGCTGGCAGCTCCTCTGCACAGACAAGTCTCTAAGCAACTGTGCTGCTGCTGCTCTGTGTGCTCGTGTGTATTGGGCTCATGTGGCAAGGTTTTGGTAGTGAGGGGCTGCAGGGGTGGCTTCCGTGAGAAGCTGCTCAAAGTTTCCCTTGTGTCTGATGGAGCCAGTGCCAGCTGGCTCCAAGATGGACCCACTGCTGGCCAAGGCTGAGCTCATCAGCAACGGTGGTAGCATCTCTGGGATAATGTATTTAAGGAAGGAGAAAAGTTGCTGCACAATAGCAACTGCAGCTGGAGAGAGGAGTGAGAGTGTGTGACAGAAACAGCTCTGCAGACATCCAGGTCAGTGCAGAAGGATGGAGGAGGTGCTCCAGGTGCCGGAGCAGAGGTTCCCCTGCAGCCTGTGGTGCAGACCATGGTGAGGTTGGTTGTGCCCCTGCAGCACATGGAGATCCACAGTGGAGCAAATATCCACCTGTGTCCTATGGAGAACCCCACGTCAGAGCAGGGGGATGCATGAAGGAAGCTGTGACTCCCTGCTTGTGTTGAAGCAGGCTCCTGGCAGGACCTGCGGCCCATGGAGAGAGGAGCCCACTAACACTGCAGTGGGTTTGCTGCAGGACTTGTGACCCATGCTGGGTCAGTCTGTTCCTGAAGGATGCACCCCATGGAAGGGACCCACACTGGAGCTGTTCAGGAAGAACTGCAGCTTGTGGGAAGGACTCACACTGGAGAAGTCCATGGACGCTGTCTGATGCGGAAGGGACCTCGTGCTGGAGCGAGGGAGGAGTGTAAGGAGTCCTCCCCTGAGGAGGAAGGAACAGCAGAGACAATGTGTAATGAACTGATGACAAACCCCATTCCCTGTCCCCCTGCGCTGCTGGGGAGGAGGGAGTAGAGAATTTGGGAAGCCTGGGAAGAAGGGAGGGGTGTGGGGGAAGTGTTTTTAAGGTTTGGTTTATTTCTTATTATCCTGTTGATTGATAAGAAATTAATTTTTCCCCAAGTTGACTCTGTTTTGCCTGTGATGGTAACTGGTGAGTGATCTCATCCTGTCCTTATCACAACCCACGAGCCTTTCATTGTATTTCCTCTCCCCTGTCCAGTTGAGGAAGGGAGTGATAGAGCAGCTTTGGTTGGGCACATGGTGTCCAGCCAGGATCAGCCCAACACATTATGCTACAAATCTGAGTCTTCAGACTGTTTTCAGATCTTGTGTGTGAAGGCCCTGTTTAGATAGCGTGATGTGCTCAGGTACCAGGTGATGCTGAAATATTAAGGGCTGGCTTTGAATCTCCTCTCCTACCTCAAAAGAAAATGGCCAGCAAGTCTTCATGAAAGTCCTTTAAGATGAGAAGAGGATGACTGTAGGAAGGTGTTTTGTGATAGCAGATGCTCAGAACAAATTAGCGTGCATTTTAGTACAAAGGAACGAGGATTCTGCTGTTGTGTCGCTGTTATCTACAGGCATTTTCTCTCACTGCCTGCCCCCGGCAGTGCTACAGCGGGGAGAATGGGATTTCAAGCACTTTAAATCATTATCTCTTGGAAGCAGAGCAGCAAGGTTATGAGTGTGATGGAGTTTTGTATGAACAGAGTATGATTAAGAGATACCCTGGCTTAGGGTGGGCATTACGGTCCTGCAGGGTGAGGACTTCGGCAGTGCCAGTGCTAAGGCTTAACCATCAGTAAGAGATCAGATCTGGGGCCTTCCTGGGAGATCGGGGTGATCCTGGCATTTGGGAGCTGGTTGAGTTATTCATGGAAGAGCTGAGTTTCAGGACCGTAGTCTCTATTTTGAAGGGGTGAAGCACAAAAGGAAACGCTGCTGAAAAAACCAGATGTTTTTGTGTTGCGTGGCACAGCCTTTAGACATCCTTACTCAGTATAGGGTATCTCATTATAGGTTTGAGTAATCTGCGCATACTTGCCATATGGAGGCTGAATATTGGCCTTAAAGATGCCTTTCACAATCGGGCCAAGTTCACTAGATTATCAGACTGTAATCCACCCCTTTGCCTGAGCTGGCTGCTGTGCAGTTCTGCAGTCGACAAGATAGTTTTCTCTATTATGAACTGAAAATTATTAATTTCCTTTTTTTTTTCATTTTCATTCCAATTTAACATTAAAGTGCAGAAACACTTTCTGGGCTCAAAGTGGTATCATTTGAACAGATACTGTAAGGAAAAGGATGAAGCAAATGCTTATAATGAAGTAAATTTGGATGTACAATTTGTTATAGTTCTAATCTCCAGTAATAAAGCCTGACAGGGGAAGCTCAGGTTAGATATAAGGAAGAAGTTTTTTACTGAGAGGGTGGTGAGGCACTGGAATGGGTTGCCCAGGGAAGTTGTGAATGCTTCATCCCTCGTGGTGTTCAAGGCCAGGTCGGACAGAGCCTTGGGTGACATGGTCTAAGGTGAGGCATCCCTGCCCATGACAGGGGGTTGGAACTGGATGATCTTAAGGTTCTTTCCAACCCAAACCATTCTATGATTCTATGATTATAATAACTCATAGATATTGCAGAGATTGTATCTCAGTGCATGTACAATATATTTTCCAAATATATTTGGAATTCTATTTAAGGTAATTGCTCCGACATTACTGGTTACAAGGGGTGCTTATCCTTTAATTTATGTGTCTGTGAGCTCAGAAGACAGCACTGTGATGTGCGCATCTCTAAGGCAGGTTCATCTTCCTTAAATGCTCAGTGTATGAGTTATCTCGTACAATAGGGAGTTGTATGGAAAATGGAAGAACTGTGAGAGGGAAACAAAGTCTCGATGAGAAAAAGAAACCAGCTGATCCCCTGAAGCTTTGTCACTGAGTGTATTTTACTGAAGCTTGGGGTTTTACAAATCTGGAGTAGAGACCCTAAAGATCAGAAAGCAAGGAACACAAGTACAGCTAAGATTAAAATACCTTTAGATTTACACCCACTAGTAAAATGCAATTTTAGGAAGTAGTAGCAGATGCGCAACACACTGATCACTTACAGAATGATCAACATGTTATGGTTAGAAGAAGCATTATTTGGGCAGTTATTATATGGGGATCATGCGAATAATGACTTTTTCACTTGCTTCATCTCTTGTCCTATGGCCCTGGTAGCCTTGGGAAGGATAATTGTATCTGTTGCAGGCTAATACATTGCAGTGTAGGCAAACTCTCGAGGGTATGGGGCCTCTGAAGTCAAACTTGATGATCCTCCTGTCTTGTGAGTGGTAGCTCCTACAGGTTGGGAGCCTTATGCACCTGAGAAAAGAAAGAGGAAAAAACCCATATATAACTGTCATACAAAAATGGTGACATGGTCTCTAAGCCCATTTGTTTCGTTGCTAACAAGAAACCTTCCTTCACAAGTTTCTAGCTGTGATGTTAATCACAAGTCACAGCACAGAACTGCACACAGATGCACCTACATGGAATTTAAATATGTGCGTTGGTATAACATGTAATGAAACATATGGAAACATCACACACGTATGTAAATGGATGCATGAAAAACACATAGTGGAATCACAAATATGTGAGAAATAGTTACTGTGTAAGCCTGTTAAACTTTCTGAAGTTATCTTTTATTTCAACCTGATCTGAAGAGCTATGAAGGAACAATTCCATACCCCAGATCAACCAAAACCCCTTCGATCAGGGGCTTCATCCTTCTCTTTTTAAATGTAATTTGTGAAATATCTTCTGAGAGTTTATACCTTTTCTGCTTCCCTAGCAGAATGTTGTGGTGAATTACACGTCAAAAGCCAACTAACAGAACTGTGTGGTCTTGTCTGGTAACTGCTTCATTTAAAATCCTGCTCTGCTTGCAAGAGAGCAACCTAAATGTGTTTCAGGAGTGTGTATCTTTGGTGTGTATCTATTTATTATTGTCCCTATTAAGCCAATCACATGTAAGGAATAATTTTGAAATGGTTATTGAGGTGTTCTCCTTTCTTTTGACTAACTCAGATATCACAGTTGTGAAGTCAGGAGGATTTGGTGGGACCACACGTGTGTCCGTAACTAGGATCAGACTTGGCTCTGTGCTGCAGAGGGTAGCAGGAACAAACAAGTCCTGCTTTGGCAGAACACAGTATGATGAAGCCTTCACTGAGTTTAGAAAAGATGGTGAATCATAAAAGGCAAACTTGATACTTAAACCATCTAGATGGAGTTTCTCTGGCGTGGAGGCTGTAACACTGGTTATCATTTGGGCATTAGCATTCCTGTGTGTTTCGCAGTTGAGGTTTGGCAAGAGAATTTGCATTTCTGCTGTAGAAGGTGCCAGAAATGAATCCTCCCACTGTGTTGGAATAGGTCATGGCTTGATGGGCTGTGAGTTTAGAGCTGCAAAGGATGGATGGAACCTTTTCCTTAGGAAGTCAGGCAAGCTAAGGGCTAACAGGGCTTGTCCATGCTGGGAGGATCCTGGGCCACCCAAGGGGGCCCAACCTCACGTCCCAGCTGAGGACATTGAGTTGTGAGAAAGTCTGCAGAGCCACATGAGATAAGAGAGGTGAAATTACTGACAAATCAGGTACTGTTGATTCAGGTTCAGTTACTAGCTCAAGGACTCAAGGGGGAAAACAGTGACATGGAGAGGAAGGTCTTAAAGGGAGAAAGAAGGACACTGCTTTGTGGAGGCTTGGAGCTTCCCCTGGACAGCCAAGATAACCCCAGCATCCCAGCCCCTTTGACACGTCTCTGAAACCTCACAAGCATCCTCTAGTGCCATAGGTCACTAACTCCAGCAAGGCTGACTCCAGGGATCAATAGTCAGGCAGCAAGAATGCTGCCAATAGAGTTGTTTTGCAGAGTTTTACTCTGATCAGTAATAGCTGGTGTGGGTGTGAGTGATCAGTCAAATCACGTTGTATCTGAATGTTTGAAGTGTGTAAGAACCTGGTGTAAAACCACATTTGAGGTGCCCCAGTTTAGTGGAGACACCCCATGCACATAATAAATACTTACTGTTGTAATCGTATACTTTGCATCCCAGGCCTCCTCGGTCCACATATGCTGGTTAAGTATTCTAGCAGCTCCATCAGCAAGTATTGAGGCAGAGAAATAGGGTTTGCTGGAGAAGAAGAAATTGAATGTTGATAACCCATGTGTAAGCATGGAGTCAAATGCAACATGTATTAGATACTAGTACGTTTTACACGTGTGAATGTGGGCCTTGCTGCCCTACCTGGAAATAGCAGCTGAGTGGAGAGGAAATTAAATTCTCCTTCTTTGATGGTGTACCATTAAAAACTTGTTACTTCATCCTACAATTAACCCTGAGGTGACACAAGTTAGCACTGTCTGTTCGTTCTCTCATGGGAAAAAGGTAGCTCACCATTGATAACAAGGCTTGTGAGCCTCCTAGAGCATACAGGCACTGACTGACTAGCAGCCTGGCAGGCTATAGGAGGATGTTTCAAACATAGTTTTTACATAAATGGTTCAGACATAGGCTGGCTCATCCCCTTGATGTTTATTGTCAAGGACGGTTCACTTGCCAGCTCCTGCATCAGTGGCGTGTGGTCCCTGGGTAAACTGTGGCATCCCCCAGCTCTCTGCCTGCTCTTGGCCTCTCCCACTTCCCTTTCTTCTGCATTCAGATACCCTCTGCCATTTGGAAGGGTTCAAGGCCAGGTTGGACGAGGCTTGGAGCAGCGGAAGGTGTTGCTGCCCATGGCAGGGGGTTGGAACTGGATGAGCTTTAAGGTCCCTTCCAACCCAAGCCATGATAGGATTTGGTGATTAAGCTGTCAGGCTGTCCCAGCTCACATCTCTGACACAGCATATACTGCCCTTAGGAAGGGAAGCCATTAAAAAACAGAAAGAATGAGAGCCCCTTGCCTTGGCTGTCAGGTGCTGGATCAGTTTCTGCATGGGCTTTTAATGCAAAAGGAAAGAAAACAGACAAAACAAGTGAGACTGAATGAGGAAAACGTGTGCTTTTATGTAATTGAGTAATATACATTGTAATCAGCTGAACACATCAAGACTAGGAAATGCTAGTAGCATATACTGCATCTCAGCCTTGCTCTTAGAGTCATACATGGGAGCTGCTTAACTATGCTTGGTGCTAAAGAAAGCTCATCTGCTCAGTCGGTGATTGCACGTTTAAGAAAGATAAAGACAATGGGGAGAGCTTGGATGGACAAATCATAGAATCATAGAATAGTCAGGGTTGGAAAGGACCTGAAGATCATCCAGTTCCAACCCCCTGCCATGGGCAGGGACACCCCACACTAAACCATGGCACCCAAGGCCTCATCCAACCTGGCCTTGAACACCACCAGGGATGGAGCATTCACAACCTCCCTGGGCAACCCATTCCAGTGTCTCACCACCCTCTCAGTAAAGAATTTCTTCCTTATATCCAATCTAAATTTCCCCTGTTTCAGTTTGAACCCGTTACCCCTTGTCCTGTCACTAGAGTTCCTGATGAAGAGTCCCTCCCCAGCATCCTTATAAGGCCCCCTTCAGATACTGGAAGGCTGCTATGAGGTGTCCCTAAACCCAGCTTTGTTTCACGCACTAAACCAGCCCTTTGCAAATCTTCCACCAGCCTTCTTTAAGGGATAGATTTTGCCATTCATGTTAGTTTGAATGGAAAAATCTTGCCTATTGCCAAGGAGACTGAACTTATTATCATATGAACAGATGAATATACCTATGACTTGTGATGGACACACTACTTCCATGCTCAAAACAACTGTAACAAGTTAGCAGCACTCTGAAAATACCAACTGGAATCAAGATTATAATAGGCTTGACAATATGAGCTCTGAGGAACGCTTTGAAAAGCTGAATTTAGTTTATGTGGGAATTGTCCTTCACTGTTCTGAAGAGGGCTCTAAAGAGGATGGCCACCAGTTCTGCTCCTGGGGTCTGCAGAGAGCTAGAAGAGTGATGGTAGGCACTACAGAAAATGTCCATCAATAAAAGAACTTGGGATATGGTGTCTGACACACTCAACACACAGTGTTGAAATCATGCCAAGTTAAAAGGTAAAATACACATAGTTGTCTCCCCTACTGCATATTTGCATAAGAGTTTAGAGCCTACTGGTGCTATTGATTCCAGCTTCCTTAGGAGGTAGGACAGCACGTGGTGGATAGGAATGTCCCAGTTCAGCTGGTGGCTGATGCAAAATGGCCCTGTCTGGTGAAATTCTGGTTTGAAGATTTTTCTTAATACCTAAGAAATTATTTCCTAGATTCATTAAAACAGCTCATTCATTAAAAACTTGCAATGCATATTACAGAATAGGTGCCCCAACAAAGAGAATGGGTCATGAACACACAAATTGCAGCACAATCAGCACTGAAAAAGGGCTGGACCCAAGCTCCGTATCAGTTAATCTTCCCTCCCCAGTGGGGACCACTAAGAGGGGCTGAGGAGGAGAATATGAATGGGACAAGCATATAAGGAATGCCCAGGATTGTCTCCTAGCCAGCTATTTGCAGCTCAGGGACATTCCGAGCCCCAAATGGTGCCTTGCATGGTGATGCGGGACAGAGAAATCTTTGCTCCCGAAGAATGCAATCACACAGGTTGTATCTGACTGTTCCTTACCTTCTGTCAGTGTAGGTAGCGGTGCTGAAGCTGTTATTAGCTCAGTACTGTCAGGTACGATCAAGTTGTCTGTGACAAAATAATCTGTTAAAGCTTTGGGGGGAAAAAAAGAAGAATAAGCAATAATGACCAAACATGAATATGAACCAGAATGAAGTTTTTGGTTAAAATGGTCTGGATTTGTCATTTAGCTAGAAAAGTGTGCAAATACAGGAAGTTTTGTTTGAGAGTACAAACATAGGCTTATCCCTTGTACCTTACTACCTTGTACCTTGTTACCTTGTACCTGAGTCTCTATCACGAAACCATGATAGATGACCATGATACCATGATACCATATGACTAAATTATTATAAATAAATATTTAAAATTGGGAGTTTTAAGCTTTTTGGCTACTAGAGAATGAAGCAATGTGTTCTTAGCCCTCTTTATTAAAACTTCACTGCATGTATTTTCCATATAGTATGGCTTTCACTTAGCCACAGTTAATTTTGCAACTATAACTTTGTAAGCACTGCTTAGGATTCCTGGTGAAGATAATGCCTCGGTCTCTTCATTTACAGAATTGGATGCAAAGGAGCAGTACAGGGATGATGAAGGGATTGTGAAAGAGTTGAGGAAATCCACTAATGGAGAGTAACATCAATCAGAGATAGAAGTTGGAACTGATGGTTGCTGATATGGTTTTGATTATGTCCATAAAGGAAAAGTGAATTGGATTGTAGCCTCTGGAATGTGGAAATCTGAGTCAACACTGCAAGTAAATAAGTAAGTAAGGTGCTATTTTGTTAATATTGACAATAAGGATCTGGGCAGCACATTGGGGCAGGCATTCAAGCGAACTTTCTGCTGATGCTCTCCATGGGCAGCTCTACAAAACAACTACAGTGTTATGTACTTTACACTCTCCCATGATTAATTCCTTGGTGAAAGTCCAACAGGGATGAGTGGGAGAAGCAGCTCCTCTGCTGTGTCAGGTGCTGGCGTCTCCATCTTCCAGATTTGGAAAGAATGATCAAACACTATTGAGTCTTTAAAGTGAAGGTGTCCCAGTGCAATTGAATCATTGATGCTTTTCACTTCCCGGACAAACGCTGATATTTGGGCACTTTTGCTATTGAATAAATTATACCACTAGCACAAGCAGCTTAAAGCTCAAATTATTCATAATTATATATCTTCCAAACTCTGACAGCCCATATTTACAAATGAAGGGTTTAGAACCTGGCTTCTTTCTTCACTGAGATGAGTAATTAGCAATTGGCTTCACTTTATACAGTTATTGTATTGCCAATGTAATCTATTTTGAACCAACTTAAACACTGTTACTGTTAGATTTTGTGGTACAGGTCTGCTCTTACGTTCAGCAGCTGTGGAAAGGATTTCTGGAGCTGAGGTACCGCTGTCGCCTGTGAGTGGGGTGGGTGAAATGTATAATTCCTCAGTATCTTCAGAGGCTGTGGGAAGAAGGGAGAAACATGGAAACAAGATGGAAACAGCATTCACGTAGGGCTGAATGACTGAAATCAGCTCTTGAGGAATTTAATTGCCTTCAGGCTTTCTGGGACAGGGAGTCTGCGTGTTAGTTGTCTTCCACGTCCACTGACAGAGCTCAGAAATGGTTCTTCATGTTGCACTGCAAGCATCAACGAAGTTCTTTCACAAAGAGTGAGAAAAGCAGAAGGAGTGTGAGAAGCAAAAATAGAAATGAGTGTTTTAACTCAGGAGTAACATTTATTAGCATCAAGTTTCCCAACACCACATATCTTGTCAGCTTTATTGAGAAAGTGAAATAACAAAGGACATTCTGGTTCTATAGAGGGAAATGTTTATTATGGATCTTCCTGGCTTATCTGACTGAAAGTCTTTCTCCCACAGGTACAGTAGTCACTGGGAAAGGAAGGAGGTCATCAGGACTGACACTGAAATAGAGCTGCATCTCCTTGCCCTGTGGAGCATCACCCTATGGAGCTCTTTCATGCCCAGCTTACTGGGCTGAGCCTGCAGCATCCCAGGCCACAGGCTGAGAGAGGCTGAATCTGAGCTGAGATCCTTCAGAGGATTACAAGAAAAGAAAAAATTACAAAATTGTGAGTGCAGTATTTATAGCTGCAAGCTTAGAAGTAGTAACCATTAAATGCGTATATTACTGATATATCCTGACAGCTTGATATTTTTCAAATGAAGACGTAAGGGAGCTGTTCCTTTCAGAGATGTTTCATTTGTATTTGTCTGCTATGAATATTTTGCAGATTTACACGGTCACATCTTAATTCAGCTGAAAAAGCCCAATTAACAGAGTATTTCTTTTAAACAGCACTTGCAAAATGGCTTTTCTTACCTTTATCAGTGGTGGTTGTGATTTCAGGAGCTGATGTGGAGATTTTAGAAGCTGACTTGGCAATTTCCCCTGTGACAATAGTGGATGCAGAAAACATAACCGAGGCCCAGAGGAAGTTGAGGAAATACAAAGATGAGATTGGCAGTGATTAGGAGTGAATATATGTGCTGAAATCTTGATGAAAGTAAGTAGATTTGTGGTTTGCAGGACAATGAGTCATGGAATCACAGAATCCGACTGGTTTGTGTTGGAAGGGACCTTAAAGCTCATCCAGTTCCAAGCCCTGCCGCTGGCAGGGACCCCTTCCACTAGAGCAGCTTGCTCCAAGCCCCTGTGTCCAACCTGGCCTTGAACACTGCCAGGGATGGGGCAGCCACAGCTTCTCTGGGCACCCTGGGCCAGCGCCTCAGCACCCTCACAGGGAAGAGCTTCTGCCTAAGAGCTCATCTCAGTCTCCCCTCTGGCAGGTTAAAGCCATTCCCCCATATCCTATCAATCCTATCAATCATGCAGTCAATGCGTAGCCTTTTATTTTTACTGAAAAATGACTTTCACCTTCATTTAATGTTCAATGATGCCTGGGTTATTTCTGACTGCATTGTTTTACTGCTAGAGGTGCAACCGTCATTTGGAAAAGCTCAAAGTGGCCGTTGTTAGGGGAAATAAAGAATGAGGCTTGTCTTGTGCTTTGGAAGGGACTTTCAGCATGGTGGTGTGACCTACCTTCCTCGAGGGTTGTCCAGATCCCTGGAGCAGATGATGTCTCAGCTGTTGTTGGGCTTGAGGTGGGTGCAGGGGTGGAAACTGCGGAGGCAGCAAGGAGGCAGGCAAACGTTACTAAACAGAATCACTGCCACATGAAAGAAAAAACATTTCTAGGATCTATGCAATCAGTAATAGTTCAGAATTCATGGAAGACAAAGTCAGCTCCCTGGGCTTTATCTTTCCATAAAATAGCCCAGAAGAACGTCTCCCAAGTAGTAATTGTAAGTGAACTTGGGAGACTGATGCAATCAGTGCACTTCTCAGCAGGGCATAAACAAACCTTATTTCCATTCTGCCTTTGCATTAACTTAAGAACTTGGTAAAAGTAAGCAAGATTATTAAAAGACTTGAAGGTGAAGAAAATATCAGGAAGGAGTGCCTCACATGAGCTGATCACAAAGATCTAACCGTACCTACATGATGTCATGATAACCATATGTGCAGGTAGGCTTAACCACATACCCATTTTCCCTCCACATTTTCCTATGAAAATGAAGATGGTTTTGACTATTGGCTTTTCTAAGGCTGATTACCTACAGAGTTATTAAATATTTTAACTGAATTGCCAGTGTTCCTCCTGTCTGCTCTAAACAAATTGCATAGATTGCTCACGATTTCCTCACATTATATTTTACAGTTTGCTTTTTTCCCTTGCCTTTGCCAGCAGAAATCAGGGCTTCTGTAGTAGATGTCACAACAGTGGTGGCTGTGGAAAGTGCTGATGTAGGGATGGAAGTCTGGGGCTTCTTTGAGGATGGTGGAAGTTACAGGAAATAAATGATTAGAGAATGGTAAGAATGGTCATGAGAACTGAGACACTGGTGATATAATTTAAGCGTCAGGTTTTGGGCTGCCCAGTGTTTCTGTGACCCCAGTACCAGGGGCTTACTGGAGGATGCTTATCGTGCACAAAGCAGTACAGGGCAGGGAGCTGAACAGCAGAGCCCAAATCAGTGCGGTTAATTCAGCCCTGTTCACATGGCTTTGCCGCATACAGAACCTTATCTGTCATGGTAAGTTATTGCTGGCTGTGCTGGTGTGATAACCAGCTCACCCAGAGCTGGCTCAGGTAATGCTACAGGTGTGCCTGGTATGTTCACACTCAGGAGCACATCTCATCCTCTTACCTCTGTGCTTAAATAGGTGTTCTAACCATTCTTCAAATTTCTTCCATAGCGAGTTTAGACTTTGAGTTCCTGAGTCTGTCTGTGAGCTCTTCAAAGCAGCACTTCCTGTGGCAAACAAGAAAATATACTAACATTGATGTAACATATCACAGCTCTAGGTATATGTTATGTTTTGCTGTGTGATGAAACCTGGCATGTGCTGATACAGAGTTAGATACAGCAAGTGTTGGTATCATAGAATCTTAGGATCCCAGACTGGTTTGTGTTGGAAGGGACCATACAGCTCATCCAGTTCCAACCCCTGCTACGGGCAGGGACACCTTCCACTAGAGCAGCTTGCTCCAAGCCCCTGTGTCCAACCTGGCCTTGAACACTGCCAGGGATGGGGCAGACACAGCTTCTCTGGGCACCCTGTGCCAGCGCCTCAGCACTCTCACAGGGAAGAGCTTCTGCCTAAGAGCTCATCTCAGTCTCCCCTCTGCCAGGTTAAAGCCATTCCCCTTGGCCTGTTCCTACAGGCCCTTGTCCAAAGTATGTGGTGTGTTCAAAATAATCCTGTGGTTCCTGGAAGGAGGTGTGTCTGGAAGGATATGTTCATTTCCTCATAGTTCAGTGGAAGATGTCGATAGAGGATCTTTTTTCATAGCAGAAGAAAGAGCAAAGGCATTGGACCCCAGAAATCCCCTTGTACATCCTTCACCTGCACTGAAGACGTGGGCTTCTGGGAGCTGAGCTCTGCCAAATTTCACTGGGGCAGCCCAAAGGGTTACTTCCCTTTGTCATTTGTGATTACCACAGTAACAGCGGAGGTTGTGGACCATTTGTCTGTGCAGAAAACTGTCTTGGCCAACAGCCTGACGTAGAATCATAGAATGATAGAAACATAAGCTTTAATATTTGCAAATGCCTGCCTAGGTCGGCATGGGAGGCCCACCTTTGTCCAACTCTGCAGGGAAGAATATGCTATAGACAGCTTAAGGTATTTTCAAACGTATGTTGGACTAAACAAGACCATGGCATCATGGTTCAAATACCAGAGGATGAAATAGTCTTCCAAACCAGAACACAAACCTGTGGTCTGACCTTGTGGTTTTGATTATCTGTAGTTTTAGTCACATAAATACCTTTGAAAATCTACTTATATTCACTGAAAGGGAAAGGGTTTAGGTTGCCAATGGTCAAAGCAATGTTTTCAAATGGCACCTTTTAAACACAATATCCTTGCTCTTTCAGAACGATCATGCTCTGAAAAGGTGTGCCTGATTCGATCAGTCACATCGGGAGGAATTCCATTTCACTCACTTTCACAGACTTTTACTTTATCGATACTAAAGTCTTGGGTTTGAAAGATAGGATCCTAAGTGATTTTTCCAGTCAAAGTTATCCAATCTACATCAAATGAAATCAAAGACAAAAGTGAACCTATGGAATAAGGACAAAGATTATAGAGTTGCTGAAGTGCTGGGATTTTACCACCTTCTTGAAATGCATTTTAGTCCTCTTTGATGGTGAACTTCCCTCTGGGCTGTCTTTGCTCTTGTCCTGTTGATAACTCAGTATAGCCAACCCCTTAACCTACGCTGTATTAAACGTTCTTTTTTTGTAAGGGATTGAAAAGACCTTTTTCATGGTGCCCACACTGGTAAGTGAAGGTCAAAGTACCTCATTCAAACCAGCAAGATCATAAGCAAGGTTTGGGGTTATTGTTTGAAGTTTGAAGGAACATGGCACTGCAGTGAAGTATATTTCCACCTGGGTCTGTCAGACTGCTCTGTGTTTCTTTTTCTCTCTTTCTCTCCATTTTAAAATGTATGATATAGAAGAATTTAATTTCAAAAGTTGAAATATAATAATAATAATAGTAATAATAATAGTAAAACCAGCACCACCACCAACATCTAGAATATTTAGAGAACCATTTCCCCAACCTCTTCCCTTCATTGAAGAGAATCAAATTCTTCAGGCCTCTTCAGTCTATAACCTTCATAGTTTATATTTTGCAATATATCTTATGGGTTTGATCTAAATATTTGAATTAGAAGACAAATTCAACCACCAATTCTATGGTACAAAGCTTATCAGCAATATTATAGGAGACTCTTTGCTACCTCTTCCCAGCAAGCCTGTCTGTATTAAGAACTAGTTCTGTTTGTAACATTTCCCTGCTTAAAAAACCCCCCTTAGACACAGTACCTGGATCAGGTAGAAAAGTAACACTCAACAGGAGCAACCAAGTCAGACTCACTCGAGGGTCCATTTTCAATGTGCTTGTCTATTCTAACGCAAGGCAGCTTCAGCATTTATACTGGATGAGCTCTGGTCTACATCAAAGGTGTGTGCTGTGCAATTTGATCTTTCTTCCTGAACTTCCAAATCAATGCCAAAGAACTGATTTACTGTGTGTTTTCATTTCACAAGGTACATCCACACATCCGTATAAGTAGATCCAGATTACAGCGCTGTTCCGGATTTGCTACCAAGATCTTCCCAAACACTCCTCAGGCGCATTTGTGGCTGTGTGCTGATGATGTGGTTGTTCCAGGAAGCTGTGGTTTATTTTGGAGATTAGGCTGTTTGGTGAGGATTCTCATAGCACCAGTTAAGTCTGTTTCTGATTTATAACCCTACAAAATCAGGTTAAATTGGTGTGAGAATTGTGCCAAAAGAAGATTAGCGCCCTAAAAATGTCAGGAAAGTTTCAACCAGATTCCTTCTGCTCTGCTGCAGATTACTTTTGTAAGAAGCAGTTCTTTGACACTGCCAAAGGGAATTCGTCACCTTGGTTACAATACCGTAAGTGCTGGACAAGAGGAAGAATCCACTGACCATGTATTCCCCTCTTTCCCTCTAGCAGTTTCCCAGCGGGTATGTTTCTGACCAAAGTAGACTGAGATCTTTGCCTTGTCTTCAAGGGACAAGCACACGTTTACACCCCATATAAAATAAACTACACATAGTCTTTATAACATGCTTTATGGTCTCTGAGATACTACGCAAAAGAATCGAGGCATGACATATATATCAGGTGAAGGGGAGAAACCAGAAACAGTTATCCTAGAGGCAAGACATGTGATTATAGGATGAAAGGCAGAAGATATTGGAGTGCCAATATATATACAAACTAATACAAATACAAACTAATAAGGGACTAGGAGAAAGCATGCAAAAGTCATTGTGAAGAGGAAATATGCAACAGGTCATGCTGAAAGCTATCCTTTGCCACATGTTTTCGTAGTATCTTTTCAGAAAGGTGGCTACCATGAAAAAAGGGAATCCCACCTGCACAGCTGGAAAAGATTGGCCTCTGGCAAGGCTATGAATCCAGCAGGATCCCTTCAGTCAGTGTCTCCCTTGCATGAGGTGGTGTAGTCAACACCACTGTGGCTTCTGATACCCAAAGGATGTCTCCAGCTCTACCTTATTCTATAGTGTCAGGGAGAGGATGGGTCTCAGCTATAGAGAGAAAAAATCAAAGCTAAATTGTCTCAGCTGATTTAGAAATGAACTTCAATTCTTTCTTTCTGCCAATGCTTTTCTTGTTTTCTTAGCACAGAACGATGTGTGATATCTATCTAGATATCCATGTTCTTACCTTCACAGTACCTTCCTGAGCAAAACCAGCCAAGTATCTAAACCCCTAGTCCTGTGTGCGTATTACTTGAATTCAGTGTCATTTCCTGAAGTCACTAAGTGTGTTTAAGGTAGATCCTTATCCATATATTCCTATACATGTGGCTGTAAGATGGGCCTTAACAGTACAATATGTACCAGTTTGCTTTCCTGACAGCAATTAAGCTATTTTATGCAAATATTTTTCACTTCAGAATAAAAAAGAGATTTTAGAGACAGCCCAAAACTGCAACTTCAATCTCAGCAAGGTTTAATTCTTAAAACAATGACAACCAAATTCATTACATCTTGTGATTTGACCCAGATCTAAGTGCTCTGGATTTAATGATTTGGATCTGAACAATGTCGTGTAGAAAGCACAGAAGCCTCATATGCATGTGCCATTTCTGTGCACTTCAAATCTGTTTTATAAAGAAAGTATTCTTTGGCTGCTGCTGGACTTTCAATAATATTCCCTTTCGGAAGTGTAGAGTCCTATGGAAACAGCTAAAGTGTCAGTCTGGAGATTCAGCCAAACAGTGTGCTCAGCAGTAAAGCTGCTTGTCCGAGAAATGCTATGCATCAATAGAAAGTGGGGACATCATTGACATTATCTAGTTGCAAGCATCTAATCTATTTATAAACTAAGCTCTCAGTGGCATTTCAGCACACCTCTATGTGGAGCATCAATATAAGAACAGGAAAATATGTGGAACATAGCTGAATGCAAACATCTTGAATATGGAGCATCATCAAGATTTACTTTTCCAGCATTCCTCAGCCTCTTTTATAAAACAGGTCCCAACAAGGACATCAGTCCCAGGGAACACGTGCAGGGTTGAAGACTCCACTCCCTGGAAGCTGGATCTCACCTTAGGCTATTTTACACCATATATAAGCAGTAATGGTGGTAGGTGCAAATGCCAATGGGGCAGAAGGTTTCTACAGCTGTAGTGATAGATAACAAAGAATGACCAGACTCCACATTAAACATTGCAACTCCCATCACAGACATCGAAGCACCATTAGAAGGGTGGTGGTAAGTCTTCAGTCTTACAGCTGAGCAAACAGACTAATCCTGTGTGGCAGGAACCAGCAGTGATGACAGTAGGGTGTTTCCTAGAACTTCTTCTTAAAGGAATCTATAAAAATCCACTAATAGAAAGCAAGCAGCATTTGTCTGTGGTGAAATCGCTTTATGTTAATCTTTCTTCATGAAGCGAAGTTTTGCTGTACTGCTAAAGTTTACTCTCCCTGGAAATAGCTTTTTCCAGCTTTTTCAAACTATATATGAATTTCAGCATGTATTTTGTATTGTGTTAGCAGTTGCCTAAGGTCTTTTTGACTTAAAGGTCTTTTTGACCTTTTGAAACAATTCTATGATTCTATATGTGACGTATTCTCCATAGGACACTGTCTGCCTGGGGCAAGTTCTCCATGAAGTCATGCTGCTCTGCAGCTCTGACTGGGCAACTTCTCCAACATTTACAAACAAAAGTAAGCTCTCCAAAGGCATTTAAACATGTAATTTTCATGGAAAATCAGTGGTTTACTTTCCATGAGGGTCTGGGTCTAGCATAGTTTAAGGGACTAAAAGGAATAGGAAAATGCTAAGCTGTTCTGGTGGCTCCTGCTACTGGAGGGCAGAGAGACACTGTCCTTCATGAGTGAACGTGTTTCTGGATGGGGTGGTCTAAAGACAGTGCTTTTGTAGGGTCCAGAAAGAGGCCTCTGCTTGGGCATCTAACTCTGAAAGTAAGCAAAGGTGAAAGCAAACACATGCAAAGGAGACAGCTACAAACAACAGGACAGTGTTTCCATTCTTCACTTGTCTCTTGCCAAGGAATATGTCAGGCGGTTGGAACTGGATGATCTTTAAGGTCCCCTCCAACCCAAACCATTCTGTGATTCTAAAGTCGGAGGATATGTCTATGCCCAAATGGAGATCAGGAGAAACTCTGGCCCACCTCAGGCATCCATCTATTTCATCTTCCCTCGCTTTTCTCTTATTATCTTTTAAAGAGGTTATAAACCATAACACCTGATAGCTCTCATATTTAATATTTGTAAAGAATTTTATTGAAGCATCCTTGAAGGAACAACTTAGGGGTGACTGCTTTTCTCTTGTTTGTGTATTTCTCATACAAATACTTATTTCTTCTTCCCTGAAAAAAAGGAATTAACTAAGGTGTGTGAATGTGTGAACTCACAAAGTGGTGCAATTTCTTTTGTGCTATAGTAATGTGTTTGTTACTTCTTTAAATGTATTTATTGCACTGTTGAGAAGATTTCTCTTGCAGCAAATCCTGGTTTTTACTGTTCCCAACAGCCTGTTAATGGACATACCTAGCACCCTGCCATAGGGAAGGTGTTTGCAGTGTTGTACAGAAACAGCCCCAGCAGCTTGCAGCTAGTGGGGCTGGGGGACCAGTGCGGCAAACCCTGGATCCCCACACAAGCAAGCTCATCTGCCCCATCAGGACCAGGGGAACAAGGGAAATGTTTCTCTCGGGTCATGAAACATCTTTGGTAAGGACCTGCTTAGCTGCTTGAAAAAGTGCTGTCTTAAAAAAGCATGCTGACAAATGAGTTAGTTAAATATAATAACTAGATGATCTTTAAGATCCCTTCCAACCCAAACCTATGACTAAGAACAAGCCAAAACATTGATTTTAGAAGAGACGTCATGCTTTGTTTCATCAGTGAGCAAGCAGAGGAGACAAAGACTGCCTTTTCCCTACTTTTCATTCCCTGCTGCCTTAGGGGCAGCAGAATTACCTGATAACAGCAGTCCTTGTCCTATGTACACACATCTCTCTGCACATCTGAGGTTAGCAAGGAACTGGGTGCAATGTGTGTACAATGAAAGGTGATGCCCATGGCAGGCGGGTGGGAACTGGATGATCTTAAGGTCCTTTCCAACCCTGACTATTCTATGATCCTATGATTCTATGAATAGCTGTTATACAACTGCTTGGTATGGTTTGCATTTGGAAACACAATATTCTGTTGAGGTCTGGAGATCTTGGGTATGTGCTTGGTTGTTTTCTCCTATTAAGGCTCATGATCTTGTACATTCACTGCTGATTTTCATGCCATCTATATGAAGCTGTGTAGTTCCCTAATATTTGTTGCTTAGCTGTCCAGACATATTCTCAATTATAATGAATGTATAGAGAAAAGAGCAAAGCCCAGGTAGAATGTCACATCCTGTATAACATAACCTTCAAACAAGTTCCCTGCATTTATGATGAATTCATTGGTAAAGCAAAGTGGAAACTTTACAGGTGAAGCTGTCTTCTGTGGACAAAATAGTATTGAGTGCAGGGTACAGCTTTTTGATCCCAGAAGAGAATTGCCTTGGGATAAGGATGTCCCCATCCAGCCTCTGGAAGCCCCAGTCCACCCTTGTGTATCCTGCCAGGGAAAACCTTTGTCAGAGATGAAGGCTTTGCCAATGTAAATGGGTAGCGGTGATCCTGGCTCGGCACACGGTAGGACAGGTCATTTCATCCTGTTACCCAGCTAAGGCTTTGTGTCAACACAGGTTGCTTATCTTGGCATGGGCTGTGTTCTTGCAGCTTTTTCTGCTTTTCACATTTACATGGACAATGGTGTAGTCTTAATAAAGAGGTTTTCTCATCTTCTAGCAAATCCCTTTGCTCTCAGCAGGTACCATGGGTAGGGGTCACACAGTGTACCCACCAGCACTGATGACTGTCTTCAGCATCCTTTAAGCATTACAAAAATGGAAGTGGCCTTCTAGTGCAAAGCAGCAAATACCTGAACAGGCAGCATGGGCATCTTCAGTGTGGCCACCATTATGTCTTGACTATCTGCCATGGGAACATTGGCACACGCAAACTTCATATCCTCAGCATTGCACATAATCATCACCAAGGAAAATAACTCCAGAACCTTCCCCAAATTGGGCAGGTCCTAGTGCAGAGGTGGGCATCTCTCTGATGCTCTGCGTTACTTGTACCATAAGTAAACAATAAGATAAGGAGGCAGGGCTATTGTAAGAATGATGGATGTGGCCATTTGCTCTGTGCAGGTTCAGTGAGTAGCACAACACTTTAACGAAGGCTGTGTTCTCTGAGAAGAACTTCTAGAGAGTCTAAACAGGCACGTGTGAGGGACACCTTGCTCTTCCGTGATGAATTTCCGAAGGCATGTCCAAACAATGTGATTTGCTGAGGGAGTCTGAATTTCATTCAGTGGTAAGTTCTGAATTGCACACCTTGCACTCTTTTCCAAGGTGGTTTCCAAACATTTGAGTCGTCCATAATTGTCTATATCATTTGATGCAGCATGGAACTTTCCATCCTCTCCAAATAAATATCTTTGTCCTTTCACATCAAACTAAAGCAAAATATATTTAATAGTAAATACCCAATTCACAGAACTATAGAATCCCAGACTGGTTTGTGTTGGAAGGGACCTTAAAGCTCATCCAGTTCCACCCCTGCCATGGGCAGGGACACCTTCCACTAGAGCAGCTTGCTCCAAGCCCCTGTGTCCAACCTGGCCTTGAACACTGCCACACGTGGCAGCCACAGCTTCCTTGGGCAACCTGTTCCAGGATTCACTTCTGTGATCACGTTGTTCTTCTCTTGTGTTGCACCCTGACAGCTCTGCGGGCTTTGTTGCCATAAGCCTTGCCTCAGGCTGATGATTAGGTTTGTAATTAATATGATTTTACATAAAATAATGCCAAAGGCACCTGAGTAAAGCCCACTGGCATCTTCTCTGTGCCCACAACTGTGTTGACTGGCCTATATAAGAGCATTGCCACAGATAGGATTAATTTCCACGGCACTGTGTATCATCCTGGAAAATGTTCCTTGATCATGGAATTAAATGTGCATTTCCCAATGCAGAGAGCTTTCCCACATCCCAGCTGCCTGCACACAGCTTGCACATCGTTTCTGTCTCAGAAGACACCACTGACTGTCCCCCAGCTTCCCTTGTAATAGACTTCAACACGACCTTCACATCTGTTTCTGCTGTTTATCAATTAACCTCATGGGCACATCTGTGAAAGGGATAAGAGGAGAGAGGAGGAGATAAGACTTTGTAGGCTGATGAACCCGTAAGTTAAAGTTCTGGAGCAGTTCTGAAGCTCATTCAGTACATCGCAGTGGATATTGGCTTCTATCCTGGCTTTTTCTCTACAGAGAAGGTGGAGAAAAAAATTTGATTAATGCTAATGGATCATTGTGGGGCAATTTTAGTGTGAGGTGTTCCTGCCCATGACAGGGGGGCTGGAACTAGATGATCTTAAGGTCCTTTCCAACCCAAACTATTCTATTCTACTCTACGATTTCAGTTTGCCATCACTTGGTTTTTCCTGGGTCACTGTTTGAACCAAAGGACCAACCAAGCAGGGCCACTGTTTGGCCCTGCTTGGGCCGGGCAAATATTCACAGTTATCTAAATCAGGTTTTCATTCTCAGCTGAATACTGATTATGAATTTAATGGTAATGAAAAAAAATTACATATGTTAGATTAATGCTAGTGGGTATTTATCTATTGATACATTGACAATGAGGGATTCAAATGAGTAGAGGTAGAATCAAGGTTTTGCTCATCAAGACAAGAGTGACCAAGAGATGATGTTAATCAAGCCAGCGAAACAGAATATGACTATGGTTTTCTTATAACTAAATTCTCTTTTCTCCTTGCATTTTGATATCACTTAAGAGGCCTCTAAGTTTCATTAGAAAGTGGAAAAAATACCTTAGATTTTATCATGTGTGTGAGGTAACTACCTAACAGATAAATACTGTTCTATGCAATGCCTTTTCTTTTCTAAGACTGGCCTTTTAGAAACCTGGTCCAGCAAAGAAGCTTTTCATACACACAAAGTCCTATCCTTTCAGAGCTCTGGCAAACCAGATTACCTTTCAGTTTCAATTAGTTATTCTCCTTAAAATTCATGATTAGCCTCGTCAAAACTAGGTAAATCAGTATTAATGCTTTCATTGTGGTCAAAATATACTATGTTTTAAGAAGTTCTCATGCTTAAACTACTGAAGAAAACTAAATAAGACGTAAATTGATAACACTTTATGCTAGGGAAAATTATTTCCAGATAGAAATGGTTGAAGGTATAAGGATGCTGGGGATGGACTCTTCATTAGGGACTGTAGTGACAGGACAAGGGGTAATGGGTTCAAACTGAAACAGGGGAAGTTTAGATTGGATATAAGGAAGAAATTCTTTACTGTTAGGGTGGTGAGGCATTGGAATGGGTTGCCCAGGGAGGTTGTGAATGCTCCATCCTTGGCGGTGTTCAAGGCCAGGCTGGATGAGGCCTTGGGTGGCATGGTTTAGTGTGAGGTGTCCCTGCCCATGGCAGGGGGGTTGGAACTGGATGATCTTAAGGTCCTTTCCCACCCTAACTATTCTATGATTCTATGTGTTCTGAAGGTGATGAGAATGATGAGACATGGTACCATGAGCTGAATTTCCTTGCTAGGAACATGAAAACCAGTGGAGAACAGAATAAGAGTTAATATAATATAATATAATATAATATAATATAATATAATATAATATAATATAATATATATAGAAGAGTTAATATAATATAATATAATATAATATAATATAATATAATATATATAATATATAATATAAGAATAACTTATTTACTATCTGACAGATACTATAAAAAGTTGCCAGGGTTAAATCTGGGTAAGGATGTAGAATGGATGGAGGTCTGAGTGTCCTGGGTTCAGCAGTAGCAGTCAGTTTTTCCTCCTTCTTAGTAGCTGTTGCAGCACTGTGTTTTTGACTTTCGGCCTCGGAACAGCGCTGATAACACCGATGTTTAGACTGACCAAGGACTTTGTGAGTCTCATGCTCTGCCAGGGAGGAGGAGGGGCTGGGAGGAAGCAGAGACAGGACACCTGACCCAAACTAGCCAAAGAGGTATTCCATACCACAGCACGTCATGCCCAGGATGTAACTGGGAGCTACCCGGAAGGGCACGTCCTCTTTTCGGTCGGGCTCTTTTCCGGCGAGCGGTATCATATTTTCTTCCCTTGTTATTTCCCTTATCATTATTATTATTGGTGGCAGCAGTAGTGATTTGTGTTATACCTGAGTTACTGGACTGTTTTTATCTCAACCCGTGGGAGTTACATTCTTTCGATTCTCCTCCCCATCCCTCTGGGGAGTGGGGGGGGGGAAGTAGACTGCGTGGTTCTAATTTACAGCCAGGGCTTAAACCACGACACTGAGCATGGCACTTTCTTCTTCAGATGGATCTGACACATCCCTGGTTCCTTCTTGTTGCCCCCTGCAATAAGTTTTGTGACTCTAAACCTTTCGATTTGGTTTAGCCTGATTATCTCAAATAAATACACTGCAGGCATTCAATAGAAGCTTTGCCAAGGGGACACACGTGGGATTAGGACCTTAAGTTTATGAAAAGTCTCCTGTATGAAAGCCTGCTGGTCCTATAAGGGCAGAATGTGCCTCCAGATTGCTTTTGTCGCTCCTCCCTAGTCTTGGTAGTAAGCAAATAGACTTGGTTAGTACAGATCACAGGTGATTAAAATAATGTGATGTACATATAAAAGCATTGAATGGACTCTCAGTAACATTGCTTGAAATGCTCTAAAAGTTTTTTAATCTTAGTAGGATGGAAGGTTGCAATGTCAAATATTGAGAAACAAAAGAGGGAAATTCTCTGTGCAGGTTAGAGCTTTGTTACTGGCAAGAGAGCCATAATGCTGCTGAGAAGCAGGTTTTCTAGTTCAGGGGAGCACTTTTAACTTGCTAAAATTACAAATTAATGATGACTCGTCTTGATAAAGCAAAGATATTAACACGAACATGAACAAACAGCACTGTCATCGCAGCGGCTTTCACACTTCTCTCTGTACCACACTCTGTGACAACATTTCCATAGAGATCTCATTCCCTTTGCACCTATGAGAATATTTCTTGGGCTGTGAGGAAAGGTGACAGATGCTGAAGGTGATAACAGCATGTTATCAAACACACTGGTTAGAGACAACTGCTGTATCACATCCCAGCAACCATCACAAATGGTCCCCCAGGTTCCCTTGTAAAGCATCCTGGTAGTTTTTTAGTTCTCTTTCGCTAAGCACCAGAATCTCGGTGTGTGTAACATGCTATTGGTTGCTGACATCAATAAATCGGAAGTTATCTGCACAGATGACACTGGCATCTTCCTGATGAAAAGAATTATTGATGAGCCACCCACTAAGGGAGCACTGCTAGAGGAAAGCTGCACTCCCTTGGCACTGGACCTCATCCAGGAGGATTTCCCTTGTGCTGCCACAAAAACCAGCTTCTTCCAGCACTGCAGAACATCTGTCCTACCCATTCACTAGCCTCAGGGACAATCCTTCGGAAGACAAAAGGAAATTAAATCAACTGTTAGGATGACTGATGTCTTTCCAGTGACCCCTGGAAACAGGCTACTGGATGAAACGCTTTGCAGTAGCTTTTTAAGCAGCCCATCACTAGGGAAAGTGTGCTCTAATCTGTGCTGTGCACCAGACTTGACTTCCTGTGGTTTGGGGCCTGATTTTAAGGCATCTTCCAAGGGTGAGGCATGTGAGTTTCCTTATGGCAGATGCATAAAGTTAGAGTTACACTGACACAATGCCGTCATCATCTGGTGGGGGCTCCAGCATGTCATGTTGTGTTTTATCTGGCCAGCAATGGAAGCCAATGCTAAGAACAGCAGAAGGTCACTGCCATTGCTATTCCACTTACTGAGTCCGTATGGCCCCTTAGGGATTACTTTTGCCTGGGTGCATGTGTTCTGTGTGGCTTCCAGCTGTAGATGTGCACAGTGAGGACCACTGTGTTACCCCTTAGCTCCAAACTACTGCCAGGTTATTACTTTCATTGATTAATATTATTCCCAAAGCTCACAGAAATGACGTCACAGATGAATACCTCGCTATAAGGAACAGATCTGCTGACCTTGTTGTATCCAAACAACTAAGAAAGTTAGATATGAAAAAGCAGAACCATTACATTGAAATTCCAGACCCTTCAGACTTTTCCATCTTTTGTCATTGAATGGGTGCATACTTTAAAACCAGAAACAATTCCCTCTTCCTTTTCCCCAAATCTTCTCTCGTATGCATTGCTTTTCCCACAAACTGGCTTTGTTTTTCCCATGTGCTTTCATCCTTCCTTCTACATGCAATACACATGCCAGAAACCCCTTAAGACTGCACAAATTCTACCCTGTGTTCCAAACAGTTAATTTTCAGCTTGATCTCTAAGTGTCATCTCAGCTATTGTACTTCACAGCCTTCGGGAAGCATCTCATGAATGCTTGCAGGGTTGGCAGAGAGCAGCCCACTTGTCTTCCTCAACAATACCTTCCTTAGAGAAACCCAATGAACTTCTAGGAAACAAAGAAGGGTTCTTTCACACTGACAGGGCTCAGAACAGGTATTTACATTCTCAATGTGCAGCTTTCAAACTCACACTGCCCAAGCTGCCCGGGGCTTCCTAAAGAAACTGAAGTGACCAGTTTTGGCCACCCTCCTGCAACCTGGGCTTTACATTTGGCTTTCTGAGCCTGCAGATAGGTATGGCAGGATCCAGCATTTTGGAAAGGCCTGGCTTTGCCACATTAAGTCATACTCACCCTGCCACCTCTTTGCATGGGAGAACAGAGCCCTCACATCGCTGTAGCTCAATTTTCATCATATCTCATGCAAAAAGATCTGTTAGAATCCAGGCTTAGCAATGGAAGACGGTGGTAACTAATGCAAAATGCTTCAGAAACACCTCAACATCACCAGCAGAACCTGTTAGAAGCCTTTGCAACCAGGAAACTTCATCAAATGAGGACCCCTCAGGCTGTTGTCCTTTTGTGCTGGCAACTGGTCAGGCAGAGAAGAGAAGCCAGTCTTTGTATGGACTGCCTAGTTTTCCTCAGTGCCTAAACTAAAGAGCAATAAACAGGAGTGATGAGGAAGATAAGCCAAGGGGTAACAAGATCTTGACATGTACCAGGAATTTACCTGTGGTTTTCATGGACCAGGAATCTGAGGGAAAGAAGAGACAAAGAATGAGCCAAAGAGACAAAGAATGAGACAAAGAGACAAAGAGCAGAAAGAGATGAAAGAGATTAAACAGGAGAAAGAGAAGAGAAGAGAAAGAGAAGCAAGCAAACCATATGATCTCTACTAAAACCATAACAGACTTCATCCCCATTGCAGTGGATAAGTTTCTTTGCAGGCTCTGATGCTATCAGGCAGCACTCCTCTGACTGCAACTATTCAAAACCCACATTCTCTCTATTCTATTTAGTCACTCACTCACAGAAAACTTCCTTAGGCTCAGCAGGTTTGCGTGATTATGTCTGAGGACAAAATACAGCCCCCACAGCCTTCATAGAGAAAGAGGAGGAAAGCCAGAAGCCACGTCTTTGAAATTACAGTTTCTAGAAACTGAAAAAGACCCAATTCCAACCCAAAAAAGAAGCTGACAGTCACTCAGACTTGGCAGGCTCTTTAGAACTGCAGCAGTCCAATTAATTTTTATGTTACAGCCTGTGACTAATTCCCTTGTTTCAGAAAGAAGGAGGAAAAATCTGCTTGGATGGGTACCAGGTGATTCAGGGCAAAAGAGGTGACCCAAGTGTTCTGATAGGAAATGCAAACAAATCTCCCTTCCAGTGACCCAGCTGGGTCAGTGACAAGTTTCCTCAGCTAGGCATGATTTTGTTCAAGGGCACTTTTTGTGCCACAGTTTTTAAGCCTGAGATAGAAAATCTCCTAAAATACACAATTATATTTTAATATAATCCTCATTTTTTTCCAGCTAGTTATAAAGTGCCAAACAACTTAAAATTAAATTTAAAAAGCCCATGAAAATAAAACTACCAAAATTAAGAAAACCAAATAAATGAGGAAAATATCTTCTTGTAACACATTTAACAGAAATTGTGCAAAAAGCTGTGCTTGGGTTCAGGGATGCTGCAATTCTTTTCGTCTTGAATTTGTCACAAACAAAGGGCGGTGGTGGGTCTGTCTCAAGAAATGCATTTGCTGTCTCCTCTGAGTTTATTAAGGGTGGTGGACAATTCAACAACAATGGTTGTCTCCATGATTTCGTGCTCAAGGTGGATTCTAGTGCAATCCTGTAAACAGTTTGTCCATGGCTGGTGAGTCTGATGGAGTTATTAATAGAAACAAAACGATCAATCAGGTGAAAAGTGATCTCCAGGGTATATTCATTGAGTTATTTAACTGGAATTTGGTGCAAGTGCTCCGTCTTGGGTGTCAAAGGACACCTAAGCGAGAACTGTGAGCAGAAGTTGTGCTTAGCTGCTTAATTCAGCTTGATGTCAATGAGTATCTGTGAGTTTCTATGGCTAGGTATGGGGAGAAGAGAATGCAAGCAAGAAAAAATGTGTTAAAAATGTGTTTCTTACCCATACCCTGAAGACCCAAACTAGCTTTTTGTTGTCTCAGTCTGCATGGGGATTTGTTATTCACAACTGGAAAATGAATTTACTTGCTAGCTGAGATCCAGAAACAAAATGTTTATCTATTCCTGTTTCTAAATATTTTTACAGTATGTTCCTGGGAAGGAGGACTACAGAGTTGAGTTATCTACTTCATACTCCAAAATTAGAATAGAAAGATAAACAAGATGCCAAAGCACAGGAAATTCAGCATACAAGCAAGCAAATGAGAACTGTATTTCTGAGTTTTGCTTTAACCCCAAATGCTGGCCAAATAGGTTGCATGATAACACTGGGAACAAACAGCATAATGGCAGGAACCCATAAAGTCCATGAAGGGATCCACTTCCTTCAAACCTGACAGGAGTCTCTAGAAGCTGAGGACTTGTGCCCCTTTTCCAATCGCTTTGTCAATGGCTGCTTCCCTAGAAAGAGATCCCAGGTTTTTGGCTACTGGTCCCATTATCCCAGCATTGGAGCAGCTGGGTGACAATGTGCTTGTCTGGACGTTGGCTGAAACCTCTTCACATAGCTTACAGCTCATTCAGGGGTAAGGGTGGTTACTGCCTCATTATGAGTTTTTCCTCTTCCTTCTCCCTGATCAATGGCTGCCTCTCTTCCTCCTCCTGCTCTTGTGGTCTTTCTTTACAGTAGTCAGCCTTGTCTGCTTCTTTGTCCTGCTCTCTCTGAGAAGCTCCTTCATCTCTTACTAAATGAGCTGACTTCCAATATTTCTTGTGTATAGGGGTGACTGATATCGGCATGGGTTGGTTCTTTGATTCAAACTCAGTGCCTGTTGTTCTGTTGTCAGACCCAGAGACCTGTTTTTCCTCCTGAGAGCACTGAGTAGTGCTGAACAAGACTCAGTAGGCATGGGCCAGGCACCAGCACGCTGCAGTGATTTGTTTCTCTGGAATTACAGGGTGACAGCATCATTTTTCCAAATATTTTACAATTTTTTCAGGATTCTGCACTTATTCAAGGCTGAAATTCCAAAACGCTGAAGGTGCCCACTGTCCGTACTATCCCACACACCCTGCCACTCGTAACTATTCAGCCTTGGAGCAGATCTGTGGGTGGTATTCTTAAATAGCTGTTTAGCCCTAAGCATTCAGGAGACATAGCAATAGGAACACGCTGGTTTGAACAAGCTGGGGTTAGTAAAAATTCTCAAGAGCTATTGTATTTAGTCTGGAGGAGAAGGGGAAGATGGAAGAAGGTATTTGCCATAGACTAGATCTTTGAAGAGGAAAGATAGAAGGTGTTATTATTGGTAGTTTCCAACAGATGGCTCCCAAAGTACAGAGATGATGAAAAAGCTAAGTACAAATACCAGATTAGTCTCATGAACAGCAGTTTTATCATATCATAGAATCATAGAATCATAGAATAGTTAGGGTTGGAAAGGACCTTAAGATCATCCAGTTTCAACCCCCCTGCCATGGGCAGGGACACCTCACACTAAACCATTGCACCCAAGGCCTCATCCAACCTGGCCTTGAACACTGCCAAGGATGGAGCATTCACAGCCTCCCTGGGCAACCCATTCCAGTGCCTCACCACCCTCGCAGTAAAGAATTTCTTCCTTATATCCAATCTAAACTTCCCCTGTTTAAGTTTGAACCCGTTACCCCTTGTCCTGTCACTACAATCCCTGATGAAGAGTCTAATCCCAGCATCCTTGTAGGCCCCTTCAGATACTGGAAGCTGCTCTGTGGTCTCCACGCAGCCTTCTCTTCTCCAGGCTGAACAGCCCCAACTTTCTCAGCCTGTCTCCATACAGGAGGTGCTCCAGCCCCTGATCATCCTCGTGGCCTCCTCTGGACTTGTTCCAACAGTTCCATGTCCTTTTTATGTTGAGGACACCAGAACTGCACACAATGCTCCAAGTGAGGTCTCACGAGAGCAGAGTAGAGGGACAGGATCACCAGTGCTGGAAAGTACAACTATAGGATAACCTTAACCCAGCCCCTAGGGGTGGTAAACACCACCACAGAGAACATATGCAGCAAGTAAGGTGTTGGATAACACAACTCTGAGTACATGTGCAACAGTTCTGAGAGCAAATAAATCAGCGCTGCGAACACTGACTATTATACTATTATAATGAATGCTTATAACAAATCTGTTTTAATATGCTCTGGTCAGATCTGTTGTTCAAGCCCCACGTTGGATGCCAAAAAGGACTGTTGTGGTTTAACCTGGCAGGCAGTTAAACAGCACAAAGCCACTCACTCGATCTCTCTCATTACAGAGGGATGGGGAGAGAACTGGGTAAAAACCAGCAAAATTAAGGATTGAGATAAAAACAGTTTAACAAGACAGAAGAGGAAGGGTAAATAATGATAGTAATAATAATAGAATGCAAATACACAAATCAAGTGATGCACAATGCAATTGCTCACCACTAATAGACCAATGCCAAGGACCCCAAGCAGGGTCCTGTGCCCAGCTTTCCCTAGTTCATATACTGACCATGACATCATCTGGTGTGGGATATCCCTTGGATCAGTTGGAGTCAGGTCTTGGCTGTGTCTCCTCCCAGCTTCTATGACCTCCCAGTCTACTCAATGCAGGACAGTGAAGCTGAAAGGTCTTGACTTAGCGTAAGCACTGCTCAGCAACAATTAAAACATCAGTGTGTTATAAATCAACATTATTATCATCCTAAATCCAAACCACAGCACTGTACCAGCTGCTAGGCAGCAAATGAACTCTATCCCAAGCAAAACCATGACAGTATTGTCATTCAGTCATTATCATCTCCCAACATATCTCACACTGTGTAGGTTGACACTTGTAAGGGATTTTAGCATGCTGTTGCTAACAACATGTTTAGTTGGTGCTGGAATTGTTGGTTGGCTACGTACCGCTGAGCGAACAAGTACATACTGCATAGTTGAGAGGTAATGGTCACAATAAGAATAAATTAAATAACCTAATGCCAAAGTCAGGCGGTTATTCAAAGCAAAAACCTGCCAAGTGATGGTTGGTGTGTCTCCTCTGAGGGTGGAGAGGTGACAACAAAAAGCCTAACTGCAGCCTCCAAAAAGCTCATTTAAAAAGAGCAAAGGCAGTGACTTCCATGTACTCCTGGCTCTTGACATCTTGTGTTTGCAGGCACCAGGCTTCACTGTGTGATTGGCATAACACTGGTGCACACAACATGAATAAAGAAAAAAAAACAAACCAGAGGGCAAAATAAACAATTTTGGTTTACATTTCTGGCTTTAATTCCCTGTATTTTCAACTAGGACTTGAAAGGCAAAAATGCCAGATCTTGCTTTTCATGTTTTCATGCACCAATGGTTAATGTTTCTGCGGAATTTGGCTGTTTGCATTTCCAGCATATTTCAGCCTGATTTATGAATGTGCACAACACAGTCTGAAAGGCTGGGTAAGTCCTGAGGAGCCAAACTCCTCACCAAGCGTATAACCATAGGAAAAAGAAGAAACTAAGTAAGTAAAAGTAAATAAGTACTAATAATTGAATGAAACTCCTTCTTCTGGAAAGCAGATAAGAAATGTCTTTTAACATTTAAATAACATGTTGGTGAGACCTGAAATGTCTCCTGGCTGAGATTCGATCTCTTGGATGAGATTTAGGGTTTTGCCTGGTTTGGGATGTATGCCAATGTGAGAAGGCTTCCAGTTGATTTGACAAGCCTTTAGATCAGATGGTGTGATTCGGCCTTAAATGTTGCAAACAAAAGACCTTTAACAGCTCAGTATCTGTTGAGTTTCGATTTATTTAGTTTACAGAAGTGAAAACTTAGAGAAAAAACCCCATCAATCTTCAATTAGGTAAAATGCCCCTAAAGAGAAAGGGGAGGAAATTTCTCCCTGTGGCTAGGAGGGACAGTGCAAGAGTGAATGGGATCTGCCAGAGACAGTGAAAATTGAGAACAGAACTTGTGAAAAGCCTTCTTGACAGTGATGCTGATTTCAATCCTGGGTCATGTCAACCGTAAGAGATTGCATAGGCAGGTTAGGAAAATATCTGTTGGGAAGATTTTGTGCTGAGGGTGCAGAGGGAAGCTCCAGCTGATGTGCTTTTGAGCAGCAGTGCCCATGGCTGAGCAGGAGGAGGCACAGGGGTGGCTGGCACGGAGGATGAAGGCAGCAGCAGAGACCTAGTAACTCTGTAGGAAACAGGCTGTGATGTTCATGGAGACAAACGCTGAAGTGTGGAGGGAGAAGGAGACTGGGGCTATAGCAGGGATCTCAGGGGCAGAAGGTATGTCAAGGAGATAACAGAAATGACAGGAGAGAAAAGAGCAATTGTAGTTGCACTAAAATGGTTGGGGAACTTTTTCTAGACCTCTCAGGGCAGGATGATTTCCATGCTCTGCTGTTTCTCAGATTTGCCAATACATCTATCACCAATGAGGAACCAAGGAGTCTTTCAAAATCTTCCCTGTTAGGTTTGGAAGTTTGCTTTATCTTTGCTGCTAGGTCTTATTTTATTTGCTACTCATCCTTTACAGTTTAGCTCCATTAAAATGCCTTGTTATAGCCACACACACAGAGGTGTGCCCAACACTCATGCAAACCAGAGGTACCACACACCTCTTCACAGCAGTACATAGAAGTGTTTCAAAATACAACTGATGGGCAGAAAGCCCAGTGCTGGAGGGAAAGCTTTCTCTCCAATAACACACATACACTGGATGTAAAGGACAATTACTCCTCACTGCATGATGGAGAAGCTTCCTGTCCTGAAGCCCTCACCTTTGGTGATGCAGTGGGAACAGCAGCGGATGCGGGACCTGCTTGGATGGGTGAGGATGCTCAAGGACTCCGTCAGCCATCTGCTTTGGAGGGAACACAGGGGTGGAGGAAATGCAGATCGACAGGTCCTTACGAGTCCCCTGAAGAATGTGGGTTATTTTGCTTTTGTGAGTGACACATAGGAGAAAACAATAGAAACCAAAAGAGAAGGCATTTCTGAATCGGAAGTCCTCCTAGGCAAGATATCTTCTGTAAATTTGCACATACAGAAAGAAAAAGGATTATCTCATTCCTTTTGAAGCATTCATTAAGATATTTAGAAATTCCCTATGTAGTATTTCAGAAGCAGGGGCTCAGTCCACTGCTCAGCGCATTTTTAATCCAACAGACCACACTCTTCAAAAGAGTAAAACATCCATCTGTATTTTAATCACAGCCACATTAATTCGAAAGACAAAATACAATTATTGCTTTGTAAACATTCCTTCCTTTGACTTTAAATTACACTTCTCACATAACAGATTACTCCAGCTTGGAAATCTCTGTGTTTTACAAATAAGCACAGACCTGTTACTTTTCCATTGAGAAATTTAGCATTAAAAGCAATGCTCAAATTAATTAGAGTATTGTATAGCCACAATTCTAAATGCCATGATAAGAACAATTTTTACATTTCCTTTCCAGACATGACCTATTTCTTTTACTTTATACTAAACCTTGAAATATTTATTGATCTCTCATTCATATTTTCTCTCCAGCTCATGAAATTTCTAGACATTAGGTAAATGGTCTCAGAAAAATGTAAGAAGGGAACTAAAGAGGACAAAAATGGGAAGATGATTGTATCAAACAGCTCATGACATGAATGTTGAAATGATTTCTTAATCATTTAAGAGGTGTTAGGATTACAAAGTTATTCTAAAGCACTATAACAGGATAGGATTTATTGTTGATAAAGATATCACAGCTTCTTACAAACAGTACAAATATGACTGTGGTCACTGAAGCATTTTGGCAGCTGACGATATGTGACATTTGCCCTGTAGTCACTGAGTGGATGATGCTGACCTTTGAGCTCATATAGTCCCGTGTGAAAGCAGTTTCTTCAGTGCAGGTCTTGCAAGAAACCCAGCAAGAACAAAGACGACAACTGTGAGGACAGCTACAGCAGCAACGACAGGCGCGAGGGGGTTATCAGCAGCAACCGCTTGGGGAGGAGGTAGTGAGGAGTCCAGCCCTGAGAGTGGAGGCAGAAGGGGTAGATCTCAGTTTATTAAAGATCAGGACACAGAGAGCTGCTGCATTAAAAAGGATGATTCCCAGAACAGAGCCCGAATTAGGCTAACTTCACTGCTTTAAACTATTTGAACATGCTCTACGTTAACAGGGATGACAACATAACTAAGCAACCTTGATAAGAGGAAGACAACTAAGGGAATTAAATGTTTCTCAAAAAGGCTGAGCTGTTGATCGTATTAGCCATTAGTTCATTGGCTCCAGCAGACTGGAGCTAATTAGTTCGATGGAGTTATGGCACCAAAAATTTCATGGCATTTTCGTAGCATCCAGATTCATTGAATCATAGAATGGTTAAGGTCCCTTCCAATAGTAACCATTCTATGATTCTATGAAAATGGGGCATACGCTATCTCTCGTTTGGGACAGCCAAGCAGTTATACTTTTACAAATGCAGGTCAAAACAGGGGGCTTACAATGTGTTGAAAGAAGAGATTAGTAGACATTTGGTTCAGCCAAAAAAATCCCTTTCTTTTATGGTAAAGTTGGCAAAATCAGATTTCAGTGGCAGATGTAAGAAAAGCTATGGCTTTTCTTGAAGCCTGAAGTAGGCTTAGAGTAAAAGAAAAGAAAGTTATTTGACTTTACCAATATTCCTACTCTTAGCACCCCCTCCTCGAAGCTGAAGTGGCCCGACAACCACGTTCACTCTTTCCTCAGCAGAACTTGCATCTCTCTTGGCCCTGCTAACACAGCCCCTGTAGCAGCGGGAGGAATAGTCACGAAGCCTGCACACCACCAGCTCGCACCGCAGGTAGACTAACGAGTGCCGGCTGATGAACTCAAAGGCGTTAAACTTGAACCGAGCAAAGTGGCTGTAGGGGGAGTAGTATGTGACATAGGAAGAATCTCTAACACATCTAGAAAGAAAGGAAAAAGAGAATTAGGCTTCATGGATATACATGTGTATATTCCTGCAAAAATGCAATAGGTTAAAACAAAATTATATCATAGCCAGGTGCTAAGAACACAATGGGACAAAGATTCAACTTTTATAGTGCTGTATAGACTTTGTAAATAGAGACTTAAGTCCTAGGAAGAAGCTAGAGCACTGACAACTCTTTCTTTACAAGAGAAGGATGTTCTATTTAGGCCAGGTTGGATGGCGTCTTGAACAACCTGGTCTAGTGGGAGGTGTCCCTCCCCAAGGCAGGGGGGTTGGAACTGGATGAGCTTTAAGGTCCCTTCCAACACAAACTATTCTATGATTCTATGTGTTGAAGAGGGAAGAACAGACTTTTACTAATGTCTGTGCTATATGAGTCATAAAAAAATTATTCTAATGCTTGACCTGATTTTAGTAACATATTTAATGCCTAGGATGATAGATTCCTGCTGACAGTTTGTGCTATCTCATCTCATCTGCCTCCCACTACTTTGGATTTTGCATACAGGACAAGGATGAAGTAAGGGAAATGAAGTGCTAATAAAGTCTTAATGTAAAGTATCATTTCCAGATTCATACTGTAAGAATAAAAACTCAAAGACCCCTCTTAACAGTCTGTGGATAGCGAGGTCTAAACAAATTCAGATTGGCTCTGGTCTTTTAAATAAATGCAGAACGAGTATTGTAGCTATGCTTCTAACAGATTGAGAAAGCTCTTACCCGTTCCTGATTATATCATAGGCCAGTCTGTTAAAATCATGAGGATCAGGTGATGCCACACATGTGTCCACAAACAGGATCAGATTTGGATCAGAGCTGTGAAGATAAGCTTGAAGGTACAAATTTTGGTTCAAGTCAATGTAGTATGGAGAATCATGAACTTGCCGCAAGAACGATGAGGAATCATAGAAAGTGATGTTCATGGTGTATCTTCCAAACTGATATTCATTCACATCTACAGTGTCCTCAGCAACATACATTATTTGCATCCATGTTTGCTGTAGCATTTTGCAACTGATGTGTAAGTTAATATTCTTTTTCCTCCTGATTATGTACCCAGAAGACGTAACTTTGATTGTGTTGGAATAGTTGATGGTATCGTTGTTCTCCTGTTTAACATGCAATTTAAAATGAGGAATTGCATTTTTGCCATGTTACATGTTCTAAGCTTTGGTAGAGTAACACACAGTTTGAAAATGCAGACTTATCTTAAACTCTTTAAACCAAGAAGTTGATGTTGGTCTTTTCTGCTCACACATTCTAAACAAACTTGCTGAAGTAAGCAATTGAACAGAAATCAGTGGAGAAAACCTCTGTTAACTCCAAGGCAGAACCAGCTCATTGAACATCTGTACCAAATATCAATCATGTAGTGCAATTATTCCAAACCTGCATGGCAGTTATAAGACTACATCTGCTTTAGATCAAGGAGAGTTCATATAACTTTTTGTCATGCTTTCCTCCCTAGAAGTTCATTTCTACTAAGCGTGGGGATTCCCTAAAGCACTAAAAACCTCTGTGTCTCATTGGTTCATTTTGCACTGTAGACCACAAGAGCCCTTCATGACTCTCTTCAGCGGGGGATTCTGCAATTCAGGATAACACATACCTCTCGTATCGTCCCACAGTCGTTGTAGGGAATGTTAAATATAACCTCACGTGATGTGATTGTTGGTCTACAACGATTATCATTCAGAGTGACCATCTCTGCTGAGTAGCCCTGAGACTGGAGGTAGTCTTTGCTAACTACTGCATGCATGTAGTCTGGCAAACACTGAAGGGCTGGTAGAAGAAGAAGAAACCATGTATTAGTGACTTTATGAATTTGTTAATGATTAAACGTTGTAATTGAGCCAAATGTTGTTTATTTCTTCATTTAGAAGGGAGGCAGTTCACATACCAACCCATCATATTCACACACATCATGTAATTTCCCTAACAACTTTAAATACATGCAAATCTTTATTTTGCAAACAAAAGCAATAATCAGGCTTGTATGTTAATAAACACCAACAAGCAACTTACTAGAGTTGTGAACTGCTGGAATGGAGGAGTAGTGAGCCTGAAACCCTCTGAAGGTGTCTCTAGAATCGCTGTGAAAGTGAATGGTCATCATGTTTGAAGAGGATGTGTACGTGGGAAAGGAACCAGAGCAAAGTCTCCCAAGAAGTGGGGAGGAATGTAGAGGCCCGTCGTAGACTTCAATGTAGTCATACTGGCATCTGCCGCTTTGCATCCTGGCAAAAAAATGTCAGCACCTTGTCGAAAGTGTTTCAGAAACTCAGATTTAAAATGTTATAAAATCAGCACTTAAGGTTTCCGTGGCTGAGGTTTTATTCATTTTGTATGTAGATGTAGCAGAAAATTATGAGCAGAAAATACTACAGTAATCCAGATTTTCTTCTGGTCATAAAATCATAGAGTCATAGAGTAGCTTGGGTTGGAAAGGACTGTAAGATCATCTAATTCCAACCCCTCTGACACAGGCAGGGATGCCTCACACTAGACCAAGTTGCTCAAGGTCCAACCTTGCCTTGGACAGTGCCAGAGATGGAGTCTTTCAACTGCTGGATGTTTTTGAAAGAATCTTTAAAGTTTGGAAGGTTTCCTGTTTCAGATAGGTTTTCAAACTTCTCAAGTATATTTTGACTTTGTTATTTGCTCAGGGAATCAATGTTTTACTTACTCAATATCTCTAAATGTGAGCATAACACGGAAATTGTTCTCTACTTGTATTTCCCACATGCAGTCAGCGTTGTTTGGATACCTTCCAGGGTAGAAGGGAGTCTGCAGAATCCCAGAGGAATTTGAGATTGAGCCACCACAAAAATAAGGTGCTGCAGAAAGAAACGGAAGAGAATTTGCTTACAGTAACCTCTACAAAGTTGTACTTGAGGTGTACATGTTCCATCCACGGCTGCTGCAAAGCAGGTCTCCCGCTAACTGCAGGTGATACTCTGTAAGACTCGATCAAGACAAATGTTTTTCCCCCTTTAGGTTTACTTTCATGTTGGGTTTGGGAATCCCTGTCACATCCATGGTGTCAGACCACTTTCTTCAGGCTGAGGTTTGTAACACCTTAGTGCTTTCTGCTCTCGTCTCTCCTTTCTGCAGTTGAGGTCTACTTCGTGGAGGCACCATAGAGTCATAGAATCATAGAATAGTCAGGGTTGGAAAGAACCTTAAGATCATCCAGTTTCAATCCCCCTGCCATGGGCAGGGACACCTCACACTAAACCATGGCACCCAAGGCCTCATCCAACCTGGCCTTGAACACCGTCAAGGATGGAGCATTCACAGCCTCCTTGGGCAACCCATTCCAGTGCCTCACCACCCTCACAGTAAAGAATTTCTTCCTTATATCCAATCTAAACTTCCCCTGACAGTCAACATGGAAGTACCTTCCTGAACAAACAGAATCTCCTCAGTTACCTCCCTGCTTCTCTTTATTCCCCTAATTCCCCAAGACCTAAGGACTTCGGAGAATCAATAAGTTGCAAGTCTTCTAGGAAACTCTAATTTTATGGTCACAGACTGAAATAAGCATTCCAGGCTGCTGGGCCAAGCCTTAAATATATCTTATTTCCACTATAAGCATAGCTGCAAAAAGTTTTCATGGTCTTGCCAGATGAATGACATACAATTCTTATGCTAAATACACAGATAATCCTAAAAGTTTCCTGATAGGAAAGTGGGCACATGCTATGAATGTAATTCCTACAAGATGTGGCACATACAGGCAACAACAACCCCCATTTTATATTCCTGCACAGCACACTCCTCCCTGCCTCAGGATTTTGGAACGTTCAGGCTATTCCAAGCTTGGGAGGATCAGCTGTGCTTAGATACTGCCCTTTCTCCTGATCAGACTGGATGGGCTCTCAGGCACCTTCACTTTTGTATTGTCTTCTATTGTGAATCATAGAATCACAAAATAGTTAGGGTTGGAAAGGACCTTAAGATCATCCAGTTCCAACGCCCCTGCCATGGGCAGGGACACCCAAGGCTATGTTCAACCTGGTCTTTAACACCACCAGGGATGGAGCATTCACATTCCCTGTTGTGGATGGTCAAGGCAAAAATAGGCTGATGACCATGACAGTTGGGACAAGCAGAATAGCCAAAAGTTACACTCTGCAATACTTCAACACCACTCTACCAATAATAATGCATGTGGCTGAAAGTTAGAGATTTAGACCACACATCCTTAAGCCTTGACCTAGCTGAAGAGCTAAGTGAAGAAACGACTTGCCTACAGCCAACCATCCTAACAGAAAAATAAGCATCACTGAAATGCAGAGGGATAACACAGCCTGCCTAAGGATTATCATGCAAGTTTAAAGGGATATTTCCAAAGAAACAAAAATCAATTAAAAAAACAAAACAAAAACCAAAAGGTAAGCAGCCGAGAAATAAAAGAAGGAGAGAAGAGGCAAACAGCATTACCTGGTGGAGGTGTTGGGGTGGCCACAGCAGCTGTGGGTATAGAAGAAGAGCCACAGGTGAGATGAGCTGCTCAGGAGAAAGGTGCTAGAGCACAGATGTGGCTCCACCTTAGGGCACAGGGTACCACGACAGGGATTGGGGTGAGGAGAGGATGGGGGCATCATAGAAGACTGGGCACAGAGGACTATGAGCTCCATGGTAGCCCCGGTGCCTTTGCTGCCCACAGACCTGCACAGACGACGCCGGCGTCCTCCACGTGCCGGCAGTTGTGCACGCCCCAGCCGTTGTGCTGGCACATCTGGAGCGAGGGCTCGTCCCCGCGGCACTGCACGTTGTCCAGCAGGATGCGTCCGGAGCCGGGCCCGAAGCGAGCGCTGCCCGGGGCGGCCACGGGCCCCCCGCAGCCCAGCTGCGCGCACACCACCCGGGCAGCGCGCAGGTCCCACAGGTCATCGCACACCGTGCCCCAGCTGCTGCCGTCGGACAGCTCCACGCGGCCCTCGCAGCCGTGCCTCCCGCCCCACAGGCGCAGGATGGGCCCTGCGACACGGCACAAGGCACCGCGTCAGCGTCCCCCAGCCCTGCACACGCAGCACCCACCTCCCCGGCTGATGTGGGCACAGCGACCATAAGATGGGGTGGTGCAGACCGAAGAGAGCAGGGGAGGGCAGTGACTGAGCAAGGACCCCGGTGTGGAGAAGGCAGATAATCCCTGCATAAGGACATCTGGGGGCCTGAGGGAGCCGCCTGGGGCAGAGCTGCTTGAGGCATGGGGGGAATTGTAGAAAACCCATTTGTACACGTTCAGTGTGACCCATCCCCTAGGGGGGACCCCTCATGCACCGTGGAGAGGGGAGCAGCAGCCCTGCACTGGGCAGGCTTTGGCCAGCAAGTCCCCCTTCCTCTGCTCTCCTTTTGTGTCTCTGGAAGGCTGGTGACAAGCTGGGTGAGCTCTAATTACCTGTTGTGTACGGCACTTGGGCAGGAGGGGCTGTAGGTGCTGCTGCAAGGGAGAAAAGGGAGTGAATGAAAAGGCACCAGGCTTGTAGCAATAAATGCACATGGACATGCAATGCTGGAGCGCTAATAGGGGAATAGGAAATGGGGCACTATTCTGCCATTCCCCCATCCAGACACCATCCTGACATGTTCCTGGTGCTGCCTCATGCTCCCCAGGCCATGATCCTGCCATCCTGCTCTTCCCACCACACCAAGCACCTTTACCTGCGAGCATGGAGACCCTACTGTGCTTTCAGTGTGCACACCAGGGTGTCAGCACGACCCGTGCTGCCAGCACCAGGCAAGAAGAGCCCCCGACCTCACTGCTGTACCCTGGCTCTCCTGAGGTGCGTCAACATGGCTGCTCCCAAGAGAAGGCTCCGAATCCCACCCGTTGTGATCTGCGGTAGCCCCGGTGCCTTTGCTGCCCACAGACCTGCACAGACGACGCCGGCGTCCTCCACGTGCCGGCAGTTGTGCACGCCCCAGCCGTTGTGCTGGCACATCTGGAGCGAGGGCTCGTCCCCGCGGCACTGCACGTCGTCCAGGAGGATGCGTCCGGAGCCGGGCCCGAAGCGAGCGCTGCCCGGGGCGGCCACGGGCCCCCCGCAGCCCAGCTGCGCGCACACCACCCGGGCAGCGCGCAGGTCCCACAGGTCATCGCACACCGTGCCCCAGCTGCTGCCGTCGGACAGCTCCACGCGGCCCTCGCAGCCGTGCCTCCCGCCCGACAGGCGCAGGATGGGCCCTGCGACACGGCACAAGGCACCGCGTCAGCGTCCCCCAGCCCTGCACACGCAGCACCCACCTCCCCGGCTGATGTGGGCACAGCGACCATAAGATGGGGTGGTGCAGACCGAAGAGAGCAGGGGAGGGCAGTGACTGAGCAAAGACCCCGGTGTGGAGAAGGCAGATAATCCCTGCATAAGGACATCTGGGGGCCTGAGGGAGCCGCCTGGGGCAGAGCTGCTTGAGGCATGGGGGGAATTGTAGAAAACCCATTTGTACACGTTCAGTGTGACCCATCCCCTAGGGGGGACCCCTCATGCACCCTGAAGAGGGGAGCAGCAGCTCTGCACTGGGCAGGCTCAGGACAGCAGGTCCCTCTCCTCTCCTCTTGTGCCCCTGGGGATAAGCTGGGTGAGCTCTAATTACCTGTTGTGTACGGCACTTGGGTAGCAGGGGCTGTAGGTACTGCTGCAGGGAAAAAGAGGGAGTCAATGAATGAGCCCAGCACCCTGCTGTCCTCACATGGGCTCTTGCAGCAGGGAGCCTGAACGTGTGGTGCAAGGCCAGGGATGTGTGTGGTGGGTATGACTTGCCTGTTGAATGTGGTCTCTCTGTGCTGGCAGCTGGAGCTATGGGTGCAAAGAACAATTTGGTGTCAATGAAGAAGGCTCTAAGCACTGCCAGTGCGTATCATGCACCCTGAAGTAGCCTGCCTTCAAGGAGCTCCTGTCCTATGGTACTTTTATACCATGTCTTTCGTTTAATTGGAATGACCATCATGACTTCTCTGTTTCACACAACTATCTGCTCCCTGGACAGGAACCATACAGCGTCTGAGGTCTAACTTGCATTACAAAACATTTGAGTCAGCATCTTTCTCTTTTCCACTCACATCCCAAATCCCAGAGTATGCCTAGGCAATAGCTATGGTACTACCTGTGCAGGAACTGAAGGGGCTAAGGCAGAATGATCCCCTGTCATAATCCCCCACTGCAGTAGAGAGAAAATCCCTTCCCAAATAGTTTCCTTCATCAGCAATGGTTACAGAGGACCTGGCCTCTTTCCTTACCCCCCCAGTAAAGCTCTGCTTCCATCCTCATTGTGGACTTGGGTGCCAAGAATGAAGTTTGCTCAGAGATGGGAGACTCTCTCCAGCACAATCAGGTCAGAGAAGAGAAATCAGAGGCACTGAGGAGATCAGTGAGGGACAGGATTACCTGCTGTGCTCTCCTGTGCTGTGGTATCCATTGGGACTGTGGTGGCAGCCTCTGCTATGGAGGACATCTCCTCTATGGAGGTTGTTTGCACTCCTATGGTTGTGTTCTCTCGGTAGGTCAGTAGTGCTGTGGTGGTCATTGTTGCTGAGGAGGATGTCTTTGCTAGGGAGGTCATTGGTTCTGCGGTGGTAATCTCCTCTGGGGATGTTGTCTCCACTGTGGTGGACAGTGGTGTTCCTAAGGTTGTCTCCAGTTTGGAGGATGTCTCTGCAGTGGTTATCTCCTCTGCAGTGGAGAGTGGTGCTGAGGTGGTTGGGGAGGTCTCCTCTGCTGGGGAGGACATTGGTTGTGTGATGGTTGTCTCTACTAAGGACGTTGTCTCTGCTGTCGTGAACATGTCTTCTATAGAGGTTGCTGGTTCTGTGGTGGGTGTCTCTGCTGGGGAGGACATTGGTTCTGTGATGGCTATCTCCTCTAAGGACATTGTCTCAGCTGCAGAGGTTGATGGTACTATGGTGACCACATCTGATAGAGAGGGCAGATCTGTTGGAAAGGTTGTTAGTTCTGTGGTGTCTGTGTCCTCCGTTATGGAGATTGTCTGCAGTGTTGAGTTTCTTGACACTGTAGAGGTAGTCGGCACCATAGTGGTCTTTCCTGTGAATACAGAAGAAACACCACAATATGAGGACCATGCTTGTGCAATGTATACATCTGTGTGTTAGCTACAAGCCCATTTCCTTAAGGATTCATCTTCACTGATTCACTTCACTTCAGTGAAATCAAGACAAATTACTCTGTGTGAATGCTCCATCCCTGACAGTGATCAAGGCCAGGTTAGATGGGGCTTGGAGCAACCTGCTTTAGTGGAAGGTGTTCCTGCCTGTGGCAGGGGGTTGGAACTGGATAATCTTAAGGTCCTTTTCAACCCAAACCATTCTGTTATTCTATGATTGCATACTCCATCTTGATTGGGGTCAGTGGAGACAATAAAGATGGGTAACAGCCAATCGAAAAATTTTTCTTAAAAGTGGTATTTCCAGATGGTGACTCCAGGGAAAGGTACTGATGCAGCATCTGCTCCCACCACAGGGCACCATGGCTCAGCAAGAGTTGGAGCCTGTCCTCTAGAGGCTCCTGGTACAGAGACAGGAGCTGTAGGGCTGCTGGCACCAGCAGGGTTTGAACCCATCACCATCATGGATGCCGCCCTGCAGAAGCTCAGGTCATCTGCAGGAGCAGCCTGCTCTTAGGGTGCCCAAGGCCAGGAGTGGATCAGCCTGGGATGAATCCTCCTGGATTGGCCAGGCTGTCATAGGCACTGGGGTTATGAATGCAAGCAAGAGGTAAATACCACTTCAAAAGACTCTGAATATGCATATGGCAATAGAGTCATAGCAAGTTTTGTTGTTTTCTTCTAAGTGCAAAGCCTTAATGTAGATAGCATTTTCTTATAACATGAATTCAACTCGCTAGACTCTTCCTCTTTGAGGAAATGTGGAAACCTGCAAGATATATAAAACACATGAACAACCTGTTTTCATCAGCCGTGTCTCTGTTCATGATGATCTGTTGTTAATGCAGGAGAAAATAACATACAAATGAACTACCTTTTCTTAGAAAATGAAGGAAAAGTGGGGTCAGAAAAGAGCAAGGTGACAGAGTGCTCAGAATGGGTGCATGTTTGTAATGGAAAAGGCTATTAATAGACCTAGATTTGAAGGAAAACATGAAAAATACAGAAACAACGCAAAGTCTGTTGTCAGCTAAAACACTTTGGGTTGTGACTGAAATTATTATCACCCATAATGAATGCATTCTTGCCATAAGAAGATGAGTTGCACCTAACCCCATTCCTCCCTGATGAACATTGCCTATCAGACATAGCTTTGCCTCTAATTTTGTTGTGTTTGCTTGCTCTCTTTGTCACTGCTGGGTGATTTTATTCCATGATGGAATAAAAGTTCTGCACATAGCAATACAAATCTGATCCATGGGTTTTTAATTGCTGTGCATGGAGTGAGCAAGCACAGTTTGTAAACTACTGTAGTGAGAAAAATATGGTCCACAGTGGCTCCGCAGGGTCAGCGGAGTCAAAAGACTGGGTTGTTGGAAGACCAGGCTCTGCTTCCTGAGAGTTTTCCTGGGCAGTGTGCCTTTCCACAGACAGAAAGCTCTTCGAAATAAAGCAGAAAGATTAGACATGTACCTGGTATATCTGGTATAGCTTTCCACCTTATGTCTTAAACAAATGAAATATTATCTCAGAAGGAGAATGCCTCCATACCCCAATGCCCATACATGTATATTGAGTGCAATTTATAGCAAAAGTATTTAGAAAAGAAAAACATGACAGCACCTGAACAGACAACACCAGCATCTTCATAGTGGGCACAGTTGTGTACCCTCCATCCGAGATGTTTACAGAGAAACAAGGAGGCCTCATCTCCATTGCACTGCACATTGTCCAGCAGGATATCACCTGAGCCTTGCCCAAAGTAAGCACTACCTGGAGCCGCAATGACCCCACCGCATCCCAGCTGCCTGCACACAACCTGGGCGTCAGAATAGTCCCAGAAATCATCGCAAACTGTCCCCCACTGTCTTCTGTAATAGACCTCAATGCGACCTTCACATCTGTGCCTTCCATTCACCAGTCGGAGATGGGTCACTGTGGGAAAGAGGGAAATGAACACAGACAAATAAGCTGGAAGTGACATTAAGAAGTCAGTTAAGATGAAGGCCAGGTTGGATGGGGCTTGGAGCAACCTGCTCTAGTAGAGGGTTACCCTGCCCGCAGCACAGGGTTGGAACTGGATGAGCTTTAAGGCTCCTTCCAACACAAACCAGTCTGTGATTCTATAATCTATTTTGTCCTTTTGCCTCTTCGCTCTTAGTAGGTGCTTGCCTAGCCCAATATTAAATGCCTGTAAGGACAGAGGTGATACAGACCTTTTTTCTTTCTCTCTTCCAGATCTCAAAATCAACTACATATATTTTATGTGAGATTTCTACAGAAAAATTAGACAGCAGGCTAAGCACAAACTATTTCAGCAAGAAAGGAAATTCTTAAATAAGAAAAGCATAATAGGAAAGCAAAGGAGAGAAAATGAATTTCAGTATCTGAATTCAATCTAAGTAAATCTGTATTAAGAAAATAGCACCTGATTTTTTTTTCACTTTGTTAATAGGAAGAAAATAGCATGTTTTAAGAACACATTTAATATTTACGTATTTCTTTTATTCCCTTAAGTGTTTGACAGAACGGACAATGGTCTCAATAGGATTATAAAAATTTCAATAGGAATCCATTTGCTTTATTTCTTATATGCCAATAAAAAATAAAGAAATAGGTAATGACCTATATATAATGAATACTCTGACTACTGCATTCATTCAGGTAAAGCCCATCTGCTTTTCAGATTGAGTTAGCTTGTTTAGACATCCTGCGGTGAACAGTATGAGAATCCTGATTTGAGAGATTCATTTTTGGTGAGAGAGTTTATTAGAGACTTTACCACCAAGTGTAAGTGAGCAAATAAATGTTGTATCTTAAGATTTGCAGTATCTACACTTTGGAAATCAAATCATGCATGCTGCACTTGTTATACTCTGCCAAATACATATTTAGCTTGTTATTAAACACTGAATAAGTCATCCAAAGCAAAACAAATCTGAGAAGTTAACAGCTCCAGAATTTCTTCACTGAATCTAATTCATTGTTGTTGGACTAGAAGAACAGTTAAGACAGAGTCCAAACTAAATTTGTCTCTATTTGTGTGCATTTAACTGGCATCTCAAAGGGAAAAGCTACAAAAGTGTCCCTTGACTTGCATCTGATTTGTTTCTTCAGATATCTACTTGGACAGGCACATTGTTGAACCTCATTCGTAGGATTTTTGAGAAGAGAAACCGCAAAGCTGGCAAAAAGTCAGAATGGGATTAGGAAATAAAAGCTGATCTGAAAGTTCTATTTGCTTTCACTCAGGGTCTGTCATCACTGTGAGAGTGTGTAATTAGATGGGTTGCATCCTGCCTCACACTTTAGAGGTGTCAGAAAGACAAAAGGCTGTGATCATACAAATACAACACTTACTCTGATCCAGGAGACAGAGGCAGGGGCTGGGGAATGAAGCCAAGAACAGAGATAAGAGCTGGAGCAGCCAGAGAGAGATGGCTTACAGTCAGGCAAGCAGAGCATAGACAAAGAAAACTGGTTAAAGTAGATGATGGCAGTAAAAATTATCATAATGATGCTTAAATAACCATCTGCAATTATTCTAGGCTATACATTGAACTATTTAACTCAAAGTCATCTAAGTCACCTAGGAGATAGAAACTAATCAGGTAAATCAAAAGGCAATGACCATAAAAATGTTGAACTAAAAGCATTTCATGTCTTTCATTATCTTCAGATGCCCCTTATTTATCTAGAACTGGATTATGAAAACTAACTCCTCATTGTATTTCATTAAATTGCACATAATAGCAAGAAGAATCAAACAATACAAGCAATATTAAGTATATAACATGTATGCATGCATACACTCTGGAATAAATATACATTTAAAATAAATAAATGAATTCTTCCATAACTCTTAGGTCAGATTTCTGGAACTGGAAGAGTGACTCGATCATAACATACTCACAGACACAATTCTTGCAACGTTGCAAGGCACCAAGACAAACATGATCCTGTGGCAGCAAAATTAACTCCACTAAATGGTTTAAATCATTCTTATCATTCACTATGAGTATTAACTCATAATTTTAGTAGAACAAAACTGTGCTGTATCTCTTTCATCCCATATCTCTTTTCATCTTTTGCCCATACTGATACCAGCATGAATGTAATTCTTATCTGTGAAACCACCAGAGAGGACCCCAAGCAGTTTTATATATTTTTATGCACCCTGGAACAAGTCTAAGTGCTTTACCTGATTTGGCCTCCAGAACTGCTGGACCTAACAAGACTAGCCATGTCAAAATCGTAGTGGTACCCATCTCATCAATTGCTGTTGACAGAAAGGACAGTCAGAATATATAGTTTTTATTTCTGAGGGGGGTGGGGCTCTTTAGGTTTCTTTTTCTACAGGAGAACAATAAGGCAACTGCAGTCCTATAATCTAAAAATAAGATATGTTTGATTTGTTGTTTAAGATTTTGTAACTTCCTGGGTTCTGCAGAAAGATTATATCTCAAGAGTAACATTTTCCACTGCTACCATAGGTTTCACAATCATCTCATTGTACAAAGAAAATTAGCTCCTATCCAAAGATACATTTCAATTCTGGCTGATAAATCTCAGTTTTTTTTCTTTTATACAGAGATTCTTTGGCAGGTCTGGGGAAGGGAGTGGAATCTTGAAACTTAAACAGGCTTCATCAAGCAAAGTAATAAATACGTTTCCTAACCTGGTGCCTATTAATGTGGCAAATCTCAGCCATTAATGTCTTAAAGCTTTGGCATACTTTAAACGAAATAAGACCTGGTGACACTGTTCAAGTATCAATGGGGAGTCCCTGAAGAACCTTGTAGCTGAAGTCAACACCGGTGCCAATATGAACTGACTGATTTTTGGCACTTTTAAGTTCAAGTCAAAACTGTGTTTACTGATGGACTGTTAGATTGAGGAAACATTGAAGAGAATCAGGCTCAGATGATAACTTTCTGTGCAAATGTGCAGAAAGATCAGTGGATTTTATGCATAGGTAAGTAAATCACATGGGTTGAAACTTAATTTTATTCCAGAATTTCCTTTAAGCCATTTTAAAGTGTATGTGTGGGGAAGGTTCATATTTCTAATAAGATTCTATCTTTATATATTCCTTGTATGGTGAAAATTAAAGCTGTATCATTCTTTGAAGAACGAATCCAAAGCTTTTCCGCAACATGAAACAATGCCTAACTCAGTTCATCACTCTCTTGCCAGAGTGGTTACTTTCCTCTGTTTCTGTGTATTAACCACTTCACAAGAAAAGGCTGATGACTATCATAACACTGAAGAGCCAGAATGTTGTTCTTCACCTAATTCTTACCTCTACAGCCATCATGTCTTGAATGGCATTATCAGGAGTTAAAATTGGTTGCACAATTGTTGCCATGTACAAATTTATTGCCCTGCAGGGGCAATCATCAAGGGTGAAGACTAAAGAACATAACCTAGAAGGTCTTTCCACAAAGGCCAGCATTTTGGAATGGAAGAAGGAAGTGCAAAGGATAAAAGGTCAAAGATAACATTGGAAGCCTTGAAAATGAACATTGAGAAGGGCAAATATGGTTTTCTTTATACAAACAGCCACATTTGCACATGAATGAGGAAATGTACACACCTGGTATTCACTATTCATATTCTTCTGATTTTGACATCTTGGCAAGAAGCAAAAAAAATCCAGTATATTTGACCAATCAAACACTTCAATCAGTGAAGCAAGAGAAAGTGATGGCTGGAAATTCCTCTCCAAACTCTTGTAATAACTGAAAAGGGTGGGGAGGAAGTGGAACACAAAAGTGATTCCCAGGAAAATCAAGTGAAAAAACTCATGTCAAACTGTGCAGGTAAATGAACAACACTGATTAATTAATTCTTCACTACAAACTTCAAACATCTAGATCTTTCTAGAGATCTTGAGTACAAGACAATCTCTGCACAGTACAAATAGATAAATGTTTTGTTCTATTTAATTTGTATTATTTAATTAATACAATACAGCATATTTTCATCCCTCCCATTGACTAGGTAAATCTCTTGCAGTAACACAGTTTTGTTCTCTAGGACTTCTTCTGGCAGCTTGAAGTGTTTCTCAGGACATTATTCTGAAAGAAGTTCCTCCAAGCTTTGAAAACACTTTCTCTTCTGCTGGCTATTAGGAGACTTCTGCAGATGTACTGGCTTTTGTGAGGTCCGAATGAAAGCCGTTGAAAAGACAAAAATTAATCAGCTTTCACCTGTGACCCTAAGAAAGTACTTACAATGGAATAAGGGTGTCCACAGACTTCTGCACAAAGTAATGATAGTCTGAACACAATGAATTGCATTATGACACAATGAGGCAGCTTATTCTAATTTATCAAATTCCTTGATGGCTTCTTGGGGGTTGTTGCCTATGTCATATGAAGCATGTCATTGCAAATCAACTAGCATGTATTTAGTGGTGAGGATACAGGTGAATCAGAACTGTCTACTGCTAAGGGCATGGGTTGGACTCAATGATCTTGAAGGTCCCTTCCAACCTGGTAATTCTGATTCTGATTCTAAGAGTCAAATCCACTGTATCTACTGGTAGATTTCATAGAATCATAGAATCCCATACTTGTTTGGGTTGAAGGGACCTTAAAGCTCATCCAGTTCCAACCCCTGCCACAGGCAGGGACACCTTCCACTGGAGCAGCTTGCTCCAAGCCCCTGTGTCCAACCTGGCCTTGAACACTGCCAGGGATGGGGCAGCCACAGCTTCTCTGAGCACTCTGTGCCAGCGCCTCACCACCATAACAAGGAAGAGTTTCTTGAATAGGAAAGTTCTCAGCACAGATATCATTCACCAGGCACATGTACTTAGAACATGACCCTTTACTCCTCATCAAATCCAGTTCTACTGACTCATGCATTTCTATAATATGTGTGGATCAAGGAAGGTGGCAGAAAATAAGAAGGATGATTCTGAGACACCAACTGCTTTAGCAGTATTTTCTAAAGCAACATTTAGCATGGAAACAACTTGGTATTTCTACCTTGCATTCTGATACAATCTTGATATATCTCCATCTGGGAGCTGTGGCACAGACCTAGTGTGGGAAGATTCAGCTCTGAACAGCACAACCACATTGCAGGCTGAAGGCACCAACAACCTAGGTCTAGGACCTTCCTGCTTTTCTAATTGTCACAATAATATTAAGAGATTAGGAGAAGTAGAAAAAGTGCCATCAAACTGTGCCCTGGAACATGTTGGGGTAGCAACACCACAGCAGCAAGACCACAGCAGAAAGAGGGGCAGGAGAGAAAACAGCAGGCCTGGGAAAAGCAGAGGGGAAGGTCCTCTTCTAGAGAGGCAAGAAAACTCCGGTCTAAGGAAGTCTTCACTGTGCTGAGCAGGTTGTTGGATTTCTCCAAGCCTGGACAATCTCTGGTCCACACAACAGGACTAGATAAAAGGCAGGTTAACCTCCTGGATAGCTCTGCTCTTCAGAGGTGGCTGTAGGCATAGAGGAGTGGAGGACCTTCCTCAAGCCTTGTTCCTCATGTGTATTAAAAATCAACTTCCACTGCGTGTGGGCAATGTCAGCCCCTCCTTGTATGATCCCTTCTCCACAGCAGGGAGAGGTGGAGAGAGGCCTGCCTGGAACCACCAGGAGAAGGCAGCTTGAGGTAAGAAAAGGTACGGAAATGGCTGATTCCCATTAGAGCTGCCCTCATCCTCCTTTTCAGGAAAGGATGTTACCCTGGAGTACAGCCCACCTTCCTTACACGTCACTACTTTGTCCCTGGCTCACCTCACACAGAGTACATTATCCTCTTATCAATGAACTTCCTTCTTTCATAGCTGGCTAGTAAACAGGAAAGGCTAAAGTAGAGCATTTCTCAATCAAATACCAATGACCTTCCCACCTGTACTAAGTACCTGCTCCCAAACAGATTCTTCCTTCATTATTTTTTCTTCATTTTGTTTTCACATGGGGATAGGAGACAGGCCACGTTTCCTTATGGCAGCTTACGTACATTCTTTCTCTCCCCCTCATTAGAGGTGTAGAAATGAGTAAGAACAAGAGCAGAAGTCATTGTTCGGCAAAGTCATTTTCTCAGAAGCCATGTTCTTCCTGACAAAAAGTGGGAGTTCAGATGTTGAGAGGTATTAGCTATTTAGCTTTAGATAATACGTTTTAAGTCAAATGAGTCACTTAGAATTATGATATTGTGATATTATGATATTATATGCTGTTTGCTTAGCTTTACTTGCTTAGCATGAGTAGTTACAGTTGTTGAAACCTTAGGCTGCAAGCTGTAGACTTTTACCTAGATAGCCTTTCAGCTGGAACAGAGTTAATCTGTGTCATTTTTGTAGTACCTGGTACAGTGCTGTGATTTGTCTTTACTATGAGAAGAATTTTGGTAACACACTGATGTTTTAGTGGTTGCTAAGTAATGCTTACCCTCGGTATGGGGCTTTCTTAGTGTCCCAAGCTCTGCTGATGAGCAGGTGCACAAGAAAGGCAAACCAGAAGATAAGGAGGCTACAGCCATCAGCAGAAGCTTCAACTCGACAAGATAAGAACAGTTAACAGCCTGCTTGCACGGAAACTGAGAAAGAATCCATAAAGGTGTTGGAAGACCCCAAACCAAAAATCACCATTGGACTAAAAATGCGCATGAAGTGTGCATGAAGGGTGGGTACTGGTCCCTTCTTCCAAGTAACAAGTGATAAGACAAGAGGAAATGACCTCAAGTTGTACCAGGGAAGGTATGGACTGGCTATTAGGAACAATTCCTTCCCCAAAAGGTGGTCACGCATTGGAACAGGCTGCCCAGGGCAGTGGTGAAGTGGGCACCATTCCTGTAAGTGTTCACACGCCATGTACATGAGGCTCACAGTGACATGGGCTAGTGGTCGGTTTGGCAGTCCTGGTATAATGGCTGGACTTGGTGATCTTAAAGATCTTTACCAACCAAGCTGATTCTATGATTCTATGATATTTTTGTTTGGAATTTCTCTCTGGAGGCACCCAGCTTGAGCTGCCCCTTTTGCTGTACTACTCAATCACTGAATTATTTCTCCCTGGGATCAGATCTGGTATTCTGCCATGGGACAGCTAGAGTTGAACTGGAAGAAAGAGAGCATGTGTGTGAGCCAGGAGCTGGAAAAGGCACCCATCGGTTCACTGGAGCTTCCTGCTGTGAAGGGACTCCGGTCCTAGCAGTTGGGTGGTGTGGTGCAACTCCTTGAATGGCGTGTTAGAACTCAGGCAGAGGCTTCTCCCCTAATGCAGACAAATAGGTGGCATGTTTGCAAGTACACAAAAAAATGTATTGCTCAAAAAATCATAGAATCACAGAATGGTTTGAGTTGGAGAGGACCTTGAGATCATCGAGTTCCAACCCCCCTGCCATGGGCAGGGACACCTCACACTAAACCATGTCACCTAGGGCTCCGTCCAACCTGGCCTTGAACACTGTCAGGGATGGAGCATTTACCACTTCTCTGAGCAACCTGTACCAGCACCTTACCACCCTCACAAGGAAGAACTTCTTATATCTGACCAGAACTTCCGCTGTTTCAGTTTAAACCCATTCCGCCTTGTCCTATCACTACAGTCCCTGATGAACAGTCCCTCTCCAGCATCCTTGTAGCCCCCTTCAGATACTGGAAGGCTGCACTGAGGTCTCCACGCAGCTTTTCTTCTCCAGGCTGAACAGCCCCAACTTTCTCAGCCTGTCTTCATACAGGAGGTGCTCCGGCCCCCTGATCATCCTCATGGCTTCCTCTGGACTTGCTCCAACAGCTCCATGTCCTTTCTTTCCTGCTTTTTCTCAATTACACATTTACATAACAGATTTGATTATATTTGTCCTCTATGCAAAACCTTACACATGGCCTACATTTCATAGAATCATAGAATCATAGAATCATAGAATAGTTAGGGTTGGAAAGGACCTTAAGATCATCAAGTTCCAACCCCCCTGCCACGGGCAGGGACACCTCACACTAAACCATGGCACCCAAGGCCTCATCCAACCTGGCCTTGAACACCACCAGGGATGGAGCATTCACAGCTTCCCTGGGCAACCCATTCCAGTGCCTCACACCCTCTCAGTAAAGAATTTCTTCCTTATATCCAATCTAAACTTCCTCTGTTTAAGTTTTAACCCGTTACCTCTTGTCCTATCACTACAGTCCCTGATGAACAGTCCATCCACAGCATCCTTGTATTTCCCAGAGAAATATGTGATTGTGAAGAACCAGACCCCCTAAATAAGGAATGCTGTACAGGAGCATGGCTCATTATTAAGGTATTTTTACTGCAAAGAAACATTTGTCTCAGACTACTTTCCAGAGTATCTGATGGTGCTACACAGGGGTTTTATCCGTGTATCATCAATGGCAAAATAAGACAGTTCTTCATTCTCAAGTCATTTAAATCAGTCTTCTCAGACAGACACTCAAAACAGGAGCTCAACTGAGATGCTCTGAAATGTCCAGTGTTGAAAAGGGCAGCTTATTTGGATGCTAGGATGGAAGAATCAACCTGTCTTAAGACCTGAAGTGTATTTGTACTTTATTTAAAGCCAGGCTCCTTTATAGGTTCAGTTCATGGTAACACTTGGTGTACTCTTGATACAGATTTTCAATCTGAATCTTGATACAGATTCTTCAAACAAAATCTGGATGGAATAGTCAAGTGAGAGTTATCTTCTACACAGATTGCAAAACCAAACAATGAAGCAGATGGCTGGTGAAAATGGTCTTCCACCTTGGAAGGTCTTGGCGTGCCTCTCACATTATCTGGTATGGGATGGGTTCTTGCAGCTTACGCTTCAAAAGAAATCCCCCCACTGTGAGAACAGCAGAAGCCAGCACCACGATGGTCACACCCAGAGGAACGTGAGAGGTGGCAGCAGTCACTGAGTCCTGAGACTCCCCTTTCACCTTGACGTCAGATGCCAACTCTGTGCATAAAAGGGAAAGAAAGAGATTTACATTTGTTTTACTGAGCTGGTTAGTCTCAAAGGCAGTTAGGCAAAGAGAGCTTGAATAAAAATGTTGCAATCTGGATTTTGCCAGATTACCAGAAACCAAGTTGGTTTATTGTACATTGTGTCACCAATGATTCTGTGGTCATGCCAAACAAGTAAAGATTATGGCAAAAAGTCAAAGAGCAACTAAGTTTGTAATGATTATACTCTAAGACCAGAGAATACTGTTTTCTTGTAGTGGAAACAGCAGCTATAGGACACTGGGAAACACAGTTTGCAAGGGGACCTATGGATTGGTTGCTAATAAATGTGACACGCCAGTCAGGCATGGACAGCTTTGAAAAAGTAATATAATCCTGCAGGGAGATGAATTACAGCTCATCCGTCTTCCCACAGAACTGAATAAATTGCCATTTGACATGTGCAGAATAAATAATGGATCTAAACTGTGATAGAAAGGAAAGAGTTGTAAACTTTACAAAGCAATTGTACTTAAAAAGTAATAAAAAATTCCACAGAAGAATTAGAGCAGAGCTGTGGATAAACCAGCAAAGGCATATTTGAGAGCTGGATTTGATGTCTGACACACAAACATACAGTAATACACAGAGTCTTACATGATCTAAGTTATTTAAACTTACCAGCATTCCTGTTCTCAGCATGAGCTTCCCGAAGCTGGACAGGTCCAACGACAACACTAATTTTTTCCTGGGAAGAGCCTGCATCCCTCTTGAATTTATTAACACAACCTTGATAGCAGCGGGAAGAGTAGTCATAGGCCCTGCACACCACCAGCTCACACTGCAGGTAAACTGATTGGTATCGATTAACAAATGAAAAAGCATTAAAGGCAAACCGAGCAACACTGCTGTATGGTGAATGGTAAGAGGAGTAGGTAGGATCCTTGACACACCTAGGAAGACATAAAACGAACAGATTAGCTATTGTGAATGAAATCACTATTACACTATCTCTGTGCAGTATTTCTGAGCTTAAATATAAAAATGGAAGGTAAAAGAGTAAGGGAACTCAAAAGGATAAAAAGAAAAAGTGTGGGTTTAGCAACAAGAGCAATTAAGACACAAAAATAAGAGTGGCAGTGATTTCTACCACAGTAATGCATGCAATACAGGGGTTTCATAACTCAACAAAGTTTGTGTAAACAAGAATAGCTGAAAAATAGCTAAACCAAGAATAGCTGAATAATACCTAGTGGTTCTGCTGGTTTCTGTGTTTCAGGTGAGGACCTGGGTTGCATTTGCAAACAGGATTGCCCACTTACTGCAAGGAGGCCCCTGCAGCTTGTTGCAGAAAGGGCCCCTTTCTATTCTAGAAGGACAAAACTAATTCCAATATACATTTTATTCTGGAAAATAAGCATGCTTTTCAGTCCTTCAGTGTATGCAGAGTACCTTGCTTGAGGAATCTGGACACCTCACCGAGGTCTCCAAATGTTTCACAGAGCAAGCTGCTAGATCAACTTTCCTGCTAATGGGTTTCACTTCCTGACAATTTCTAGCCTTAGAAGTTACCTAACCTGGATCCTGGTCATTCTGGTTTAATTTTAAAAGATCACCATAATTCTCTCACTATTGTTACCCTAGAATATTTCAAAGTTGTCTTTAATTATATTCATGCTCATTTCCCTAACAAACACATCAAGGGTTTTAGGTCCTCTCATTCTAATTTGTTTTATACTGCAGTGGTATCCCAACATACACGGTCTTTATAGATTAATGTTAGTGACTTAGTGTTCAAGCCTAGGTTGGATGGGGCTTGGAGCAACCTGGTCCAGTGGAAAGTGTCCCTGCCCATAGCAGGGGGTTGGAACTAGATGAGCTTTAACCTCTCTTCCAGCCAAACCATTCTAGGGTTCTATGAAATACATTTGCTTTTGGCACCATTCCATGTCACATAAATAAAATTATCAGGAAGATTATCAGACTCTATTTGCTCCATCTCCCTGGTGAGTGTCCTGCTCACAAAGGTAGGCAGTCCTTCTGTGTCCCACTTACTGATATGTGTTTTTATAGTTAAAATATAAAGAAAACCCAACAAGAGGAAAATCTAACAAGATACGATAAAATTCATATCAAGTGTAAAAGGGAGGACATTCACCCAGCAGGCAGGAGGAACTGTGTCCTTTCATTAGCCTGTCATAAGCCTGACTTACAGCTTAGCAGTAGGTTACCACACTGCTAAAGTTACTTATGTGAACACCCTCCCAGAAGGCAGAGAAATTACAATCCCACCAAGCACAGAAGAGAAATAAGCTACCATGAGTTTTTCATTCCTGGAAAAAAATGGGACACTGAGAGCCACACCTTTATGCTTTTAGTTCCTTGTCAGTTTTGCATCCTTCACAAGAATCCACAACTTTTCCATTTCAAATCAGAAGGCACAAATTAAGCAAAATGTTTTAGGTTTCTAGAGTAGCAAAGGAAGGCTAAGGAATTTCTCTTCTCTTTGAACAGACTGTTTTGCATTCTAATTATGATGCTGTGAAATTCTAATTCTTGTGTATGGAAACAGAACCATTGACATCCCAACAATTCATGTATCTATTTCAGAAACAAATTCAGACCTCGGTTTCTATGCTGCCTCCTTGAGTGTGCTCAGTGTTTGACTGCAACTTTTGAATGGCATTTTTTTGTTATATATTTTCTTCAGGCTTCCCCGAAAGGTCTTTCTTAGAAGCATGTTTGTATTGAGAATTGCAGCCAACATACACTGGCCCTCAATCACCTCTGTCATAAATGAAGCTCTTTCAGAACTATGCCTGCAAATACTTAAGTCATTCTAGAAAGTCCTTACCCACTTCTGATCAATTCATAGGTCAGTGTTCTAAAGTTGTTAGGATCAGGTGATGCCACACATGTGTCCACAAACACTGCCAGATTTGGGTCAGAGCTGTGAAGGGAAGCTTGAAGGAACAAATTCTGATTCAGGTCAACGTAGTATGGGAAGTCATGCACTGGCCGCAAGAAAGATGGGGAATTGTAGAATGTCAGGTTCACGCTGTATCTGCCATACTGGGTCAGACTTTGCTTGACATTAATGGTGTCATTGGCAATGTACATTGCTTGCACCCAGGTGTTCCGGAGCATTTTGCAATTGACACTCAAGTAAAGGTCCCTTTGCCTTTTGATGATGTAACCGAAAGCAGGCACTCTTATCACATTGGAGTAGGTGATCGTTTCGTTGTTGCCCTGTTCAACACATTAAATGAGTACAAAATCAGTGCATGTAGTCATGTTCACAGTGTGTACTGTGAAGTTCTGCATGTACAAGGTCCTAATATTAGTCAGAGAGAACGTGCCATACTCAGAAACCCCAAGCAACATAAGTGGGTTTGTTCACTTAACTCTCTCCTATACTTTGTTCTCTAGACCATCACTCTGAAATAGATACAGGGATTGCCTAAGCACTGGGAAGGATAAGTAGGAATGTTTAAGAAATCTTGGACTCCAGAAGCACATTTCTTTTCTGTGTTTTGAATACCTGTGGGCTTCAACACCATTTGCAATTCATTACAGTTTTGCAAATGTCTATTAAATTTCCACGCCCAAACCTGGAGAACTCTCCAAAACAGGTTGACACCTACCTGTCTACGTGTACCACAGCCATTGTATGGAATGTTGAATATAACCTCAGTTGATGTAATTGTTGGTCTACAGTAAGGGTCAGACAAGCTGATGTTCCACACTGAATAGCCCTGCGACTGGAGATAACTCCTGTCCACTGCTGCGCGCATGTATGTTGGCAAGCATACAAGAGCTAGAGAAGAAAATATGAATTACGAATAATTTCAGGTACTTGACAATGTTTGCATAGAACCATAGAATCAGCTACGTTGGAAAAGACCTTTATGATCATCTAGTCCAATTGTTATCCCAGGACTGCCAAGGCCTCCACTAAACCATGTCATTAAGGGCCTTGTCTACACAGTTTTTGGATGGTGATTCCACCAGTTCCCTGTTCTAACGCCTGTTACAGCTTCAACAAATGCAATAGCCTACCATTTAGGGGAGAGAATTCATAAGCCAAACCACTTATTTTTATGCCTTAGACATGAATAAGCAGAAGTCTCTGACAAACTTCAGCGGACCATCAGTTACTAACCTGATTAAAATATGTAGCTTACAATAGGCTTTTGCTGAGACCTTGAGCCTGTATCACCTGTATACACAAAAACACTAAAAAATGGGAGTTTTTCCTGAACAAGAATCCAAAAGCTATTATGGAAAGTGTAGAGCTAAATGTACACAATGGCTTGCAGAAGCACTGTTTAAGCAGGGGAATCATAGAGTCACAGAATAGTTAGGGTTGGAAAGGATCTTAAGATCAACATGACAGTTCACTGAGTCCATGGCATGAAAAACAGTGATGTGGGGGAGAGTCTGTTCATTATTAGAGAGAGATATCTTATGATAGGCAACAGCTCTGCTTTGAATACTTGGACTAGGAAGCTCCCAAAGGTCCTTTCTAAGCAATATTTCTATGATCCTAAGAAAATCTGCCTACAAAGGTAGGAAAAAAACATATGAATAATGTGATAAGAAGAAATATGATTTTAGACTGGCCATTGTAGAAAACATCTCAAGGCAATTAATTTGATGCTTAAAATGTTTTTTAAATGAAAAAAGATTATTCTCTGTTGGTGATCATTATGAAATTCAAGTAGGAATCTCACGTATGTGCAACAACATTAATACTTATCTAGTAAATAAAATCAGGGTATAAAAGCTTCTAAGCAAAGAAAACATTACAAGCAGAACGGAAACTTACTGGTGGTATGGTTTGTTGGAATGGACCGATACTCAGCATGAAACCCTCTACTGGAATACCTGGAGTCACTGTGAAATCTGACAGCCATGAAGTTGGATGATGATGTGTATGTAAGACCATAATTAGAACAAATTTTTCCAAGCAGAGGAGAAGTATTGGGTGGCCCATCATAAATCTCAATGTAGTCGTTCTGGCATCCACCTTGCAATCTGAGGAAGAAACATGAATGTATAATAAAATACATTTGAAACCCTCAGGTTTTAAGTGCTGACAAATAATAAATCAAAATACTTCACTCACACAATTGCCATGCAATATTTATAATACACTTATAATCATGGGACATGTGCCTGAGAATTTGGGTTGGAACTAGGTGATCTTAGGGTCCTTTCCAATCCTAACTATTCTATGATTCTAACTGTGGTTGCAGTTGAGATTTGAGACCCATTTATTGCCCAAGCAAGAAGCAGTTTACTTACTGAATACTTCTAAATCTGAGTGTAATGCGGAAATTATTCTCTACTTGTATTTGCCACAAACAATCTGCATTATCTGGGTAATTCAGAGGATAATAAGGACTCTGAAGTGTTCCGGAGAGATTAAAAAGTAAGCCACCACAAATATACTTGTTAGCTGAAAAAAAAAAAAAAAAATATATATAAATGTGATATATTTAGATTGATTTATAATAAAGTGAAAATATGTTCTATATATCCAGCCACAGCTCCAAGAGTTTAAATCTCTAGAGGGAGAACTGAAGAATGGTGCTATTCTGACTCAAGCTACAAGTGTGATGATCTCTTCAGAGATCTCTGACTCTCCAATTCTATTTTGTGTTTGGTAGGTTTAAGACATAAATGGGTATGAAAGGAAACAAGTGGTGCTGGGCCAAATAACAAAAAAAATAGTGAAGAAAAGAAAGATTTCCCCCCAAAATGAACACAGACTGAAATCCATATCCAGAAACAGACAGACATGGGGGAGATGCATGTAGGATTTAAACAGCTAGCACTCACAAAAGGCTTATCCCAAAAGCATTACAATAAGCACGATACAACTCCAACATATAAACTTGAAATAATGCATCTAAAAAGTAATGCGCCATATAAATGAAAATACAATACAAACCTGGAGTAGTCACTGGTGGAGTGGGAACACTGGTAATATTTGTGGCATCTGTGGAGAAGGAAAAGAAAGAAGCAGATGAGAAACTGTGGAAGAAAAGGCGAAGCCATGGTTTCTTCCAGCACTGGGCATGCTGGTGCCAGCCCATCACATGGGCCATGGATAGCCTGGTGATCTTGATAGGCTGGTCATCCACGGAGCGAGCAACAAAGGACACAATCTTTGACCACGTCTTCAACATGGACCTAATTGTGGGCCACAAGAACCCGTTTTTGAAAGTGTCCTGGCACGTAGGAAAGAAAAGCAATGGTACCTGAGCAGACAACACCAGCATCTTCACTGTGGCGACAGTTGTGGACACCCCAGCCATTGTGGCTGCACTGGAAGAGGGAGGACTCGTCCCGATGCAGCGCACGTCGTCCAGGTAGATACTGCCATCGCCTTGCCCAAAGTAGGCATTGGAAGTTGCAGCAACAGCAAAGCCACATCCCAGCTGCCTGCACACGACCTCGGCATCCTTCAGGTCCCAGCTGTCATCACAGACGGTGCCCCGGCCCCCAGAGTGAGAAATCTCTACGCGCCCCTCACACTGGTGTCTCCCGTTCACCAGGCTCAGGGAGGCACCTGGAAAGGAGGAGACAGGGAAAACGTGGGAAAAGCTCTCGGACTGCCACCCTCTGGTTGTTGAGGCCTCTGCCTTTCCTTGTCTCTGCTCTCC
>NC_137743.1:5686912-5908316 GCF_963264785.1 Psittacula echo
CTTTGAGAGGAATGTTGCTTGTAAAGTTCATATTCTCTCTGTGAACACCTCTTCTGCTCCTTCTTGCAGTACAACCACCCACTGCTTCTCTGCCTACAGCGGCAGTATCAGGGGAAGAAGCAGCTGACGGGGGTAAAAGTGTGTTCTCCCACATTAGTTTTTTCCCCCAGAAGGGACCCCAATCCTCATTGAAGGTCCCCAATGTGTGCCTGACCCACATCAACACTGCTGGCTGCAGGAGCGAACAGCTTTCATCCTGGCCTTCCTGGCTGCCCCTTTACCTCCTAAAAACAATCTCAGTTTCATTTTAAACCAAAACCCCCCACTCCAATGCCTCTGCTGTGTGATCTAAAGATAGCTACTGCATTGACTATAGAGCATGGACACTGCACACATGCTGCTGGATTTTGGATGTGTTTTAAATTTTCCAATTGTTAATTTTATAATGTGTCCCTCAGGTCCCTTATTAATGGACAGCTTACAGAGGAGGTCTGGGTTACTGTTTACCACAGCCCTCAATACTTTGGCATCCCTTGAGTCAAATTGAGCGCTCAGGCTTCTGCTTGCCAAGTTAAATCCTTTTAGCATTTTTATAATCTCCAAGCACACGTTTCTTCATCTCTCAGACTCGGTCTCTGCAATTCAGTAAGTATTTGTTGTTTGAAATCAGATCATGATGAAATCTCTTAATAGTTGCTCTATGAAAATATTTTGTTTAAAAAACACTCCAAACTTAATTGGAATGAAAATACCAGCAGCTGGATTGTAGTTTGAAGTTGTAAGTCTGAGAAACAGCTGGAACAGCAGGATTTGGAGAGGCGTTTCTAAATCTTCCTCTTTCTACAGGAACGTTTCAAGGCTGCTGTATTTTGGCAGGCAATGAAAAGGACCCACTTGAGTTTAGCCTTCTCTGACCAATACCGTATGCTGCTGTTAGATCTGTCACTTAGCTTTGCAGCTAGAGCACACAAAAAGGTTTCTGTCTTGTTCTAAGTTTCATAAGGGATCTGATGTGCTCCATGTATTACTAGAACATCATTGCCGTTACTGCCATTTCTGAACAATGACATGCTCTAGTAGGGAAATTAATTTATTCTCAGCTCCTCTAACAAGACTTGCTGAAAAACTATGCTGTAAAGAAAGATTTTGGATGAGTTTTTCATTGGATGAGGGCTTACTCCTGCAATTGTATTGAGACTTCACTCGTCCTAAACCAGAGATCTAATTAAGCTAATACAAGCATTCATGAACTTGCTAGACAATTTTTGTTGTGTTTTATTTATACTTGGTTGGAGAGGTTGTTAAGGTTCAAACAGTTTGAGACATTGGATATGCACACTTGTTCCGTACAATGAGTTCAGTTGGCAAAATGTTGTAAGCTTTCAGACTAATTCTCTGTCCAGTTTCTACTAGATAAAATTCCTTCCATCACAAGAGCTAATTGGTAAGGGTGGAAGTAATTGCCTGGAGAAATTGTCTTGTTAGGGTAGGCGTAATCTTCACACACAGCACAGCAGCTTTCTGTTTGTGTCTGAAAAGATTGGCTCTTTGATTTGATCACTGTAGAACACTGAATTTTAAGCAAAGAGGAAAATGAATTTATAAAAAAATGGATTTTTGACATTGGGGCTTTAAGAGGTAACCCCTAAAAAACCCCCTAAATTAATGGAAAATTATTGGAGCAGTCTTTAGATAAATTCTCATTGGAGATGTTTACTTTCAAGTTACACTTTTGACCAGCAGGCTGTCTGGTTGCCTGCTGGTCATTTTATAAAGTTAAAGATATAATAATACAAATTTGGCACATAATGCAATGAGAATGTCAGCAACATCTAAAGTCTAAAAGGATCCCATGCACTTGCCTGCGTGCAACATCTTCCTTTCTGGCATTAACAGCTGAGTATAGTTGCAGAACGAAACGGTTAAGGATATAAACCAGACTTCCAGCTTGAAGGAGTTGTCCTTGTTTTAACTCTTACTGAACAATCTAATTATCCTAAGGAAATCACAACTATGACAACGAGGAGAGAGGAAGCAAACATGTTTTAATGAAGAAGGAGAATGATTATCTTATGTTACTTTAAGTTGCTCCACCCTGACATAGCGGAAATCACTTATTAGAGGATAATGTGTGCTCCATATATGTATTTTGCTTATTCTTTCTCAGCAGTGTTATTTCAGTAGCTATAAGCAAGCTGGTTTGTACTTCAGGTATTTAAGAAACCACTATCTTTTGCTGGCTTTTTAATTCTTCCACCAATCATTTGATTAAGTGCATGGACACTATGCCTGCAGATAAGGTTGAAACTCATCAGAACTGCAGTCTTCACTTTTTTCTAGTAGATTTTGTAGGGATAAAACTTGGGAGATGTGATTGGAAAAGTATATGCCTTGTTCATTTTAATGGGCTCTTTCTGAAATTCCTTTGTGGAGAGGTTCCCTCTCCCTTACAGCACTGCTGCAAAATCCTGGCATTAATTCAACAAACTCCTTTAATACTTGTTTCATGCACCACCTTTGTTACCACTGAGATCAAGCTGAGCATAAATCACATCCTTACATACAAGAATCAGAGCTTCTGTGTAAATAAGGTGGAGGTGGGCTAGGGAAAAGGGGTTTTGGGTGCATTGACTGCCCTATGTCAAGCAAGCCCCAGGTACAGGAGCACATTCAGATCTAAGCAGGACATACCACAGGTCTGGGTTATCTTTCAGGGCCCACCTCTATGCTGATGCAAACAGTGCTCAAGCCAAAGTTGTCCTGAGGAGCGGGTCCATAACAAATATTAACAGATCACTCTTAGCTGTTGTCAACTGATTTTGGAGGGTTCTTTTGTTTGTTTAATCACCTTCCAAGTTCTGTATTATGAAGGAAGATGCCTTTCTGGACAAAGCTGCAGACAGCAGGAGTGTCTCATCAGTTTGGCAACGTGAAATGGACACACATTAAAGACGTAATGCAGACTAGACCTGGTGAGTATCTGCCAAATATTCTATGAATATTTATCTGGATTTTGAATCAAATTCACTTTGGCCTTGTTCCTCTTTGTTTGGAGCTCATACACTACGAGCACTAGCAGTCTTACCATCCCTGACCACGCATAAAAACAATGTTTAAAATCATTTGCTTCAGCAGAAGTAAAGTTTTGGATTTTCCACATTTACATTGCAGATATTTGCCCAACTCTCCAAAAAGAAGGGAGAAAACAGTGAGTGCAGTGTTTCCAGCTGATCACAACAGCTTCTGGAGTGATAATGTGGAAGGGATTAATGTTGATCATTTTGCCTTGGAAATACTGCAGATTAATTTTGTAGGGAGAAAAAAACCATAGGAAAATGTATTTATTCCTGCCTTTTGCTGAAGGTTGTATTTCACCCGGAGAGTAGTCACATGAATCCTTCAATCATTAGGTGGTACCAAAGGAGAGGGAGATGTCAGGTGAAGGCATGTGAGTGGAAAAGGGGACATGGGACCTTACAGCAGTTTAGCTGCCTCTGAAGAAAGTTTCTGTTGTTGTAAATGATCTTTGTGTGTCTCTGTTTAAGCTGTGTTGAGGGTTTTTGTTGCCCAGGTTGTCTTACATACAGGAGTAAATGTAGATGTTGGTCTAACGGTCTAGGGCAGGAAAAACTGGTAGCAGTGGCTGGAAAAGATAGCTGGGGAGGCAGGGATGGACAGGTATCAGATCAAACGGCTTTAGCACAAAGCATTTAGCAGCTCTATAAACAATCAATGAAAGAAGGGAAATAAGAAATATAAGAAAAGAAATCTTAGTGTGGTTTTAATAATGAGAGCATCCAAACAGGTTGTGATCTGTTCATGGAGCCTTTGCATTCAGGGAAGTTAAAACTGCCAAATACTTTATTGCTTTGAACGTTCATTTCAGAAATCAAAGAATTTATTAGAGTCCTAAATAAGCATATAACCAACAGATAAACATGAGTTTCAAGAATAACCAACTGTCATAAAGCTGAAAGCTGAGATTCCCAGTTGTGGTCTGGTAAATCTGTTTTCCTTTATCCTTCTGGAGTAGCCAGAGTCCCAGATCATTAGATTAGGTTTACCTTACAGAAGGGGGGGTGATTTACAAGATACATTTTGTGACACACATCCCAGAGCTAGTTGTACTATCCCAGCAGAGTTGTACTCTGCTGAAATTAATGTGAATGCCATCATTATATTGACCAGTTGACTATGACCGCAGATATTTGAGGGTTATGGATTCTTTCCTGTGATCATATTGAATCTTAAATTAAGTTTCTGAGTTACTGAAGTAAAGAAGAACATCAGCACGTATAAATGGATAAAAGCACATAAATGAATAACCAAGGAAGTTGCATCAATTTAAGCGGCCTGTTTGTGAACTGTACTTTATTTTGTGCCAACTGCATCTTCTTACATCATCAAGTTATTGTCGTGGTGTTTGGTTGTGGCCATTTGATTATAAAATGATTTTTTCAAGTTAGTGTTCGGGTGCTGTGAAGATATCAAGCAATAATCAAACCTTTTCTTCACGATTTTGAATATACCCTTGAGCATAATAGATTTAAAAATCCACTCTAACATTTTGCTATTGGAACACAACATGTGTCTGGCCTCCTGACCTCACAGCTGTATTCAGGGAATTGCATACTTCAATGATTTCTTTTATACAAACCTGTGTTTTGTTAATTATAAAAATAATTATTCTGAGTTTTCATAGAAATGCGTCAGAGACGCAACATGTTCCAATATGTAAAGAAAACTCCCTAGCAATCCTACTAAAATAACCTTAGTTAAGAACCTTACTTATACAAGAACCTTATTTTTACCAGGACAGAAGAGTTATTTATGACTGCTTCTCTTATCATGGTGAGCATGGTTTAATATGCCCCTTTTAACTACAGCACTGCTGTTGCTCTTTAAGAGTCAGATCCCATGAAATAGATGTCAATTCTCAAATACTTTCAGGCTGAGAGGCTCAGGTGAATTATACTGAAATACAAGGGGTTTTTTATGCTGTAGTGAGGCATCAGATCAGCTGACAAACAGCTTTATACTGAATTGCGTGCAATCACCTAATTCCTGCTAAGGCTCTTTGAGAATCCGGTTCTACAAATATAGGTCCATAAAATAGTTGCACCTACATTTCTGCTTTCAATTTTGTGACTTCTGTCGCTTCGCTAGCACAATGTCTAGCACAGCATCACAAATTGCTGTACCGGTGCAAGTGATGGGCAATGAACAGTGATGTAGAGATGATAAGAGCGTGTAAACGGTGGGAGAGTAGAAGCATTTTAAATGGATTTGGTTTTGGAGGGAGGCTGATGTTGTTGTATCCTGATTGCCAGACAAAACTCACAAATGAAAATGTAATTATTTCAGAGCATTGAATATAAAGATGTCAATATATATACAAAATCACACTTGTAATTAAAGTACTTCTAGTGGACATCTGGAAATAGAAACATTTGTTTTGAATTTTGATGGTATGGCAGGACTTCTAACAGGAGTTTTAAACATAGGAAAGCCAGAGTAATATTCTGAGTTTCACTTTTACCTATGTCATTGATGCCTTCTTTTTTTGTGCCTAACACTGCTTTAAATAAAGCAGGATTGATCTGTGTTTTCAATGTCAGCTTTCTCATTCCTTTCTGGCTTACAGAGTGATACTCACTGTTCCCATCTGTCATCAATTTCTCCTTCCTAAAATTGCCCATAGACCAAGGCCTCAGCCTGCACGTCCTTGCTCCCATGCGACTCCCACTCAGCTACACTCACAGCAGTGCACTTGCTCCAGAGCTCAGTTTGTCTCTGCAGCATCTTGGTTGAGTCCTCTGCCTATCTGCTTTGCGAGCTGTGTACTTCCAGTTATCATGGCATTTACAGGTTACTGAGGGGGGCAGAAATAAACCAAGGAAAAACCCAACAACCTTATACATCTTCAATATTGTCATATGCTTGACATGTTACTTCATACAATACTTAGTAAAATGAGACTGTACAAGTTGTATGGGTACAAAAATGAGCATTACATAGTCAATAAATCATGCAAGGAATGTGGTATCTGTGTACTTAATCTGAATTTGTTAACAGTGGCAAGATAAAATTCATTTTGACTCCATGCCGACTCTTGAAACTGGGACGCTATTCAGAAATTTGAGGTTTCTTCATCCAGCTGTGTACATGTGCCTTGTTATCTAATACTTTAATTGCTAACAAAACAGTGGGTAGGGGAGAATATACTGTTCTGTGTCAATATTTAAGCAGGACTTTACTTATGGCTTAAGTTTATTCACCTTGGAGAGAGCATTTTTGCCTCACTTGAATAATTGGGCTAAGAAAAAGCAGGGTTTCAACTTGCTGCTGTGGTTTGCACTTACTATAAGCAAACAGAAAAATATGTGAACTATTTCTGAAACATGTGTCCTTCAGGTCCTTTTTCTCCTTTTTTGAGCTTTCAGGAACTGTTGAGACCTCACAAGGATCTGGGACCTTTCTCTTTCTCCTTCCCTTTCCCAATGTTTGAGGCCCATTAAACTCTCTGGCTTGTTCCTGATGAATATTTGCCTAAATTCTTAACATTTCTCTGCAAGGATTAGCAATTGTGGTCGTAATGGTCTCTCCTTTCCCTCTCATCACTCCTTCAAAAGCTGAGCATGGGGATGGGGACTTCTGCAGGCATACATGCAAAGGAAGCTGAGAAGAGAAAGCATAAGCTGCTCAGGTTTAAGTATAAAAATCACCAGTGCCACCAGAAATCACCAATCTCCACCCCATTCTCAGCAGCTTTTCCCAAAAGATGTTCTCCCTTAAAGTCTAAAACTTGCTATTTCCATGCCCAAAAGTCTGATCCTCACAGTGGAGGAAGTTAAAACAAGAGATTCCATCCTACTCCATGAAGCCTTCAGATATTTGGAATAACAATTAAGGAGGAGCGTATAAAGATGGGTATTATTTTTCCAAACTGGAGTTCTCCACGTGGAAGAAGCAGCAACGTGGAGCTGTGAAGTTCGACACGTGCAGAGGCTCCGTTTATATCAGTTTTCCTCAAATCTGTTCACAGGGCTAAAGGATCTGTTTGTTTCTAATACCTTGTGTTCACCAACCCGTGATAACATGAACAGAGCAAGTCATGAGGAAGTTCCATACTTTGATCATTCCTTTATGCTTCCTGAAAGTTTCTCCTGAGTTGATCCCGCTTCAAACTTCCCCTTTCATACTGTGAGTTTAATCCTTTCACTGTTTCTGTGCTACGCTAGGACATGAAATAAATATGGAGTAAAATGAAACTTCTATATCAAGATGCTGAAGGTGTATTCAGTCTTTGTCCTGTGAGATAAGACAGTGTTCCAACCCAAATATATCATAGCCTGTGACTCTACTATGCATCATAGGACCCTAGAAAGTAGGAATCTAGGTACCACACTGCTGCTTTTAATACAAGTCTGATTCTTAGTTTTAAGACCTGCCTTATGGCCATAAAAGTGGTGGTTTTGTTGGGTGAGGGGCTCTTTTGGGGTTTTGGGTTGTTTCTTTTAAGCAGAATAAATGCGCAAAGAGCACATACACCATAAGTTAAAGCCATGGGAAGGTAATTGAGGAGAGGAAGAAGAGGCAGCAAGCTTTGAGAAAAGAAGCTTTTCTCCACAGAAGATGTGCACATATGCCATGCCTTTAAAAATCTCTGCCAAATCTGACGAGGCTTATTAGGAGAACTGAAGGGAACTTGTCCATGTATGTCCTGGAGTAGATAAGGTTCTAACTATCCCTTCAAAGGGAGTTAGAAAGGCTCAGAACAGCGTTTCTGGGGTCTAGACTGGCGCTTGTGGTGCATGAAAATATAAAGGGAAGTAGAGGGAGAGTTGGATGACCTGCATTTAGCAAGCAGAACAATAGTTTTCAGGCTTTTTCTATGACAAACAGATCTCACCTTGCCTTTCAAGGTGAGTTTTGGACATTTTTCTTAGCTAGGTTCAAGCTGTGGTGAAACCCTGTGTGGCTTTTGTTTACAAACCAGCTTTTTCTTCCACATCCTCTCTCTAGTCCAGATGTATCAGTAATTTGGAGCAATTCTTACTGATACATGAGTAATGCCAAAACAAGCCCAGAACGCCACATTTAAATATTTAATTGCTTTATCATGATTTAAATTCTTATTCATATATATTTTCAGTAGGAGTGCTTACAGAAAGGGCACTATTTACTTTGCAAGGACACTACATTATGGCACGATGAGGATCTAAAGTTTGCAGTGGCAAAGTTAAAACTAAAATGTTTTCTGCTTTGAGAATAAAAATTAAGTCTGCAGATGAATATTGCTAAACCTGAATATATAAAACGCCTTCTCTGTCCTCCCTATCTCTAATATTTAGCCGGGTGCTAGACCAGCTAAAATCTGAGATCATAGAATCATAGAATAGTTAGGGTTGGAAAGGACCTTAAGATCATCCAGTTCCAACCCCCCTGCCATGGACAGGAACACCTCACACTAAACCATGGCACCCAAGGCCTCATCCACCCTGGCCTTGAACACTGCCAGGGATGGAGCATTCACAACTTCCTTGGGCAACCCATTCCAGAGCCTCATCATCCTTACAGTCAAGAATTTCTTCCTTATATCCAATCTAAACTTCCCCTGTTTAAGTTTGAACCCGTTACCCCTTGTCCTGTCACTACAGTCCCTAATGAAGAGTCCCTCCCCAGCATCCTTGTAGGCCCCCTTCAGATACTGGAAGGCTGCTCTGAGGTCTCCACGCAGCCTTCTCTTCTCCAGGCTGAACAGCCCCAACTTTCTCAGCCTGTCTCCATACGGGAGGTGCTCCAGCCCCTGATCATCCTCGTGGCCTCCTCTGGACTTGTTCCAACAGTTCCATGTCCTTTTTATGTTGAGGACACCAGAACTGCACACAATGCTCCAAGTGAGGTCTCACGAGAGCAGAGTAGAGGGGCAGGATCACCTCCTTCGACCTGCTGGTCACACTCCTCTTGATGCAGCCCAGGATATGCAGTCAGATCTCTCTTACTAAGCTTCTTATGCTTGGAACTTTTGAGTTTGTTTGCAAAGCTTTTTGAAACAACAAGCAAGAGCCTTTTCTTCTAATGAAGCCTGAAGTTCATGTAATCACTCTAAACATTGGTGCTTGAAGAAAAAATGCCAAACACTTTGTAGGATTACGAGTATGGGAGGTCATGTAAAAGGATGAAATGAGTAAGATCTCCAGATGTCAAAGAAACAATGTAGTTATAAGAAGCTGAAAACCCAACCAAATTTAAATGCTGAGTTTTACATAGATATATTTTCTTTAGGATTTCCTGCTGAAAATGATAGATCCAACATCCTTTATCACATCAATGATTTTGTCTTTGTAGGCGAACTGGTGTATGCTGGCAAGAAAGGTTCTTCCAATATCGCCCATAATAAATGTTTGGACACAAACCAGTTTCTGTAGCGTTAGCAAAAAGTGGTTTGCCTCTAATCCTAGTACTTTCCTTCCTGAATTCTCTGTGATATCTTGCTTCTCAAAGTCAGTTTTGTCTCAGCCTAGCAGAACTTTGAAACATAGGTTATGAGGAATGTTGTTCCTTGTAATGCAGTTAAATCCATGCCATTTAAGATTTCCTATGTCATTAATTTAAAATGTGCATTTTTGGGTCTTTTCCCCACTTTTGGGTATTGGCAAGCTGCAAAAAGCTGTTTATTACATTGTGCCAGTTGTTCTTAATCATTCTTGTGACAATATTATCCCTGTAATATGGCCAAAGCAGAGTCTACGTGGATTATCTGACACTTAATTACCTGAATTACAAGATACAAAATGTTCTTTGAGCACTCATAAGGTATGTAACCAAATTATTCACTGCTTTTGTGTTCTTCCCTACTTTGTCCTTCTTCATGGTTTGCATTTGTGAACTGTTATTAAAAAGAACCCAAACCAAACCCAAACCAGGAGATTTATGTTTCTATGCTGGTTTGGATTAAGATAGCACATAACAGAAATATAAGAGTCAGTTTGTGGGTTAACTTTGTTCCTCATCCTTTCCCACATTGTATTTAAAACCAGGGCAGACCAGTTGCTCTGGAGCATATGCCTGTGGGGTTTTCATATTTTGTGCCTTCTAATATGTGTGATTTTTCAAAGCAATGCTCAATGAATGACTTTAATGACTTTTGTGTGATTTTCTTATACCTGGCTCATGCAGAGATGTTCATGGTTTTCCCCACTCCTGAGTGATGGAGGTGCATAGATCTACATTTACAAACGAGTTCTGATCTCAAATGTGTTAACTCAAATGCAGATACAGAGACACTAAAAATCTCTGGATATTACTAATTAGGTGAGTGCTTCAGAGGAAGCATTTCTGCAGTTATTTCTCAAAATCTCTATATCTTTCCATGCTTGATTTGTTGCTGTCAGTAGACAAATGCCACATCATTTGCACTGCTAATGTTGACTTGGGGACAGCTTTGACAGAATGTCAACAGAGGCCAGTTCTGGTATTCCCACCTTGGCAAACCAGCAAGCTCAGAGTGACAACACTGGCATTATCCAGACTTCTATACTGGGGAAAAAATGATGGAGTAAACCCCTACTCTTTCTGTTAGTTCTAGTATAGTTACTCCTTGGCAAATAGCCCTATAGAGCCACGCTACCCTCAATTTCTATGCTGTCTCAGCAAGCAATAATTCAGCTGATGACAAGTTATTCTACACATCCTCATAGTAAAGTAAGGTTCTGAGAACTTCTTTATGATAATTTCTTTTTCCTAAAAAAACTCCCAAAACCAAACCCCAAAACCAGATCTGAATGTAGTTTTCGTAGGTTAAGAAGACTTAGTAGGTGCACAGTTCTCTTCTAAGCCATTGTTCTTAATCTTCCCTGTGTGTTACAAGCTGTTCTTAGGTACTATGTTCCAGATAATGGACTTTAAAATAGACGGTTTAACTTGCAGAGACTATCTTAAAGCTTGTGTTGCTTTAAGTTTGTGTTGCTTTTAGACTTTAATCAGCCACCTTTTGCATTTAATTGCTATTTTGGCAGGCTAGAGAAAGAAAATGGAAATTTTTAACAATTTTATATCAACATGAACCAGAAAGAATTTGATAGACAATGAAAAGGTCTTTTTCTAGCTCAGAGATTCTCCGCTTGCCAGGAGTCAGAAGCTTTTTGCAAATATCAGAGGTGGGAGAAGAGTTTTGTTTTGAGAAAAGCTTGTTAGACTCCTTTATAATCCAAGACTTAATGCAATACAGGTAAATGCATGATATGCTCCCATTTAGAGGACATCCTGCTTAACACATCACACCTACTTAATGTTCCACTCCAATGGGCCAGCTTCTTGGAAGGCTTTGTGAAGCTCTGATATGCATTGAAAGGTAACAAACCTGTTATCCAACTTACCTAGGTAAGTTTACCTCTATATCTGTATCCTAGGTTGTATTTCCTTCAGTAGACGTGTGCTACTGACTTTCACCTCATTGCTTAACATCACAAGCATAGCTGTGGCCAAATGCATTGTTATCATTAAGGTCTGTGCTCTCCTGATTCATCCAGTAAAAAGCAGTTGTACAGTTATTAATCAAGAAAGATCTGTTTGTCATTAATATCCACTTTACTTCAAACTTATTTAAGTGTTGGAAACCTCAGAAGCTGCTATTCCAGTTGCTTATAATGTGCTCTTTGTTTTCTGTTTGGCTTATCTTTAAGCACAATACAACCCGAAGGAAGCACACCCACTCCCTAATGTTTTCCTTGGGAGCCAGAAATATGTGCTGCTGCGTATTTAAGCAGTTGCAAGTTAAAGTGAAGTGTATGTTATGAAAGGTGCGGGGGATGGTAGCGGTGGGATGCAGGAAATTATACTGAACTTTAAAGGTTGCAGATCCAAGCTAAAAACAGAGTTCTGACACTTCCCGATTTGAAACTGTGCAGCTGAAGTCAAAAAGCTCAACTAGCAAATGTAAAACCAATCAGCTCGCCTTGCTCGATGGATGGCTTTTTAAGGCTGGTACACCTTGTGTTCCGAGTACACCCAGTCTTTTAAGAGTTCAGCAGCTAAACTGAAACTAACCATTGTTCAAATACTTTTGTAATGAGAGAATCTTGTTTACTTTAACGGTTTTCCTTCCTAACAGGCATGCTGGTTTTTCCCAGCCTGCAATGTTTCTTCTCTCCTTATAGCATTTCCAAAAGTGACATTATCCATGACTCCTTGGATTGCTAATTCTGAATTCTTTGTACATCTTTTGTTGTTGTTGCTTTGGTTTTTTAATACTAAACCTTCCTTAAAAGTCCTAGATTTTATTTTAGCTAATGCTAAAGATATTCATACAGAGGGCTTATTCTTTATACACAGTTGGCCTTGGAGGCTACCTAGGTAGTTCAGATCCAGTGTGTACCTGCATATATATGTGTGTGTGTATATATATTTTTCTCTTACCCTCCCATATATGTATATGGTGTTTATATATATATATATATACACAAGTTGTTTAAGGATTCTGCTCCTGCAGGTGTCAGACACAGCACCACTGTGTGTCATTAGCCACTCCTGCATATGGGCAATGGTACCACAGCCAAAAGCCTGATCTGGATGTGGATTCATGCTCACATATATACATCCATGCCCCCTCTCATGTCTCATCTGTGAGAGGACAGCAGCCTCCTGCTATATTACTTACTAGAGCTCCTCTTTTTTCAAGATGCTAAATCTCTGCTCTGAACATCTCACTGCTCTTCAAAGCTCTGTGGGATCCTCCATACCTGCAGTCTCAGCCCCTACTTGCTTTTGGCATATGACTTTTGTTTTTCTGCTGAATATAAGGCAGAGTTTCAAGGTATCAAATACAGAAAGCTAGAAAAAGATTGGATTGGAAATAAAATCTTGCATATCTTTTGTATCCCGTTGCTGCTGCTTGAAAAAAAAACCCCAAACTAAGACCAAATTGTCTACAGACACCAGATACGAGACCTTATTTAAGAATTCTTTTAAATTTCATAAGGATTCAATCTTGATTCTGAAATTCAAAAGTCATTTTTGATTTTGTTTCAGAGTCACAAGTAAATATCATTGGAGACTTCTGAAAACTCAATTTAAAAGCTCATCTTGCAAGAGCTCCAATATAACAGAAGTGTCTTACAAACAGCTTAAGGAGTTTTTTGCTTTCTCTGAATAAAAACCTTAGGCCTGGGTTTAAATTCAAATTGTAACTCTGAGTTTTTATTTCAAATGAAGTCTGTAAACCATGGCAAGTTTCAGGCAAGGCGGTTTTTCTATTAAATAAATAAGCATTACTATTTAATTGATACTTCTTAACCAGAAAGGTCAGCCCCATTGTTCCTAAAGCTATTCATTGTTTATGAATCTGAAACATAAATCATTAGTACCAACTGCGAAAGCCATGATACAGTCAAGCACTTGTCACATGGAATAGAAAAATAAACAAGTTATTCCCCCAAGACCTCTGTGCTATTTAGAGCTGAATGAAAACCTCATTGAATAAAATCATCAGTTTGAATGCGTTTGATTGTTTTGTGAATACTACTTGAAAGATTATATCTCACTCAAATGTATCTACATCTAAATTACTTGACTTTTAAAAAAACTCTAAATGAGAGATTAAACATTTAAAGCAGGTTTCTTCAATCCACTTTTAACACCAGCTTGATATTCGTAATTTTTGCTAACTAAAAAATCTTACAGAAACAAAAAAGTTGGACTTTCTCGTATTTCTAGTATCCTGTACGGCTTCGTCTTTTCTGGAGAGGGAAAGAATAGAGAAGAGAAGAGAAAAACTCGATACTGGTAAAAGAAAACTGTCATTTTTCACTTGTCAGAAGCCAGGCCGAAATACTTTGAACTGAAATTGAAGTATTTTGTTCAGTGAGAAATGAAGAGGGGAAAAAGTGCTCCAATGCACATCTGTAGGTATTGAACAGCTTCTTCCTTTTGCAGCCCTGCCGGCTATTGGTACAGCAGCACTTTCTTCCTTTTTTTCTCTCCTAGTATAGAAAAAGAGCTTGAAAACGTGAGATTTTCATTTGACCGTATCTCCTTCTGCTATTCTTGCTGCAACTCTTTGGAAAAAAGCTAAGAAAGAGAAAATGTATCGCTATTAGAAATACGTGATGTGACCAGCTTTTGCACCTTAGCTTCTTGACATATATCTGTTGGTCATACACTTTCAGGAGAACAATTTGCTGTAAAATATTATTCATCTCTCTCACATATAAGTATTCAACAAAGTTGGCAATGTCTCAGGGAGGAAGAGGAAGGCTGCAGGGCACACCCATGTGTGCAATATCACATACACTATCAGCTAGTGTAACCTTTGTTCCAGTGCATGGCTGCCTGAAAGTTCCATGGACCAGTGTCTAGAAAATCTTCCAAAACAAGGTTTCTAAGTGGTATTCTTGGTTTTCTTCCCTGAGTTTGAAAGATTTCCTTGGTTGGTTAAGCCATACAATTGGTAGAGGTTGCCTCTTGCTTTTGTTCTTCCATCATCACAGCTACAGCACTTACATTCACTTTTCGGAGTTTCTTTTGTAGGAAGGGATTTATTTCTTTCAAGTTCATTCTTGCTAAGTCTTATTTTGACTACTAGAGACAAGCATATTGGTCTAGGAAAGCAAACCAGAAATGATTTGCATACTGCATTGTGTTTAAATTCTGGTCCCATTACCTTTGTTGCTTACCGTCTTTTGTTGGTCTCTGTGAAGTTGTGCTCACTACATATGCCTGCATGCCAGAAGTGTCTGTACCTGCTGATGTTTGCTTGTAGACTTGTGTCTGAACAGCAGCTAGATACCTCCTGTGACATTTTGATTCTTACTATATTTAGCAACGGGAAAGGGGGCAGAATGCCATGAAATATGTGACACTTCAGAACAATCCAACAGACAGCAAACACATATCTTAAGCAAATACTCTTCAGTTAGTGTATTGCCTTGGGATGTCAGCGACAGTTGAATCAGCCCTGTATTTGCAGCCACTACAAAATGCAGATGTAATAAACAGTCTCTCATGCTTGCAGCTGGACCCAGCTGGTGCAGTCACAGCATCAGAGAAGGGAAAGGGGCTGATCTGTGCTAAGGAGTGGGAGCTAAGAGCATCCTTCTGGGGTAAAAACTTAGGGAAGCCTCATGCAGTTCAACAAGGCCAGGTGCAAGGTCCTGCACATGGGTCAGGGCAATCCCTTAGCATAGACAAAGGCTGGACAAAGACTGGATTGGGAACAGCCCTGAGGAGGACTTGGGGATGTCGGTTGATGAGAAGCTCCCCATGACCTTGTATCAGTGTGGGCTTGAGCCTAGAACTCCATCGTGTGCTGGGCTGCATCCCCAGAGAGTGAGCAGCAGCTCAGGGAGGGGGTTCTCCTCCTCTGCCCTGGGGCCCTCAACACAAGAGGGACGCGGAGCTCTTGGAGCGAGTCCAGAAGAGGCCATAGAGATGCTGTGAGGGCTGGAGCAGCTCTGCTCTGGAGCCAGGCTGAGAGAGGTGGGCTGGGGCAGCCTGGAGAAGAGAAGGCTCCTGAAGGGGAGACCTTAGAGCAGCTCCAGTGCCTAAAGGGGCTGCAGGAAACCTGGAGAGGGGCTTGGGACAAGGGCCTGTAGGGACAGGCCAAGGGGAATGGCTTTAACCTGCCAGAGGGGAGACTGAGATGAGCTCTTAGGCAGAAGCTCTTCCCTGTGAGGGTGCTGAGGCGCTGGCACAGGGTGCCCAGAGAAGCTGTGGCTGCCCCATCCCTGGCAGTGTTCAAGGCCAGGTTGGACACAGGGGCTTGGAGCAAGCTGCTCTAGTGGAAGGTGTCCCTGCCCATGGCAGGGGTTGGAACTGGATGAGCTTTAAGGTCCTTTCCAACACAAACCAGGCTGGGATTCTGTGATTGTATGATTTTATGACCTGCTGCAAGAGAAGCCCAGGCTGTGGGCAAGACAAAGTTATGTCTCTCCCAACCTGTCTGACAAATCCAAGGCTGAGGAGGGGTGAGTGGCCTGTCTTAAGTGCATGCCCTTCCCTGAGCAACTGTACCCTCAAGAGAACATTGCACTGGTGCAGTCACCACTGGTAGGGAATCCGGTGGTAGTATCAGCAAAGAACCTGAGGAGAAGACTGTGACAGAGGGAGGCTGTGGGATGGCTTCTTAAAGTGACGGGCTGTGCACAGATTGGCTTTGGAAAGAGCAGTTGTGAAACCATCCTTAGGTTTAGCAGGATTTGGGTTGTGAGACCAGGTGGATGAGTTTCATTTCTCACCTAGATTTTATTTATCTTTACACCTGTTCCTCTAAAAGTGGTGGTTGAATTTCCTTCGATGCTGTCTTCTACTTAAATTTGTACAGAAACTATTATTTTTCCTATATTATTTTCATGGCCTAAGTGAACAGTTAAGTAAGAGCCTCGTAATATTTCCATAATTAAATCTCCGACCAATGAAGGCAATTCACTTGAAATGACATCTCTTCTGAAGTATCTTAGTGCATCAGAGCCTGGTTTTGGCTTCATTTGTGAGGCTGTTTCACAAGCAGAAACTAAGTGGCCTAAAGCTTATAAACAGCTCTGAGTATTGGCTGCGTGCTCTGCTAGAACAGCATCCATCACGACAACGTCAGGGATGCAGCGGGGCGTTTTGTCTTATCTTCTCTCTCTCAGCAGTTGTGTGTTCTCATACCTAGACGGTTGGCTCATTAAAACAAGTGTGTTATTGCTGAGCATGAAAAAAATAGAAGCGCTGTTTTAAAGACTTGAATTTATAGCTCCATGTTGTAATCAGACATCACAAATTCTTTCACAAGAGCTATAAAACAAGTTTTCTCATGAGAAGGAGAAAAGAGGGGGAAAAAAAAGGCGACCATGCTGTCCTCCATTAAACAATTCTGAGTTTCTAGTTTAGTGCAAACTCGAGGGGAAAAAGGGGACGTAGCAGTAAATCATCTGAGCAGCTCTCAGCCGTAAAGTTTCTTGAGCAGTCGAAACTGCCAGGGCTTGTTTGGATGACTTATCCTAGGCAGGGGGGATGGAAGAGGGTTTATAATACAGCTGCAAACTTTTGCTGTCTCTAGTGTCATTGTTGTTTACATTACGCAAGAATGTGCTACAGAAACCTCCTTCCATTTCAAAGGTGACATTTTCCTCTCTGACCTTGTTTTGAGATTATTTCACCCAGCCAAGGGAGCAGAAATCTGGAATTGCCTCAGCACTGGTTAGGTCTTTGCAGAGGATGGGGAGTTGGGTATGGGTAGGGACTGCAGCAACCCAGCCTGGTCAGGCAGGGTTGGATGTGGGGAGGGACCTTTGGGTCTGACTGGGGTTTGGACCCAGCCATTGAATGCATTGCCAGAAGAGGTGGTATGGGCTGTTATCCAAATGGGATGACTGATTGAATGATTGCTTTGTGTTGAGGGTGGAAGGGAGAAGGGTGCCAGTTGGCTTGGATGACTGGTAACTCTTGGATAACTTACCTGTTCCTCCAAAAATGATGCCAGCATTTTACACTGGGTCATTAGATCCTCTCCATTAAGCTAAGGCTAAAATGTTTATTGCTTATCTCCATCAACAAAATTTGATCAACTAACTTCATCACTGTACTATATTTCAAATTGTTATTACTGCAAACTCTGTACTGTAGTTGGAGACACTGTTTTCAGTAGGAGGCAATGCTTCTATTTGACAATGCAGTGATTTATGTGATATCAGAGCATGCCTTGGGGAGCAGACTACAGTAATGTATGCATGCAGGGGTGCAGGCTGTCACTGCCTGGATGCTGAAGCAGTGTAAGAAAAATACACCTGCAGACAAGGAGAACTTGCCCAGAAGGGTGTTATATAGTGCACCTTGAGACAACTCAACTGATAAATTAGGGGAGGATAAATATATCTTAAATACAGGTTTTAGATGAGTAACTTTGCAGAATAATAGTAGAATTTACTCATAAACTGTGTTTTGGGGGGAAATGAAGAAAATTAATCCCAAACCAGGACTTCATTCCTCTTTCTTCTCCTGAAATTCTTTCTCCTTACTCTTTCCTCTGAGCACTGTTATAAGAAAGATGTCCCGTATCCTGAGACCTCTGACTAAAGCTTGAGATGAGTATCTTTTAAATTAAACAGAACTCGGCCTGACCTGTCTCTGTCTTAAATTTCTTAATAGTATGAAATATACCCTTTAAACAATCTTAGGCCTGTGCTTTCCCCTTCTCCTCTTAATCTAAGGTATGATTAGTGTTTAATGGACCTTGAAAAGCACCTTTATTTATAATGGTGACAGGTTGCTCTTGTCTAGATATGATCCCCAGTTTTCTGTTTTCTCTTAAAATGAAACCCAAAATAGTTGAATACATACTTGGTTATTATGTTCATATATGCTACATATTTTTAAAGAACCTTTTTTTGGAAAATAATTTAATATTTATAACTACTTTTACACCCAAAACAATAGCCTCCTTTATGCTGAGCAGCATTGATAACACAGTGTCTATTACACAGATATACCAGGGTATCTGGTGCCAAGAAGCACTTTTTGTTAAGGAGGACATATGAATCCAGGACATTTATTCTTCATCCAATGAGATAGCACTCTCATACTAGCTACACTTTGCTGCACAAAGAGCTCAGAAGCCCTCCAAATGTCAGCCTGTGTGAGTCAAAACTGATGATCTGTCATGTGTGATTTGCTGAAATCCAGGGATAAAAGTAGCTAAGACCCAGTGCTTTAAGAAAATCAACTCAAGCAGACAAAGGCCCGAAATGTGATTTCAGTAACATCTCTTCTATAGAATAAAACCTTGTGCATCAGACCTGAGGTAGAAACTGCATCGATTATGTGTGTGCATCTGCTTATTGAGCACAAAGTTTTTCTACAGTGATCTTCCAAATCATGCAGCCTCTCTCATAGCTGCCTAACTCAACTCAGACTAGAAAATGAGAGGTGAGGCTTTCAGAGCTGGTGGATGGTCTTGTGGGAGAAGACGACCAGTCATTACCTTTGCTAATGATGGTGAAACCCTGTGATATGATAATCATAAAGCTGCAGCACCCACATAGAACTACCTAATTAAATTTCTTAGGAATAAATTATGGTGGGATTACTGGTTTTCTCCACACCTCCACATCAAAGCCTAATAAAACTGGCCAAAGTTCAGATATGTTTACATTGCTAATATAGCTGGGGCTGATTTCTTTTCTATTAACAATAATGTTATTGCAATGGCTAGAGGATCCAGCTGAGGCTGGGGCTGCTCTGCTCTCAGTAGCACACAGGAAAGTCAAGCAAGTCCAGTATCAAATCTGGAAACAACAGTAATGATCTCCAGAGTTTCTGTCCAGTTACTTAATCAGAAAACAATTCTTTTTCAATATATTATTATTTTGAATAATGCTCAAACTTTAAAGTACAATATCTGCTCACCTGGATCATGTCATGTTCAGCTATGCTAATTTTCTAGTAATTAGAACCCCTGGGCCTGGATACCATCTGTTTTCCACAGCTCCTATCACCTTAATATCTAAGGGCAGATTTAAAAAGTAAAAAAAAGCTCTAATGGGATTTAAAGGCCTAGAAAGCATGGATTTTCATGTTCATCTTACTTTTGACACATTCAAGGTAGTTGCTTTGCTTTGATTTGATTTTTTTCCCCAACTTCTTTCAAAACACAGCTAGTCTGCTATCTTTTTCTCCCTCATCTGTGCCAAATCCCAAAAGGTGACTTAATCTGTTGAGAGTCCCTCTCAATCATTATGCTTTAAGCTTTAATACATGACTCAACAGATAAATATTCAAAAACAGAGCAATTTCTCAGTGCTTTTTCACTGAGTAAGTTAAGCAGGCTGACAAGGCCAGAGAAGTTTTGATTTGAGAAGACCAAATTGGAATGTGGCTAGCCTAGGCAAAATGAAGGTGGTGAAAAATTACTGACTGTACAACATATCCAGATTTACTTAAATATATTTCCAAATTTGAATAATTTGGGCTCTCCGTAACTGGAAGATCTTTCAAAAGTGTTCTCTATTTTTAGTTTTACAGATCATTTGTGCTATTTTTAAATGTTCTGATATTACATCATTTAACTCCATGAAGTGATTACATTGGTAGGCAAAAGTTGTGTGGAAGAATGAGGCCATTTAAAAGGTGTCATTTGATAAGAATGAAGGGAAAAGTGAAAAATATTTATCCACATATAATGTCTTCTTCTCAAAAGACAACTAAAGATGCAACCTGGGGAGAGTAAAGGAATCTAAACGTCAAATAACTAATACCTACAGTAGATTGCAAGGTGAAATAATGACTACAAAATAACAACCACGGACAGTGGGAGAAATGTGATGCAAAGCCAAGGAGAATGAGGCCTTTTCACTCTCTGTATTCATTCTTCCATTCCTAGAGCCTGTTGTACTTGATAGGATGCTCTCCCAAACTTAATTCTCATCTTCTAAATACTTCCCTCATAATGATAGCTAGTTTTAAACTTTTATGCTAAAATATTTAGAAAATAGTCATATAGTTGTCTCTAATGGTTGGTGATGCTTAGATAATAGTAGCTTAGCACTATATTGTGTAGGTACACATATGTTCATTCCTCAGAAGACAGGACGGTTATGCAGGCATGACTTTCTTATTGATTGCACCACATTAAATGTATCAGAAGCAGCAGAAGTTAATAGGTTCTTTTACTAGTCCTACTTAGTAGAGGAAACCTCAGTGCAAGGATATGGAGGTGCTACCTAAGCATGAATCTCTTCTGATCAGATTCAGGGGAAGGAGCCTGAAAAGATGCACAAACGGGTCTCTGAAAATCTGTACTACTGGAAATAATGCTGTGAAATATGTATTGAAAACTTCTGGGTTTGTATCATAAAATCTAGTAATATCCTTTAATGACCCATTGGCTGGGTATTTATGTATGCATATTTCTGTATAGATACTTGTATTCTAGCTTGTGTGTTAAAGTGATGGTTCTTATTGCTGGTTGCTGATATTTGAAGTATTTGAAGTATTTTTTGCACTGCTCTTTTTAAAAAAATGCTCAAGTTTTTTGCACATGAATTACTGATAAGGCCAAGGATTCTATTTTCACTGCTCACTGAAAAATGTAAAAAATGTGAATCTAACTATCAGGGCTACACACATTATCTGGTAAAAGATTAATAAAAATCCTTTTCCATCTTTCCCAGTCACATGTGAGAAGCAGACCAAGGATGCTGTGATACACTTTACCAGCCTGTGGACAGAGAATTGGAGAGGTGGGTGCCACATCTGTACTACACATCCTAGACCCTGACTGCTAGCTGTGGCTTTAATCATTTTCATTCTACATAAAAAAGTTAACACAATGAATCAACCTAAACAGAGGTTTAACTTCGATATTACTGAACTATGCAAAAAACTCATGGGCAAGTATCTTAATTCTCCAAGTGGAATATAGTTAAAACAGAATGAATAGTGAAAGCCTTGAAGAAGAATAGGGCAGGGGTATTTAAAAAGGATCTCCCCTGAAGACCCAATGCTACTTGTGTAGAGATGAGCACTGAGCAGCAGTAGGTGTCTAAAATGCTCAACCTGAATTGTTTTGCCCCTTTAAGAAGAAAATCTAGTTCAGAAGGAATCACAGCCTGGGTGCATAGTAGAGAGATTGGAAAAGCTTCGCTGTCGTCATTGTTGTTCCTATGGCCAAAGACTGTACCAAATAAATCAGAAATTTTTGTCTGTTGCACTCTTAGCTTTCTGGATGGAGTCTGTATCCAGCTCAGGTTGCAGGCAGAAACGCTCATGATGAGGTTGTTAAGACTCAAGAGCATGACTTCTGTTTGGGATGGAATGATTTCAGCTTTAGCTCTCTTGGACACAGCACATTTCTCACTAGCTGCTAATTACTGAGATCAGTGTTCTGAAATGTTAGTTTCTTGATTTTTACATTTTGATTTCCTGATATCTTTGTGTGTACATATATATCTCTTTGTGTACACTCCTTGAGCCATCTCAATAACTTCAGCAGGCTTACTAAGGAGGCAAAATACTAATTTTTAGAGTAAAAGTTTCATGGACTGACCCACTTCTTGGTTAAGTAACTTGGGGTTTGTGACTCAAAACTGTCAGTTGTTTGACATACATTATGGCAGTGACTGCAGTTAACACAGAAATAATTTCTATCTCATCAGGATTCTGTCAGTGATAAATACAACATAAATTAGAAGCACTGCACCTTATGCTTTATTTTGTGAAATAGATATGGGGATAGAGAAATTCTTTGGTGGAGTGGTGCCTTTCTGTGCTTTTGTATTTTATCTGGTGCTAGTTGATTTTCCAAGTTATATAAGAATACCAGGACATGAGGGCTAATGTTGTCTAAGAGATGGTTAACTCCTAATGTGCTGTTGTCTGTAGTGTTTTGCTACACACCCTTCTGTTGGTCTGCCCAATCACTTCCAGATATTTATTTGTGGATTTGTAAATAATGCAGGGACCCTGAGCAAGGCTGTAGAGTCCCTCACACCTTATATGGCTGGCATTGCAACATCAGTATTAGCGCAGCGCCTCGCTGACAGATTGCTGCTCTGATGGTGGTGAGAGGTCACACGTATTTCTACCTCCTAATTTGCCCGATGAGAGACTATGGAGGTTGAAAAGAAGTGATTGCTCCACTCCTGCTTCCCTCAGATTGTTCTCTCTTTGAGGACAATTTCCTAAACAATCTTGCTGCTCTTAATGAGAAAAGCCCAAAGTGTTTATTGTAACCTGCTTTGAACTGTTAGCAGCTCCAGAGGAAGGAGGTCTTCGAACAGAGCCCGTCTTGTGCCAAGAAGAGAGCGCTCAGCGGAGCGGGGTTGAGGTACAGAAGCAGGGCAGCGAGGGAGCAGCGTTAATAAAAACACTGCAAATGAAACGTTAGCGCGGGGTGGTGAAAAAGCTCAATTTTATTTTGTTTTCACACATTAGGTTTTGCTTAAAGCAGACAAGTACCAGGGAGAGCGTTCTGAAAAGAGGCTTTGTATAGGAGCTGGGGCTCTATCCATCAGATTTGTCATTTCAGGAATGCAGCCAGATGTATTGACTTACTAGCAATTGCATTGGTGCCATCTGGCCTGCTGGAGGCTGTATTAAAGATGGAAAAAACTGAACAGAAAGAAATGAAATTTGTTCATCATGCCATTACCCTAGCTGCTTATTTAAAGAGAGGAAAAAATGTAACTTCTTGGCAGGGGGTATGCTGTTTGAAAATAAGATATAAGGTTTTAAGGACCGCAAGTTTCAAAACCGAGCCCTGGTGTTTATACGTAGACTTGAAAGCTGGGCCTCACTGTTGTCATTTTGTGTATGTTTTTTTTTAATGGAAAAATGCTTTCAAATCCTACTGTTCCGAGCTGTAGAGCAAAAAACACCCCCAGTCCCCTGCCTGGTCCACTGCAGCATTCATACTTACTCATTCTCGGTTCTCCTCAATACTATTTTAGCTGTCTGAATTCTCTCCTTGTCTCAGGAACTGAAGTTTGTAGGTGGTGTACTTTCTATTGCTGACCTAGGAATGTCCTCCTAACTTTTGGATCATTACTTTTCTAACATACTGGCATTGCTCTTTAAGCAGAGCTGCTATTCCCTGTCCAACGGTAGCAATAATACAGCCCTTATTTTACTACTGCCACACCTAAATGTACTTATTTTAATTAATAAACACCAGGTCTAAAGTATTTCCATGCATTTAATAAGCAAGATGTTTTTCTTAATATTTGAAGGACCAGGGCTAGTGTTAATCTTTATTGACAGAATAAAAATGAAAACATTTTCAGTATAGAAATGCACTGTGGTTATAGGTTAAGAAGTGTTCCCCAGCCTTATTGAGGTATTATTTCAACTATACATATATTCATATTTAATTCTACAAACCGTCTTCCTGAATCAATAGCTGGAGGCTGCCATCTTTCTGGGAGGTGATTCTGTTTGTTTCACAGAATAAAACTGTGGGTCTGAATCACCTCCCACTGGAGTTAATGAAAGTTGGACTGGCTCCTACAAGAGGCTGTGAAGCAGTTGTTTGTTAGGCATTTTCAACCTTTGCTGAAGGTCAAGAAAGACTTGATTACTGAAAAGTAAAACAGTGTAGATACTAAATTAGATTATTTTATGTTCTTCAGTACTCTCACAGCCATACTGGTTAATTTACTGTCACAATAGAAGTTGTTTACCCTTACTGACAAAATGATGAAACAAAGGACCGGAGTCCTTTCTAAAACATATATTTGAGTTCTGCTCTGTTCTTTTTACTTCTTTTGTTTTTGCCATTTAGGATAGAAAGCTCTTGAGGGCAGGGAAGTGGAACTTTGTAAAACACTGAACTACTTGTGGGTGAAGTCAGTGTTTTAGCACTCCTGAACACACGTGTTAGAAGAATACACAATAATTTCAGGATTTCTACGACCATGAAACCTCCATTATAGCCCTGCCAGGGTCTTCACTGTGGGTTTTTTTTTCCAACAAGATGAGAAATCCTGGCATCAATACTGGAAAAGTCAACAGTGACTAAATACACTTAAAAGATGTAATGTTCTTACTCATAGCAAGTCATGGAGCAGTGTGAAAAAAGACCAAATTCAATCCTCATTAAACAACAGGATAAAGACTTCTGTCCACTCTGGAGAAAGCTGGTTTGTTCTTTCTAAGGAAACACTGAGCAGCAGCATCTAAGCAGGATATAGCATAATGCTGTACCAGCACTATTGTCCATAGCCATGGAGAGCACCAAGCTCCTCCAAGACTGCACCTAAACAGGATTGTACTGTGAAAAATCCCCAATGTCTGAATCCTCTCAGTAACACGCCTTCTCATTCTGCATTTGGGAGAGTGTCTATCATATCTGTGACACTCCATCTGCCTGCATAAGGATGGAACAGCACAACCTCAGCTGATAAAGTGGACTTGGGGTTGCTCTGAGCAGCTGTTGCTTCTGAATGCCTGATATGTTTGCTGAAGAGCACCGTGAGGTTTTGTTGCCACTCAGTTTTTAGTAATGTGAAATGTTCTGGACGTTAATTTAAATAAGGTCGTGTCCTGCGTTTCCCCTCCCTACACTAAAAATCGGTATCTCTGGTAGCAATGTGTGGATTATTCCTTCAATGGATTAATTAAAGGACTTAATCTCTGTGCCTTTTATTTTGTAAATTCAGAATGTTGACATTATTATTGTTAACAATAGTCTTATGATTATAAGCAGGAAGACAGGAGGGCTCAAGTGTATGACACACAGGACAAAATGCTGTTCTGGCCAGGAACCGCACACTGAGCGGAACAGCAAGGGTACAAAATATTCTGGGAAAAGAGAAACTTTGCCATTTCTCTGCAGGGAGCTTCTGCCCATGCAGAAGTTACCACCAGATATTGGCAGCCCTGCCAGGAACAGAAACATTTCCAAAGCCCTGTGGGTGAGTTTTGAGGGAAAGAAGGCAAATCATAGGTTTGAAAGTTTAAAGAAAAATGGAAGAGTGACAAGAGGAATCGTCAGATTTACATTATGAAAGAGGTTGTGAAACTGATTTGGGACTAATAACTTTCCTCCCCGCATTTCCCAGTTTTCCCCAGGTGAATAGAAAATAGTCCAGCTTGCTTGACATTGGAAAGATCTTCAGAAGTATGTTATGTTTTCATATTTAATCTATGAGAGTGCATAAATATTATGTGCATGAGATGTGGGCATACATGAATAGCACGTGTGTATGTATTTTTAAGTGTGGGATTACAGATATTGCAGTTTTAAAGCATGTTGGGTAACAGTAGCCACTCACTGGCTCTCTCAGTAATACTAACACAAATAATAGAACCAGAGAAGTAAGAAGAATAAACAAATTAATAAACAATGCTAAATAAGAGCAGGTAATTAATTATACTGTTAAGAATAATGTAAAGTAGTAAATCTTCCACCATTTGTCTTATTCATTTAACATATACATTCATCAGGGACTGTAGTGACAGGGCAAGGGGTAATGGGTTCAAACTTAAACAGGGGAAGTTTAGATTGGATATAAGGAAGAAATTCTTTACTGAGAGGGTGGTGAGGCATTGGAATGGGTTGCCCAGGGAGGTTGTGAATGCTCCATCCTTGGTGGTGTTCAAGGCCAGGTTGCATGAGGCCTTGGGTGCCATGGTTTAGTGTGAGGTGTCCCTGCCCATGGCAGGGGGGGTTGGAACTGGATGATCTTAAGGTCCTTTCCAACCCTAACTATTCTATGATTCTATGATTCTATGATTCTATATAGCTGCACAAATACACATTCTCTGTACTTTTTTAGCAATATAGCACCCATAAGGTAAACTAAGGATGGTAAAGGGGTGTGGGGGAAGACAGTAAAACTTATTCCTCACTGTCTAGAGTGCTTTGTTGTCTAATTCCTTTTTCACTGCACTTCTAGAACCCTGTAACAGAGAAAGCTGCTAGTGCTCGGAAGGCATATATACCATTTTACCTGGTGAGTTAGATGGGATTTTTGTATGGGCGTGGAAAAGTTCATTGTACACCAGAGAAGACCACGTGGAAAAATCCCTTTAAAAAGTTTGTAGAAAACCTGGAGCAGCACAGCATGTGCATATGTAAGTATTTAAACCAAACACAGCACTGCAGTAGCCTTGAACAACTCTAAAACCAGTGGATGTTTTCTTCTTGACTATGAGAACTGTATTTTGTCAGTCTGTTTTTTATTAACACAAACAGGCTAGTGGTAGTGACATACGTAGTGACATAAGGTGTATTTACGATAAATAATGGACTGCCAAAGGGAAGAACTGTGCAAGGGACAACTTTCATGTGTACTTTTTGGTGATGCATGACCTACCCTTATTCCACAGGCTTTTTATCATCTCTACACGAAAGAAACATGTTTTAGCCAAGTTCATGTGGACTTGATAGCTCTATCTTTGTAGCTTTTTCTACAGTGCTCCCCAAAGGGCTGATGCTAATATGTAGTCAACCACCTTTAGGCCATTGTTAGGTCAACTTGGACAAAATATAGTAGTTTCCGAAACTTAAAACCCCTGTACTGGTGACAAGAGAAATAAAACCAAGTGCAGAGTCCAGGCAAAACAGCTGGAGATGGCTGGCAGTTTCAGTGGCAATGTGATGGGGATTGAATGCCTCGTTCAAATACGATCTCCACAGAGACTTGTTGACAGCTTGCACTGTTTCTGCTCTTGGTGTTGGTATTCTGCACTTTCAGAGAGATCCTGCTGCCCATGAAGGTATGTCTAAGCCAGAAACTTTGAAACATTATCTATAACACAAAACTCTCTCAGTTTAATTCTAAAACTCCCCTAGAAATGGATCTCATGAGGTCAGTGAAGGGAAGGTCCTGGTGCCTTTGTACTCTGTGTGAAAATTACACCGTGACTTCTGCACCAAGATTTTGCCCCTTGGAGGAATGTAGCTGCAGTTCTTTAAGAATATGGGGGTTTTTTAAGTCCGAATTTCCAATATGCAACATTAACTTGATGTATTAGTGTTAAAATTACAAATTCATCACCTAATGAGAAATAGATCCCAAATCTATCACTTGTGCTACACTGCCAAAAGCACATCCTGATAACTGAATTGGCTGTAGTCATCTTTCTCCTTGCTGAAGTTCAAGCTCTTAAGTTATTAAATGGTTTATTATGCTTAGATGATGTACTTAATTTAATTGTTTTAAGGGACTGCTTGCTCTGGTTTCTTTTTCAATTAAGTGACCACTCTAAGTGCATTTAACAGTCATTGACAATAGTACTTTGAATTACAGATCTAGTTATCCTTACGCTGCTCTTTATCCCCACAGCAACGATAGCTCCAGAATCCCATTATTAAGCACAAAGCCAGCCTTAATTTTGCAATTAAAAGGAGAGTAATTTGATGATGCACACACAGACCAATGGGGCACGTGTGTGTATGTATAAACACTGGAGTATCGTATGGAAGCTCCTAATGAAACCCTTATGATACGAATAATACTCAAGTTACAAGTGCTACAGCTTATCTGTTATGTGTGGTAGGTGATAATAACTCTGCCATTCAGTCAAGGCAGGAAAGCAATTTTAGTAAACGTAATACCTGAAAACAATTTTCAACTTATTCCCTGAGTTTTAATGTATAATAATCTCCAAAACAGTTATTTTTCAAATCCTATTTCTTTCCTACCAAGCGCGCTGCAGGTTTCCCCACATTTGTGCTCCTACCTTTTCCAAAGGTTGAAATGTGCCCCTGCATCATCTTACTTTTCTTTGTCTCCTTTTGTGCTATTTGCCTATGGATAGCGAAAAATTGTCCTTAATCTCTATGTATGGTGGGGAATGCTGCTCAGCTTTTCCCCTTCTCTTTAAGTACCCACAGGGACAATCCAGTCTTTCACTATTGTAATTACTGCGTCAGACAGTAACAGAACAGTATCGATATCATTCTAAAAGACATGGGTTTACTACCCTGACATAAAGGCCTTAGACTATCAAAATTCTTCTTTAACCATGCCAGGAATATAACTGAAAGCATATTTAGCTGTATGGATATAGAAACGTAGAGGAATTTGTTGGTCTTGTGGTTAGCTAAGGAAAGATGTGGAGAGACGTTTAAATCAAGAGTTTCTAGAAGCCATACATTCATGTTCCTGAAATTTGAGAGAATACATTTGACAATAGCACTCACTTTGAAAACTGGGTATGAAGTTCTTTAGGATTGTTCTTGTGTGCCTTTGGCTGCCTTGGTGATATTTTTAGAGAGAGAGTTTTGGTCACTGTTCAGGATTTGTTCAGGGAAGACAACTTGGACCTTTTGGAAGTTGATGCACTTCTAGCTTGACTGCAATTAGATGCTCTTCAGGTAATATTTCAGCTTAGCTGAGATTTTTTTTCCCAAGCAGAACCTCTCTCCAAGAGTTGCAGTCAATGCAAACTTTCCTTTCAGATCAAAGTGAATAGACTGGCTCTGTGTTATCACCTGACAACATTATCATTGGGAATATTAAGCTGTCAGCAGCAGATCTGAAGGAATCATTTTCCCAATCTGTAGTGAATTATAGGGGATGGGAGTCTATCACACATAAAAGTCTTTCCATTTTCTAAGTCTGTGCCTAATTCTAATACTTTCAATCTGACCTCAGGCTGGATTTCCCTCTTGTTTTAAATCATGCTCAAGACACAAGACACCTTCTATTAGCTTAGTTACAAGATCTGTAACAATTCAACACATTTGTGTATGTATTTATGTTATTTTTTATTTTAGATATATTTAATTCTGTATGTGCCAAGTGTATGTCTGGAGAGAGCAGTGTCTTTTTCCTGAAATGCTCAATGCGGCCCTGTTATATATCTTTCCCTTTTTTGTTGAATTCCTGATTAATATGTTGTTTGCATGTCTTAATGCTAACACACACATCATTTGGGACTGAGCGCAGGTCAGTGTCAAGTGGAACAGGATTAGGATGTGGGAGGTTGCTAGCATTAATGCTTAGCTACTAGGATTAGGATAAGGCTATAATTGAGCAGTTCAACTAACCTGGGATTCATCAAGAGATTTGCAAAAGTACATTACAGTGGTCAACGAAAGGAACTTTTAAACTATCAAGGCAATGTGGTATCACAAAGCTCTAATTGCAAAGAGTCAGGGTTAAGCTCTTATCCCGTCTCACATGTACAAACGTAGGATTCTTTGCTGGTCTTGGCATTGCAGTGTGTGTTTCTGATTGTTTAAAGATAGAGGGACAATGAGATATGAAAAAGTGTTTTGTCTAAGAAAGTCAAAAAATGGCAGAGAGACCATAGTTTCTAATGAAATCCCATTGGAGATGCTATTGCATGGAATTTGAAGGGACTCAGAAGTGATAATAAAATGTAAAATATCTCAAAGGACCTTTGAAAAGGTGTTTTAACTGAATGAATGACTGCAGCAATCCACTATTTGCCGAGACAGAATTTCACCAATTTCTCTAATCCTGCCAGTTTGTAGGCTATGGAGGTAACACTGGCCAGAGCAGACACATCGAAATACATAAAAGGTGCATAGGCTTTGTGGTGGTGTTCTTAACAGGGATGATAAGTGATAACAAACCATAAAGATGATCCCCTTTGCATTGACAGGTCACCCCAAAGCTGAAATGGTCCACAATGGTGATAAATGCCTAAAAACTGCTTCCTGTTTTCATCCAAATCTGCATTCCAGCCACAGTGTAATTGGCATATATTAGTGCAGAGAGAGCAATTTCATTGTGCAATTTGTCTTGGCTGTGCTCATTTTTTTTTGGGGGGGGGAATGGGTATGAAATAACAGCTTTTGATGACATCATAGCTGTGGCCAAGATTAAAACTGCTCCCCTGTGGGGTGTTGGTGGGATTTTTGCTCTATCAGCTTCGTGGACATGTATATTTGTACTGTATTGGCAGCAGGCCCATTTCTGTGATTGTTTTATGGGGTGTCCAGTGTTATTAAGCCTCTCTGTGTTTTTTCCCCTTTCACTTTTTACTTCTGAGCTGCATTTCTGTAACCAATTTGCGTTACTTTATGTTAAGTTTCACGTGCCATGTGTCAGCTGAATTACACATCACATCTAAAGATTCAAAGCCTTTTGAATCCTTCTTGGTGACTGTACTGTATTTACTTCTCACTCGCTTGCGTGCAATTGAGGAGTTTAACAAGTTTTCAACTGTTTTCCACGACTGAGGACATCTCTGCACAAGATAGATTAAAAAAACCCTGTAAAGACCCAAAAAGGGAACATTTAGGAAAACTAGCAGTGGAATTTATACCCTGCTGTATAACAATCCTTTTGTGTTCTGGCTTTTATGTGCATTCAGCAATTGCATTATTCTGTTGATTTATGAGGAAAAAGAAGTCTATTCCTTATGTCCTTGAAATGCATCACACAGATAAGTCTTGATGTTGTCTCAGGAGAACCAGAGGGGTACTGAAATATACAAATCATTAATAAATTATCATCATAATAATGTCAAGCTGCTTCATGCTGGTCTCCATGAAATCCATAATGGGCCTGAGGTTGTAAAAATATGTATCTTTTCTTAAAGCCTTAAAATACTTTTACCATGGTTTCTGTTCAAATTTAACCACATTGATGCATTTCTAAGGTTCAATAAAAATTATGTAATGATGTGGGCTCTATCCCATTCCCGGAAAGTATAAATTTCTAAAGATTCAGCAATATCACCAAATCTGACATCTTACTTTTCATGGGTTCTCTTGATTCCTGCATGGGCCACCCATGAAGTTGCCCAAATGTTCAGTATTTTGTCTGAGGTTTTTGTGAGCTGCTTTATTTAGGAGTAGAATAGGTATATCAAGTATGATTCCCTCTTTTTATCCTCCGTTTCTGTAAATCGCAGATAACAGAGATAGCCGTGAACGACTTAATTTTGCTCTTCCATCCAGCTGAAGTCAGCAGAGTAAAGATGGTGTAAATAGGGTCAGAGTCAGGCTTTTAGTCACGATAAATTTCCTTATGCTAGTGGCAGTATGTTCAGAATGCTTTGAAGTGCTGGTTTGTCAGAGTTCACAACAGTTCATTTCAGCTCCAAATAAAATATTATCTGACTTTGCTGGCTTTCCAGCACCAGGCAATGTAACAGTAGAGCTGTTCTAATTCATTTTACGAATCCAGTTCTCTTACACTAGTTTCTTTATTGGAATTCATGCAGAGCTTTCTTTAAACACAGCTTTTCACTGAAGAAAAACAAAAGAGTGTTTATATAAGACAATAGGGCAGACATCATTTACAGTATAGGGTTGATTTTGAGTTTGTGCAACTAAGACAAAGGGAAATGAACACCCCCATGTGGTATAACCTCTGCAAGAGTGTAGCTTTGTTATTCTAAGGCTCAAAATGCCATACCTTTTAAAGTTTGAATTATTGAAAAGTATACTCTACAACATGTACTTTGTTCTACTGAATGCAAGCACAATAGTTTACTTATGTTTTTGAATTTAGAATACACTCAAAGCACGACAACTGCCACCTTTTCTGAAGCAGTTTGCAGTGTAGCATAAAATCCCAGTTCTGAGACTTAAAGAAGTTTCAGCAGCTGGTGGGTTTTTACAGGGAGATGTCTAACAATGTCAGCACTAAGGCTTAAAATAAGCCCAATTGCCGAGCAGAATCCCTTTAACATTCAGCTTAATTCTGATGTCTCTATCCCCTTTCCTTCTCATCGCCTGTTCTGTGATCTTCTGAGCAAAACAGCCTCTTTTGGCTTTTTCAAAGGTTATGAAGCTGTGTGCAAGAAATGGTGAGGACAAGGAGGAATTTCAGGACGTGTACATAGACTACAACTTTTCTACTTTTATCTTCCAACTCCTTATTGTTTTATGGTTAAGAAATAGCATCCTGAGACAACTGGTTAAAACACAGCAAAAGATAAACGAAACTATTTATTAATAGGATAGAAATGAATGTTTCTCTTTATACTTTAGTGGCTCCAAAAAGTATATCTGACTGCAAACAATATGTCTATTATACGTTAGAACTGCCAATCATGCAGCCCTATAGGACTGACCTCACTACAATGCTACTATGAAGTTAGAGTAAATCCAAACAAATTAGTGAACAGTGTCTGCAAGATTAAGAATTTGTTTCCCATGTTTATATGTTTGTGAAAAGATCTAAGTTTAAGAAAAGAAAAGTAAATTATGGGAAAAGAAATCTGAAAAGAGCTAATATCAGGGAGGTAAAGGATAGCTGTAGTTGTGAGGCATGAAGATGACTTGGTTTTGGTGCAGACCAAATTGCCTGTGTCTGGCTTCCAGAGTCATGTCCACATAGTTGCTCAAGTGTGATCATTCTAATACAAGGAGGGATGAGGGCGAAAGCAGGAAATTAGTTAGTCTTCTCTTAGGAAGAGTCCTCTGAACCTCTGAAATTCTTCCTTTTGGTCTGAAATAATCTGTATCTGCTGTCCTGCAGGTCATTAATTTACTACATAAATGCCCTTCTGTACAGAGGTTAGGGTACATCTTTATGAGCACCTCAGGAGCTAACATCTAAATCTAAACGTGTTAGTTGGTCTAGTCTGAGTTCAGTATCGACAATCATATTCGTATTAGCAATGCTGTACCTACCTATATAAGGAACATATTTTCCAATGTGAAAACTCTTAGAATCTCAACAGGATAAGTGGAAACCTGCGGAGGTTGTCTAGTCCCAAAGCAGTCAGCTACTGCAAACCATTCTTGACAGTTTTGTGTAGTTTATTTATTTATTTATTAAAAAGGAGGGTGGGGGAAAGGGATATTTTATGTTCTCTCCTGTTAAGGCTGTATTCCTCATGCATGGGTATGAAAACCCCTGTTTGTGCTTTCCAGGAAACTGTGATGGACCTTGTCTATTCTTTGAGATAAGCATTGGTGAGAAAGGTGGAAAGACATTGGCTGACTAGCAACAAATAATGTAGCCTGCAGCGATCTTGCTGCAGATGACCTGTTAAAACATTGTTTGGGTTTATAAGGGATAGATCATCTGGTTCAACTGCCAAGTAGAATTACTGCCCTTCCCCACAAGCAAGAAGTGTCTATACATGAATGACAGTGAGGTAGTAACCCAAGCAAACTACGCAACAAAGCCATGCTTTACTGAGCTTTCCCACAGTATAGAATTTGAATCTAAAGAAGACATGTATATAGGGAATGTTTTCTTATGAGGGATGCACAGCATCTATCAGTGCTTCAATTGCTAATAGGCAACTAGAAATGTGTGAACTGAAATGCACATAGAATGCTCATTTTTCCATTAATAATTTTGAGTTTTCTCAGAAAACAGGCAGGTTCTGCAAAGCCATTTCACAAATCAGCTCCAACTTGGCTTTTTATTACTCAGAATTTGTAGACTTGAATCTTAAATGTATATGGAAGTTGTGCTTGATTTCTATGGAACGAAAGGGTAATCTCTCAATTGTTCTTCTCATAAGGGCTGAATGCTGAAACTTTACCTGTATCAGCTGCCTCCTAACCAGCTACAGCAAGTTTATTTTTAGCTAGTGAGAGACTGAAAGTTTCATTTTGAGAACTTCAAACAAAGTATAAATCAAGATCGTTTAGTGATAGAAAAGCTTGACTGGGGACTTCTATTGGCTTTTCTATATGAAATACAACATCAGGGTTTCTTTTTTTATGGGTACAAATGTTATTTTTCACTGGCTGTCAGAAATGGCCTGTTTCAACTTCTTGTACAATTGACCATTGTGATAAGTCAGTGAGTTTATCCTTTTTATCCATTAGACTGAATAAACACTGGGATTTTGTTCATCTTTTAAATCCATTATATGGCATTTCCCAGAGGAAGTAAGCTTTGTATTCACTTGTGTGGCAACTCTTAGAAATATGGTATTTGGAATCATCCCCCTTTTTTCCCCCAAAACCCACTTCCAAGAAACCATGGGTTTGGCTTTATATAAATGTTTGAAGGGCTAAAAAATTCCTTACTGTGAATCCACAGTCTAAATTTAATTAAGCACAGGGCTACTACAAGATTAGATCAGGAGATTGTTTATATTGACAATGCTTTCCACAAAAGTTTTTGACAACCAACTGCTGGAAATAGCTGCAGAAAACCACCAATGAAAACCAGCAGCAAAAAGAATCCCCAAGACTAATTCACACAAAAGTAAAGAAGGAATAGCTGAAGACCCTATCTCAGCTTCGATTAATGCCGGCCTCTTCGCGGAATAATTTCTTTTGATGATCTAAGGGAGCTTTCTTGATGCTTTATATACTTGCTATTTTATATCTATTTAAAGCTACAACAGAGATTTGAGTGTGAAATACTTTTTCAATGTGAGTCAAACCCTGTATGAGGACTGTACAAAGAAGAAGAGATTTCAAAGAGGCACAAATGTAGTATGTCCAGGTGTGACAGGTATTTCTTTGGTAAAGTCTTTGAAAAGTTGAAACAAGACAAAAAGACAAAAGAGGCGCCACAAGAGAGAAATACTTCATTAGGAGCTACCAAAGGTGGTATTAGCTTCAGTGATGTTGTCCTTGTTGTTTCTAAAGGTCATTTGACCAATAGCTACTAAAAAGTGTTAGGAAATATTTCTGTCTTGGTGTTCTGTCAGATTGAGTGGAAATTCGGTTGCCTAACATAAATATCTTCTGCCTTTTGAGATACAGTTCAGAGCCAGAATGTCCTGAAAAGCCTTGTGTCCCTTGTCTTATGTCTTATTTGCAATTCCTATGAAGGTGTCTCAGATGTTCAGGAACATTATAAATAGCATGGGGTGCTTACATTTAGACAACTGACTGCTGTGCTAAGTTATGGACTGAACATTTAGATTTTCTGTGGAGCAGAGCCATAATCAGGAAGAGAATTTTCACTTAACTGGCATATTTGAGTTAGTGTTAAAGAACCTGGTGAAGTTTCTTCTAGGAATAGAATCAAAATAATTGGAGTGTGGCACCAGCTAAAGCTCAAATATTTGTTCAGTTTCTTGTGAGGATTGAGCATGTCTTTGGTGAGTCCTATGCTGGAATGGTTATTCCGATAGCAATATTCTGGAGAGAAACTAGTTAGCCAAAAGTTACCTTATCTTGCACATGTGCTTAACTTTTTCAGAACTGAATGTGAGTAGAGAGGATTAGCTCACTGGTAGGGTGGGCCTGGTCATCTTTAGCTTCTAAAACAGAAAGAAAGGACTGATTATTATTAAGACCGCATTTCAATTTATGTCCCTGCAATGACATGACGACTTTAAAGTTTTCTTATGCTTAACAAGGTCATCAGAATTATTTATATTGCTAGAAATATTTCATCTGAACATAGGCAGTGCTAGTTTGGAAACCAGTAATGCCAAGTTCTGCAACAGATTTTTGAGATCCAGTTGGAATAAAGCGCTAAAATACCAGTGAGTACTAGAGCCTTGATTGCTTTGGAAGTATTGACCATTACTGAACTTTGCACACATGTACTTTAAACAGGTTTAATATGACCTGTGTCCAAAATGAAAAACATGATATTCCACTTGAAACCTAAGTTCATGTTTTATCTTTGGTGAAACGAATCTTTGCATTTGACCACAAACAATTTTCTTTCTTCTTGCACTTTTGACTCATTGGAAAAGAATCTTTACAGAGACTTCTTTTTTTTTTCCCAGTAACTCAAAAAATCAGTTGTGTGCATAGTTTTGTGTGGGACAGACCCCAAACTAATTCCAAAAGCTAGCAAATCCCCAATACATTATCTCTCCAAATCAAAACCTCTTGTATCCTTCTTAGGCATGCTTAGATACCTCTCACTGATTTCATACAGGGAAAGAAAATGAACAACAAAGAACTGAAGAAAAGTGATAGATATACTCACATCATGAAAAGATGTTGAATGCAAAGGGTGGGATTTACAAAAGTACATAAGAGTGGCAGGTGTCTCGATTGTTAAAGGAAATCATGGACACTCAAGATGTCCACAGACCCCAAGGCAACGAGGTGCAGATAGATTTGAGCTGTCCCCAGGTGAATCTGCAAAAGAACAGTGATGATACTGCACTGCTGGTAAGTTTTAGTACCTTTAATGAGATGCTTATAAGCCTTAATTGAAGTACTTGATAGGTGGGTTACACTACAATTTTACCTGTCTATAAACTGAAGGAGACACAAGATCCAATTCATTGGGAGTTAGGATACTTCTGAGGAGCTGAGCCACATAAGTCAGATGTTTCTGACAATTTAACTCCAACGGATTCAGGCTTTTTACTTAATTCATTCTCATTCATCAACAGCTGCTAGAAAGCTGTGTTAGAGCTTCCAAAATATGAAGTAGGCGTATGTTGTAAACTGACATAGAATCTTTTCTGTGTTATTGGTACCATCAGTGTCTGATTAGGCATCATATATTTGCCATCAATTAATTTAGTCTTTCCCATTCTGATTTGATGTTTTAATGTGCTGGCATGAGAACTTAATCAGCCATTGCTGGGATAAACAAATACAATAACTTTTTAGACAGAAGAAAGAATTCAGCCAAGGCCAGTGCACTTCTAATTCAAAGGTTACCTGTATTTAACCTTTGCCTGCATTAGGTTAGCATCTCATATTATCCTCTCAAGGATTTTATTCTTGTTTTCCTAAATAATTATCTGGACTACCTGGCTTCGTGCTTGGCTATCAAATTTGCTGAGTTGGGAACACTGAGGAAAGGTTAATGTGTTCTCCTGCTGATGATTATGTCAGAATGGGCTAAGTCTGTGCAATATAAATAGCCAGAATGCCAAAGCAAATATTCCTATTCTCTTGAACTCATTAACAAAAGTTTATTTTAGATGTGATAGGATGCAAGCTATTACTGCAGAGTGGAAGAGATGGATAGATTAGGATGGAGGGAATTCATTTGTAAAGCAGGTCAGTATCCATTGGAACTTAATACTTTCTTACTGAAAACTCAAAAATGGCTTAATTTATGTACACATTCTTAGATGCAAATATTTTATTTGATATTTCATCACTTACAGGTAGAGGTTTCTTCTTTCAGTCCTTTCTGAGTTTCTATCCTGAATGGCAATAAGGAAAATCTATTAACTGGCTCATATTTCATGCTAAAAGGGGAATGACAGCAGTAATTCAGCACAACCAGCATATAGAAGGGTGAACACCATGTAGAAAGTCATGTAGCTTATGGAGCTTAAAGTTAAAACATGAGCAGCACATCAGAATCCAAGGACATATCTGGTGCATTTTTGTTTCTTTCCAAACTGTAAGTCTGATGTACTTTGTTAACAGAGTGAGCTGCCATTCAGTCTCAATTAAACTGCCAGAGCTGTAAGATAATAACAGCAGGAAATGCTTGGAAGATAAATTCAAGATGGTAGCTACAATGGGACTTCTCTGAACTGATTTGAGTTGTAACTGTATTGCGAAGCATACTTATAGTAAAGCTGGAATAAACTTTATTTTTCATTAAAACAAGTAGTAGGAGAAAACATCTTATCTCACTTCCCTTCCATGCCATACCCAATACATTCACTCTTGAACTTACTCTGTTTATAGCTTGCAAGGGACAAGGTTTATTTGAACTGATTATGTTTTGAGTTCATGTGGGTTTCTGCCTTCAACTGCAGAATGTACTCCACAAGTTCTTGTGTCACTCTGCCTGGCTATTCTTTTTGTTGGCGTGCCAGGGTTTATCACCACTCACTTCTGGATAGTGTTAATGGTGCAGTCACTTCCTCTCTGCCAAACAACCGTAACATTCACCAGACTTCCCTGCATGTTACGGAACAAGTCAAGTATCATTACCTGAAATGGGCAAAAAAATTAGAAATAAAAAAGTTAATCCTGTTTATAGAAGGAATTTTGATAGATGCTGAACACCCTTTTGACAGATTAATGCAAGGAAAAGTAGTCATTTTGGATATCTTAGCAAAATGTCAGCTGAGTGATGCTTCACAATACTCAGGTTCTAAGAAAGAATTTGTTATGAAAGCTCCTTATTTTCATTTTTTACTGCAATAAACTGTATTTTAAAGAGAAATGAAAACCAAGCTAACAAATGATGGAGAGGTGAAATCAGTGATGAGTCACTGCCCAGTGCAGTGTCAGCAAATAGTGTGGTCTGGCTGAGAAGAGCAATTCTCAAACAACCGCAATTCCCAAGTCATCTCCTCTTTGTAGCACACAAAATGTTATTAGCGGGGCCACATGGGAAGAGGTGGGAACTGTGAAACCTGTCAGTGGATGCCAAAGGAGACAGAAGTGTTTGTATATATGCAACTGAAATTCTGGAAAGAAAAAAGCTATTTTGCAGATTCCTGAGAGACAGAGATAGCTGTAGAACTTTGGTTGAAGATAAACAGTTTTACCACAACTAATTTCTTAGCAATTGGTTAAAAGATAGCGATGCTTACCTTTGGGAAACTACCACTGTGCTGTCAACTACACCAGTCAGAGCAACTCTCCAAATATTACATCTTCTTATTCACTTACATTTGACTCCATGCAAGTAAATGGCTCCCATTCCTTACAGTTGAAGGGAAAGGTCACAAGTCAGAGCCTCCTAGTCCTCCATGATACCAGATCAAGTCAATTCAATACACTGTCCCAGAGAATTCACATCTTTCCCTTTGATATGGGATGGAAGATCAATGTCTGAGGACATCTGCTGGGTGAAGTAGCCTTGTTGCAGAGCCACCTCCATTGTGTGAAGAGCAAGAGGCCAAAATCCTAAATGGGAGGTAGATAACTCTTCTGTGATCTTCATATTTCTTTTCCAAGATGGAGTAAAATGGAATTTGGGTATGTTCAGAGAGGAATGTTATTCTAATGCATTTGAATTTTTAAAGTGGATTTTTCTCCTGAGTTTGGGCTGGAGAATCCATCCCAGACTAAAGAAAGCTTCATACTGGAAATTTTGTAAAAACCAGCCTTCCTCATAAAAAGCTCCATCTGACCAAATCTGTATCTCATAAATTTGGCCAGCTCTATTTTGGAAAGCCCATTACCTACGAGGTTCTTTCTTCATGCATTCACTAGTTATTATGTCTAAGGCTATGAGAAGAAAGAAGAGGTTTCTGTATCTCTGGAATTTATAGCAGCTCTTGCAGTACTGTGAAGTAGACAAGTCAATAGTCAGAGCTTGCAGGACTGAAGGTATTTATCATCAAGTTGAAGCTTAGATGTGTACACCTTGCAAAAGCAGGTCTGAAGTATGGGAGGACAAAAATGCATATCCCCACCTTCACTGCTCGTATTTTGTCACCTCATTGGCAATTCTGACTCATTTCTAACAAGGCACTGACATCTTTTTCCCAGTTCAACCAGTCCACGCCAGCCTCCTGGGGAGGAAGGGGTCTGGTATCCAGAGAGTTTACACAGACTGAGAACCTAGCTCAGGAGACCTTCATTTGACCAAGTGTGAACTAACAAAGAGTGTGTCATTTAGGCAACCCAGGGGCAATATGCTGCTTTAAACTGCTCTGATCTTCAGCCAAAAGGGAGACTTTTGACTCTGTAAACTTGGGAACCAGGATTTTTGAAGGAAATTAAGAAATGTCTCCACAACAAGTTAATGCTTATAGTGAAATATTAGGGTTCATTAGATGCTAAGTTTTCTTCAGCTCTTGTGGAAAAGCTCTCAGCTTTAATGAATAAAACGAGCTGAATTTACTGTTTTTCACTACACGGTAGCACCTGGGTTGGTGTGATTTACAACCAATTGTCAGCTTATTCTATTGTGTTTCCTGTTTTTGGTGAGTTAAATGAGAGTTTAACATGTTAAACAGATGCTGCCTGATAAACCTACTGAGCTCCTTGAACTACTCAAGAGTCTAAACCCCTACAAAATGACAGTGTTCCCAAGTAATTGTAGATAATTATTGCTGAATACTCGGTATAAATTTAAGAAACATGGTAATTGCTTTTGCTAAGTTGCAACCCCAACGTAATACAATGTTTTAGTAGCTAGATTTTCAATGTTATAAGCTTAAAATATTCTGGTACTTGTCTTAGAAACAGAACTATGTTTGTCAATGAGGTTTTGTGAAGAGCTATATGTAATGAAGACTTAAATGCATGATGTTATTCATAAAGTGTCCTTGGATCCTTTCTTTAAATGAAGAATGGTTCTCAAAATCAACAACTGACCCGTATCTTAAGGGACATACAGACAGTGTTTGAGATTAATGTGTTCATGTGCTTCAGTGTTGCACTCCTTGCAGTAGCAACTCTAGAAGGACTGTCTGAAGATTAGATGGTCACTGAAAGTCTTGTAAAGACTCTACATGGCTTGGATGTAAAGCCTGCTGGATCTGAGTAAAGCCTACTGAAGTACAGATTGAAAGGCACTATTGACTGTTAGAACTGAGATTAAGCCTCATTTCACTACAGAGCTGGGAAAAGGGAGGAAAACCAGAAGATGTGATACTTCTTTAGTAATACTCTTGTAGGAGATGAATACCATCTGCAGAATTAGCTGGGTGTGGACAGAACTACCTGCTAAGCCAAGCCACCTTTTTCTTTCCAAAGCCTGTGAAACTAACCCCAAACAACCTTTTAAAATGCAGTTTTATGACCGGGCAAAAGTTACAGTGTGGAAAACATATCAGCGCAGCCACATCTACCTGCTCGCCTTTTGTGGCAGTGGCTGATGATAACTTAGTCCTCTTCTCAACAAAGTGAAGAAGAATAAAAAGAGATAAACAGAAAAAGCTCAATCAAATTCAAAAACGTCTGATGAAATATTTTTCACTTCATGCAAGCACTTTAGTAAGAGTAATGCCACTTGAATTTAGCGCTGCTTGTTCACTAACTGTAAGCTACATAAGTGGTAGGAAGCTCAAGCACTCTGTGCATAATCCTAAGTGAAATGCCTGCCCTTTGCTTGTTTGACTTAAACTTTTGGGATCAGGTTTGAAGTTTTTCATAATACCACTCTGATCTCTGAGTTTTTTCTTTACCATGCAGGTAAGAAAAAAGTTCATGATGAGGTCAAAAAATACCTGAGGTAAGATGGGTACCTTGGTTTCTTTCTTATTTCCCATAGATTATTTATTTTTTGGTTACGCTTTGCCCCTTTATTACATTTGTTTCAGTGCCATGAGATATTGTGGTCTCGCAGGGGACTTCAGCTTAGCAGCTCTGTGCTGAAAATACAACACAGTGGAGAGGGGAAAAGGTCTGGGATGTTTCTGGAGTGTGTGGAGGAGAACTTTCTGACACAGCAGGTGAGTGAGCCAATAAGAGAAAGCAGCATACTGGGCTTGTTTGTGAGTAGAGAAGGACTTCTGGGTGATGTGGTGGTTGGAAGCCATCTTGGGCATAATGATCATGAAATGATAAGAGTTTTTGACACCAAGTTGGGTGGGAATGTTGATCTGCTGGAAGGCTCTACACAGAGATCTGAACAGGCTAGATCGATGGGCTGAGGCCAGTTGTATGAGGTTCAAGGCTCAATGTCATGTCCTGCACTTGGGCCACAACAACCCCACAACAAAGCTACAGGCTTGGGAAAGAGTGGCTGGAAAACTGCTCAGTGGGAAAGGACGTGAGGGTGCTGATTGACTGAGCTGAACATGAGCAGCTTGTGCCCAGGAGGCCAAGAAGCCAAAAACATCCTGGTCTGTATCAGCAGTAGTGTGACCTGCAGGGCCAGGGCAGTGATTGCCCCCTGTACTGGGCACTGGTGAGGCTGCACCTCAAATGCTGTGCTCAATTCTGGTCCCCTCACTACAAGAGGTGCTGGAGCTGGGCCAGAGAAGGGCAACGGGGCTGGTGCAGAGCCTGGAGCACAAGTGTGATGGGGAACAGCTGAGGGACCTGGGGGGTTTAGTCTGGAGAAGAGAAGGCTCAGGAGGGACCTTATTGCTCTCTACAACTGCCTGAAAGTAGGATGGAGAGAGGTGGGTGTTGTTACTTTTTCCCAAGTAACAAGCAACAGGTTGAGAGGAAATGGCCTCAGGTTGTGTCAGAAGAGGTTTAGATTGGATATTAGGAAATACTTCTTCACTGGAAGAGTCAAGCGTTGGAACAGGCTGCCCAGGCAAGTGGTAGACTCACAATCCCTGAAGGTGTAGATGTGGTACTTAGGGACATGGTTTAGTGGTGAACTTGGCAATGTTAGGTTTATGTTTGGACTCCATGATCTTAAAGGTCTTTTCCAGCCTGAATGATTTTATGATCCAGTTATAACATTTTACTTTATTCTTCATTGTTTCAATTATCTTGCTGGGTACATATTACTTTTTTGTGATACTGCGAAGAACCAGGCATCTGTTTAGAGGAGGTGATTAGTAATAACCTTTATTAGGTGCTTGTCCAACTATTCAGAGGCCTAAAGCAGATTAAAATTGAATAGTGGCGTGAAATATGTTCACAGAATTGTTGTCATCAATTAGGTGAAACTCACGTCCTTGCTGAAAATGTTATTTGCATGAGTCACCAGGTAGTAGCACATTTCCTGCTAGTGATGGATACATTTTCTTAGCTGAGCCTTTTATTCATACCAGAGGCATGTGTTGGCATAGTTTGGCAGGGTTTAGAGGAAGTCTATGAAAAACACATAAGAAACTCTTACAGGAAAATGTCAGTGAGACCTCTCCCTTCCCTCAGATATGTGCCTGTGCATGACCCAGAACCTGCTTTGAACTTCACCTGCAGTGCTTACTCACAGAATGTATTTTAAAGCAAACTGTTTCAAGTTGCTGCTCAAATGTGATGGATGTCACCTTGCAAGAAAATACAAAAGTCCCTTCATGTGTGTTGCTCTCATTTATTCGGGAAGAAAGCTGAATGGTAGCACCTGTGTGACTCAACACTTAGCATTGAGGTTAGAGAGAAGCTGGGTTTTTATCTGAGGAGCAACTTCTTTGTTGCTCCTCGGATGTTGCTTGAACTTCTTCTGCAGGTTTTTGAAGTGGAAGAAGCAAATGTGTATCAAGGTATTAATAGTTTAGTGGTTAATCATTGATTTCTGACTGAGGTCACGCCAGTTTTTAGTACATTCAGTCTGATAATCACAGTTTAAAAGCTCAGCCTTTTATAGATACCTCATTGTGCACAAGTAGAGCTTGTAGTTTGAGCAGTTCATGTCACAAGTATAGCTGGTTCTCTTGTAGTGGTTTGGGTATGGTTTTTTGCAAGCTATTGCTGAGAGCTTTGGAGGAATGATTTTTAGACAACAGGTTGTTTTCAGGATGATGTTACTTTTAGGACATTGTGCTTTTCCCAAGCACAAGTTCCTTGCTGAGTACAAAAAGTGTGCAGGTGTGTGATATATGAGAGACAAGTGGGAAGTGCAGCTCAGGTACTCTGAGGGATGCTTGGGAGAAGTGCTGGAGTGAACAAGGTCTGCCAAAATCTCATCAATGGAGACCACTGTTTCATATTAAATATATTGCTGCCACTGTCTCAGAATAAACCTTGTGCTGTAGCCCTGAAGACAATGGCCAGCCCTTGCTGTATTGGTGCTAGGGGTGGTCTTATGCTGTACATGGGGTGCATACCAGGATCTCCTTAATGCTGGATGTGGATGGGAAGCACTGCCTTACCCTCCCTCCTCACTCCCCTGTGACTGGTATGAACAAGGAGAGGGCTCACATCCGCGTCAGGGCCGAGTTGTCTTCTTTTGAATGTAAACATTGAGACACGCAGGGCAGTGGTGCTAGAAAGGGAGATGTCTTCTTGGCACTGACACCCAGCTCTGCAGACTTGATTGCTTTAAAATCTCTTGCTGTTATCACACAGGAGTAGTTAATGGTACAATGTCACAGCTCCCTGGCTGGGTGGCTTCAAGACCTTGGGCAGCAGAAGAGTGCTCACAATCCCCAGAAAGCTTCCATTAGAAGCTTTGCAGAGTTGTGTGTGGTGAATTTATATTGAAGCTTGGAAAGAGAGCCCAGTGCTTGGGCAAGGTGCTTTTTCATGTAGCTGCTACAAACCACAGGTTACACCAGTCTGCCACTACAGCCATCTTTTTCACCAAACAAACGCAGAGCTGTGGTTTCATCGTTGAATCTGTGTGAGAGATGTATACATTATAAATAAGGGTCTTGAAAGCTGAGACCCTAAGGGTTGATATTGAAAGAATGCTTAGATTTGGCATTGCACTATTGTAATGATAATTTCCTGAATTACATAGCATGAAGTTAGGAGCTTGGGCCCCCTGCATCCTTGTTCTCTGTTCTAGGGAGGGTACCATGTCCTGAGTTGAAGAAGGTGCATGATCAGCCTCAGGCAAAGACAGCATGTGAAACTGGCTGCTTGTTGAGTCTGTGGGCCAGTAAGTGAATGGTAGGTTGTCATGGTTTAAGGGCAGCCGGTAATTCAGAACCACGCAGCCGCTCGCTCACTCTTCCCCCCTTTCTCCCCCCAGCTCCCGGAGGGATGGGGGAGAGAATCAAAAGAAGGTAACTCCCATGGGTTGAGATAAGAGCAGTCCAGTAACTCAGGTATAACACAGACCACTGCTGCTGCCACCAATAATAATAATGATAAAGGAAATAACAAGGGAAGAGCATGCAACCACTCACCACCCACTGACCGATACCCAGCCCAACCTGACCAGTAATCTAGCCCTTCCGGGTAACTGCCCTCAGTTTATATAGTGGGCATGACGTGCTGTGGTATGGAATACCTCTTTGGTCAGTTTGGGTCAGGTGTCCTGTCTCTGCTTCCTCCCGGCTTCCCTTCCTCCCTGACAGAGCATGAGACTCACAAAGTCCTTGGTCAGAGTAAACATTTGAGCAGTAACTAAAACCATCGGTGTTATCAGTGCTGTTCCCAGGCTGAAAGTCAAAAACACAGCGCTGCATCAGCTACTAAGAAGGAGAAAAATGACTGATACTGCTGAACCCAGGACATAAGTGTCCTCTGGTCTTGTTAGGAAACGGAGTAATGAACTGTGAGGATTGAGGATCCTCCACCAACAGATGGGAGCTCATCCAGTTTTGAATGCCAGAAAGCTGATAAATGAAACAGAAATCAAGGTTTGTTGTGATTCCCCTTCCCTCCCTCCACCCCACCTCCCACCATGGCTGGGAGCAGATGTGTAGGTAGCTATGTGATCATACTGATATGAGCTTTGGGATCTGCCTTCCCAGTTATGTCCAGACAATCAGAGCTCCTCTGACTTTACTCAGAGCCCTAGGGATTCTCTGGACTAGAAACAAGGCAGATGACATAGTCCCAGCCGTACACTTTCTCAGTTGGGTTATAATGGCCCATCTGACCCACAGGCAGCCTCTTTTCCGTCACTTACCCTTGTAGACATGCTTTAGGTCTTCTGGGGTTTTAAATACCTGCGAAGTTCAGCATTGTTTCAGGGAATAAAATTCTGTGGGTGTCACTTTGGAAAACAACTTTCTCAAAGACAAATATTACAGAAGTGACTGGAAAAACAAGGCACACAGAGTCTTTTTCTGCTGGTCCCTTGTATGGCTTTCCCTGCGTTTGCTTCCCTCTATTCAGTTAAAGATAAAAAAAAAAAAAAAAGAAAAAAAAAAAGCTGTCCCACTCTTGGCAAAAATCACTCTGTTTGCCTTGATTTTTTTTATTTCTCAGCAGGAAGGCTTTGGAACTGTTCAGAATTTTATAGGAAAGATGCCAGAACAAGGGACCAACTAATGGTGTGTGAACTTGCATAAAACAAGAAGAAAAGTAATGCCTAAATTTCTCTCCTCTTGGAAGGTCTGTTATATAATTCATGGTCTCGTTAGGTTTTCTTGCAAAAACAGGATGTAGCAAAATCCTTTAAGATATACAAACCTGCTATTTTTGTGCTGAAAATATGGGAAAACTAAGATTATATATTCTACGGTGAATGTCATAGGTGGAAAAAAAATAATATATTAAATGCCTGATTCCCTTTAGGGAGAATATGACAGATTTGAGACAGATGCATGTGAATAAATCTTCTTTTAATGAACGACACTTAGCTCTGCTGGGCTGTATCAAAAATATTGCCACGGTGTCTGTGCAGCTTCAGCAGCAGGAAGCTGAATTGCCAAAGAGGTAATATCCTGAGTCCGATCAGTGTATCATAATCAAACAGACGGTAAGCAAGAAGGATAGGGTGTCTCACAAGCCATATTGGATTAAACAAGCTTGCTAACTGTCTGTAATTTCTGTGGGTTCCAATAACTGTCTTAAAGGGCTAGACAGAAGCAGGATCATGTAGTGCATTATTTTGGAAGATCACCATCACCCGGAACATTGCCCTTACTGTAATATAGTGACGAATGCACCATGATAGTTAATATTCCATTATAGAGCTCATTTTCCCAGGGTCTATAACTCACCCATAATAATTTGCTGAAGGTTGAAACTTGGCAGGCAGGGCTGCAGACCGGGAATTAATTTTGGTAACACTATAATAAGTGCTCTTTAATTAATGTTAAATGAAAATGGAATTCCTAAGAAATTACACACAGCAGTCATGCGACATGCTGAATGAATTCATCGTGATTAATGGCACTAAAATGAATATCAAAAGTGGTAAGTGGGATTTGCCTTTTATTAAAAAGCGTTGCCAGCATCGTTTTACTGATGTTTGGCACCAAATTGCTTTTAAAGGGACAGCATGAGGAAAGCAGCACCTGTTTAAAAAGGGAAAAGAAAGTGAGCAGGCAGGTCTTGTGTTAGCATGCATGTAAGTACGTCTTAATCCTGTGAGCCCTCGTTACACGTGCAGTCTGGAGTCATTTCGAGTTAGTACTTGTGACAGCTCTGTTTCAAGTGGGAAAATTGGACTGAAGAACTGTATCAGTTCCTTCCAGCCAACATACCTATGATTGCATGAATTACAGTAAAATTTAGGGCCTGGATTATATGGAATTATAAGTAGAGATATTGGCGCAAAATTATTTCAGGGATGGAGGCATTAGTGTTTAAGGCATTCTCTCTCAAAGTAAAGCGATAATTATCCCCATATTGCAATCAGGGGAAGAATGAAGCAGAAAGAAAAAACAAAAGGTACTATCCAAGGAAATCAGCCTTTTGAACAGCCAGGAAATATAAAGTGAATCTGTTTATCTGTGTTATTTCCTATGTTTGTGAATGTCCCATCCATATCCTTTATCTAATAACACCTTTGTCTACCACAACTGAAGAGCTTTCTACAATTCAGAGACTTTTAAGATACTTTTCACTGCTCAGATATTAACATTTATCTATTAATTTAGGTGTTAATTTTATTAATCTCTGGCAATGGCACTATAAACCCAAGAAAATAGGCTTGGAAATGCTTAATGGAAATGCATTGATGTATAATGGATGAATCATGAATGGTTTGATGAATGCTGCTACAGTTTCTATGTAGGAATGCTGGACGATTATTTGGGCTGCCAGATTTCCCCTTACTAAAGGTTTAGCAAAACTGCTATATAGACTGCTCTGGAATGGGGGGAAGTGACCATCTGGGAAAGAGCAAAGTTCATTAGCAGGGGACGTAGGAATAAATTCCCTCCAGCCCCCAAATAATCTCTTGTTATGGTCTACAAAGAATCAGTATTCCCAGCACAGTAGATGTTAGAGTACCTCATGCATAAGTCCCTGTGAGCTAGACCATGGCTTCAATGAGGTAATAATATGACTCATCTGCTCTATCATATGGCTCTGCCAGTGTATCACGGTCTACCCAAGACAGCATCTCCTCATAGTGAGAAGCCATAAATCACCTGAATTGTATGTTCCATGAAGCAGCATGGCAGATACAGTTTGCTAATGAGCTGTCTTGAAATAAATTTATCATGCAGTTCACAAAGTGAAACATTTTGGGTTTGGTTGAACTTACCAGAAAGAAATAATCCAGTTAGGTGAATAAGAAAATCTGCATTTCAGGAGACAAAATGTTCATTTGGCTAAAGCCATATATACATACTTATCCTAGACAATTTCTGACCAGCCAGATTACTGTTGGTCAGAGAAATGGTAGAACTTATTCCTAAATAGTCTGTTTCCTTACCAGTAAATAAATGGCTATGTTTTTGTCAGGCTGTTAAATGAGTTTCTTGCTTATATGGCATTGATGGCAGACACAGCAGTCAGACTTTATGCTTCTTCCTAAGCCATCACAAAAGTTTCTGTTGATTGCATTCATTTTAGTATTTCTCTTTCCAGCAGCCCAGCAAACCTCTTTGTTTCTCCTCACCACTACTTTACATTTATATGATATACAGAAATGTCATATGATCATCCTTACCAATATATTCTGCTCTGTCTCTTGTAAGGTTACTGTTATCACTTCAAACATCCCCAATCTAGCAGAACATCCCACTAAACACAGACACACTGGTGCCAAAGAAAACAAAACAAATGATAGTAGAAGCATAGAATACCTAAAATTGTAAGGGACCCATAAGGTTTGTTGAGTCCAACTCCCTGCTTCTCACAAGCCTACCTGCGACTAAACCGTATGACTTAAGAGCATTGTCTAGGTGCTCTCTGAACTCTGATAGGCTTGGTTCCATGGCTATTTCCCGGGAGCCTGTTCCAGTGACCAGCCACCCTCTCAGTGAAGAATCTTTTCCTACTGTCTAGTCTGAACTTTCCCTAAACCAGCTTTATTCCATTTCCTAGTGTCCTGTCATGGTTCACCAGAGATCAAGTCCCCCATGAGCCTTCTCTTCTTTGAGCTGAACAAGCCAAGGGATCTCAGACATTCCTCCTAAGTCTCGCTCTTGAGATCTTTCACCATCTTGGTCACTTTCCTCTGTACACTCTCTAATAGTCTGATGTCTTCATATTTAGGTACCCAAACTTGGTATGATCAGCTATCTCTCTTTGAATGTACATTGTGTTTTTTCTTGTAAGGATAATACTGTGTAATGATAAATGAACAAGGTAGGCTATATTTTTTTTTTTTTTTGTGGCAGATGTAGATATGCTGGAGTCTAGATGAATATTTGTGTTCATAGAGGATCTTTTTCTGAGCCAGAGACTTTGAAATCCAGAAAGATTTGAAAGGAACCAAATCACATCACCAACATTACTGTGTCAAGGAAAGAAAACACACTGGAAAAATTAATAAAAAGAAACATTTGTTGTCAGTTACTGCTGACGTAAGACATCACCAGCTCTACAAAACAACACAGTTATCTGGAATTGTGCTTTATAAATCAAAACACAGAAGATATCTTTACTACAGATCTTCCATATTTCACCCAGCCTACGGGAAAGGAAACTCTATGTCTTTCTTTTCAGTCTGTATTCAACTTAATTGCCCCAAATTATCTGTTACAGTGATCCTCTTCTTTCCTTCTTGCTTCCCTCTCTGTAGCAGGGACTGCTTTGTGCTGGGCAGTAGAAGCAGGGCAATATGGTGTTGTGGTACTAAGACATTACAGCGCTGTACCGTGAGACTCCTTATGGATAGCAGCATGTTTCTGGTATCAGAAGTGACTTTCTCTTTTGGATGGTGTTGTCCTTGCTCCTCCTGTTTTATTTTCTGCAATGGCTCTAACACACCTTTATATTTTCCTAATTAATGTTTTCCATAATTATTTTTTTGCTATTTGTGCTTTACAGACTATTATTTTAATGGTGAGCTAACAGTTTATTTCATTGTGAGTTAACAGTGTAGTAAAAACCATATTAAAACATACCTACATCATCATATTGTTGAAAGCAAACTAAAAAGGAACTCAAACTGACTGTTTCAGTAGTCTCTAGGCAAGATAATTTCTTCAGATAAACGGCTTATCTCTTTAGATTTTCAGAATGATTCTGCTATTGCAATCAACTGTGCATTAACCAGGAGAAATCAAACTAAAACCACCAGACTTCAACAGATGGCTTTCAGGTCCCACATGTACACCTCTGTCCAACAATCTGTTTACAGTTCAGGTTTATTTTTCTAGTGATCATTTATTTGGACAGAGATAACAGTGTTGCTTTCCCCAAAGAATGAGAGATATGCTCTATGGGGTGAAGGAGAAGGCAGAATAATTTTGGCTATGTAATGTTAATTTTAATGTTCACAGAACTGTACATTCTCTGAATCTTGTGGTAATCTGAATAGAGTCTGTAGAAAACTTAAACTTGCTCTCCACAATGCATTCCAGGCAGATATGTTTCAGAAAGGCTATACAAAACCACCAAAGTGGTCAAATAAACCAGACCAGTGGTCTGTGCATCGTGCATTTTCTCCTTCCTGGCAATTGCTTGTAGGAGCGGCTTAAAGAGCTTGGGACTATCAAACAAATATATAGGAATACGGCTGCAGGCATCCAAATGTTACTAGCAAGAAGGAATGTGAAAGGGAAGAGAATATTCTGAATTAATGCTGAATTGCTTATGTTTTACATGCCTTCAATGGTACATAGTTAAAAAATAATCCTTTCAAAGAAAAGAGTAAATCTGCATTAAAATAGTGAATGTCTCTCAGAGACCCAGCCCGCCCTTCTCACAATCAGAATCAGTTGGAAATGCCATGGTAATTTTCTTCTGGAAAATCCAACCACATTTAATTTGCAATGTCTTCCATCAGATCACCACATTTTTGTATCTCAAGTTGTATGGTCTGGAAATGGAAGTGAAACATCATATATGCCATGAATGAATGAATGAAAAGTAAATAAAGACTAATATGCCATTTTAGCTTAAAAAAATAAGCTTATACCAGACCACATTTGTTTTCCCTTACTCTAAGAGTATCCTACATGCCCAGAGAAATGACATATTTAATAAAAATAGCCTCAATTCCTTGTGGGTACTTGAGCTTATTTCACTATAAAAGTTTGCTAGAAAAGGCAAGAAGAATAAGTCAGTCCTTTGTGTCTCAGCATAGTGCGTTTGAAGTTGGGGAAAAGTTTGTTGCTGGTTTCTGTGTGTTGTGTCTGCAAGACATGGGTCAAAATCAGACCTTAAGAAAGCTCCAAGTCCTTTGCAATGCATGTTGCAAAATAAGAAATACTTTCCTGTTGAGTGGAATAGCTCAGGGGTACAGATCTTACCCAGGGTGGAGTTCCCAAAAAACAAGACTGGAAAAGACTGGGCTGGCTGGTTACCCAAGGGGCTTGCTCTGTCACAAATGAGTAAGTAGGAGAATGTAATCTGAAGGTTGAACATAGCTGGAAAATATCCAACAATATAAACATCGGTGTGGAAAATAATTACATACTGACAGGTCTCCAGGGCAAAGAAAGACAGACAAGGGCTTATATTAATATAACTCTTATATTATTATAACTCTTCATGGTTCCAACAATCAGTTGTTATTTAATTGAATGGTATTTGTAGGCATTTTCATGGTGTGTACAAGGAATTATATTTATTTTATTGTTATGCAGGAGATAGAGGTGTTTAATGGATAGCAGGAGGAATTAAACCTGGGTGGTTTTAGGCAAGTAAAACTTCTCAGTACCATAGAGTTTGCAAAGTACCTCAATTTGGATAAACCAATTTGGTGGCCTTCTATGATGGGGCTACAGAACTGATGGAGAGGGGCAGAGCAGTTGATGTCATCTACCTGGACTTGTGCAAAGCGTTTGACACTGTCCCACACAACATCCTTGTCTCTAAACTGAAGAGACATCAATTTGATGGGTGGACCACTCGGTGGATAAAGAACTGGCTGGATGGCTGCACGCAAAGAGCTGTGGTCAATGGCTCGATGTCCGGCTGGAGACCGGTAACGAGTGGTGTCCCTCAGTGATTGGTGTTGGGACCGGTCTTGTTCAACATCTTTGTCGGTGACATGGACAGTGGGATTGAGTGCGCCCTCAGCAAGTTTGCCGATGACACCAAGCTGTGTGGTTCGGTTGATACGCCGGAGGGAAGGGATGCCATCCAGAGGGACCTCGACACGCTTGTGAGGTGGGCTGATGCCAACCTGATGAAGTTTAACCATGCCAAGTGCAAGGTCCTACACCTGGGTTGGAGCAATCCCAGGCACAGCTACAGGTTGGGCAGAGAAGAGATTCAGAGCAGCCCTGCAGAGAAGGACTTGGGGGTGTTGGTCAATGAGAAACTGAACATGAGCCGGCTGCAGTGTGCGCTCGCAGCCCAGAAAGCAACCGTGTCCTGGGCTGCATCAAAAGGAGTGTGACCAGCAGGTCAAAGGAGGTGATCCTGCCCCTCTACTCTGCTCTCGTGAGACCTCACTTGGAGTATTGTGTGCAGTTCTGGTGTCCTCAACATAAAAAGGACATGGAACTGTTGGAACAAGTCCAGAGGAGGCCACGAGGATGATCAGGGGACTGGAGCACCTCCTGTATGAAGACAGGCTGAGAAAGTTGGGGCTGTTCAGCCTGGAGAAGAGAAGGCTGCGTGGAGACCTCAGAGCAGCCTTCCAGTATCTGAAGGGGGCCTACAAGGATGCTGGGGATGGACTCTTCATTAGGGACTGCAGTGACAGGACAAGGGGTAACGGGTTCAAACTGAAACAGGGGAAGTTTAGATTGGATGTAAGGAAGAAATTCTTTCCTGAGAGGGTGGTGAGGCACTGGAATGGGTTGCCCAGGGAGGTTGTGAATGCTCCATCCTTGGCAGTGTTCAAGGCCAGGTTGCATGAGGTGTTGAGTGGCATGGTCTAGTGTGAGGTGTCCCTGTCCATGGCAGGGGGGTTGGAACTGGATGATCTTAAGGTCCTTTCCAACCCTAGCTATTCTATGATTCTATGAAATGTGGCATATAAAGCATTGAGCAGGGGAGCAAGTGAAAGGGAAGTGAGTACAGTGGGAATCAGGTTATTTGGGAACTTATTCCAAACGAGAAAACTCAGCTGTTTGTTTGCCTGGAAGGCTCAATGCATGGGCTTAATTGTTGCTAAATTTGAGGGTCCCAGAGCAGGTTATAGAAGGTTATTCTCTTGATTTAATTCTTGGACTGAAGAAAATACACAGTGCTCAGTTAAGATGTATGTAAATGAGACCTCAGTTCCTCATGTTGCCAGGTTTCGGGATCCTTGTTTTAATAGTGATGTTGGAAACAACAATATCTAGTGAAACAAGATGCAAACCTGCTTCAAGGCAAAGTGGAACACATTGCCATTAATCTTATTTCAGCGCTCATGCCAGAAGCTCTGAATTCCATGAGCACCGTTTGGATGGTTATCTGATTGTCCTCCTCAGCACATGGCATGCTGTAACCTATAGCAAGCAAATTAAATATAATCATATCAGCGCACTGAAATTACACTCCTTTTCCATATGGGGGCCTGTGGGCAATAATCATGTTGTTATCCATTTATCTGTTTCCCTCTAGGAAGTTTTCAGACTAACTAGCCAGAACAAATTCGAAGGCTCTGTCATAATTTCAGGAATTGCTGTGCCAGAGGGCTTCTAACACCTCTGGTATTTCTTGCTTTCCTGCCAGAGAAGGAGTGGCTTCTAGGATTGGTTGTTTTGGTTTTTTTTCTGTTCCCATGTAATATTTCCTTGTATTCTGTTCTCAAGGTGGTGAAAAATAAGGCTGCAGTGTTTAGCCAATGCCCATGGCATACTAACAAATGTATTTCCTCTAAAAGCTGATATTATACAAGGCTAAATGACATGACGTTGCTGCTTCCAGTTCATTCTTCCCTTACAAGGGCAATATTGTATGGCGAGTAATTTGTCAGAGATACTAAAACCAGCTTGGGAGCAACAATAATTGTGAATAGGGTGAGTGGGTTCACTGTTCTGACTTGTTTCATGGGCTTAAATTTTGGAAAACAGCCTAAAAAAATATCGATTTAAAGAGAAAGAAAAAATTGAACCTGGGGCATTTGCTAGGGCCAGACATTAGTTCCGTTTAGACTCTCAACCATCCCACACTTAATTGTAGGTCTGCTGCATTAGCTTGTAGGAGTAATAAAAGCATGTAATTCAGTCTAATCAGATGGGCAGAGGAACTGGGTGCTTTGTGCCAAGGGGAGCCCCTAGAACAAAAGGACAAATGTGACTGCAGAAAAGTAGTTTTACCATAGGAAATTCTTGCAGGACTACTTGATCTGTGCAGAAAGTGGTGTAAGAAGCAAACTACCTAAGGAAATGATGGTGTCTAAGCATTCCTGTCCTGTCTTAGTGGGGCATCAGCTGAATTCCTCACAGAGCCCTCACTGAATGAACCCGCATGGCCCAGCACTGCTGGGTTTTCCATCTCACCCAGGTTTAATTGCCTAAAAACTGGGTGCCCTCTGTGCCTTCAGTGAAATAAATGTAACTCGTTCCCTGTAAACTTGGTGTAAAAGATGTAACAGGAGTTGTCCTTTGCAATTATGCTTGGTGCACTGAAAGGAACTCTGATGATGAGTGTGAGTTGGATGTCTTCTAGCTATTTATACCCCAAGCTGTCCATCTGGGACAGCTGTAATTCTTACTGTAGCAGGAATTAACTTTCTCCTGCAGATGATCTCTAGATGTGGTCTCATTGTGAAAGCAGAATACTGTGCAATTCATGTAAATCATTCCTAGGAAAAAGATATTGCTGGGAACTAATTCTGTACTGAAAAAGGACACATGACACAACCAAGTAGCCTTCCTTTAGTCTCTTCAAGATCTAATATTGCCTGCATGATAATTTCTAAAACTGATATATGTTTGTCTGAAACTTGTCTTGAGGAAATTCTTTGCATGTTTTAGAAATTTTATGAAGAAATCTTTCAATATTTCTACTCTCTGCTTTCCTCAATGTTAATCCTGAGATGTGAAGATTGATGTCATCAGTGAAGATTAATGAATGTGGCTTAACAAGATTTCAGTTATAATGTTGCTTTAGATGTTCTGTATCTACATTTGTGTGTTGAATATCAGTAATCTTTCCTTTTTTCCTCAATCTAGTTTAAACATTTACTATTACGGAAAATAAACACCAAATCAATGGGTAGGAATGGAGGTTGTCTTCTAGAATATTTTAACCACCCTGAAGGTGCAGTGGTACAGTTCTGATGGTCACGGTAGATGGTTCATGTTTGCATTTATATCAAAGTTTCAAAGAGACAGTTGAAAAACATAATTTTTCTCCCCCTGAAAGAAATGTGGACAAACAAGGAATAATAATTAGGCAAAAGATTAGTGAAATAATTTGAGTAAAGAGAGGAGTGGAAGGGAGAAGAGTGGAAAAGAAAGATGAAAAGGAAAAGGAAAAGCGGAGTCACTTGGCTTTAAGCTGAGATGTCAGCTACAAACCCAAAGAAACAAACAAAACCTCAAATGGTGTTTAATTCATAATGGAATCTTCCAACCAGAAATCAGGAGAATTTGAGAAAAGCAAGGACTTTTCCTTAAAATCTCATATTTCTTTTAAGGTAAATATAAATGAGTATTGTTTTGCTTGCCACTCATCTTTGATCAATTTATCTGAAGGTCGGAAGACAGCTCTACTGATAGGTCCGTTATTGAAAATTAAATAGGAGTTCAGTGAGTTACTAGAACACAAAATCACTTCAGATGGGAGCAAGCTCTGTTGGATGGCAAAAGCTGGCTTGGCCAGGGTCCCAGTCCTTTCACCAGTAACCCCTTGGGAGGTCAGCCCTGCCAGTTTCCCAGATGCCTCTTCCCAACCTGCCAAGTGCTGCTTCTCCTCTGGCATCAGAGAGGAATTTCCTCTACATCTCTGCTCCTTCTTTCTCTTTTCAGTGTGCCCTCATTGGAACAATTGTAACATGGCCTGTAAATTACAGCATCACAAAAATTGACGCTAGAATTATTTAGGCATAGACAGTGTGAACAGATTAAGTGGAGCATTAAAAAGGAGAACAATTTGATCTGTCAAAGTACAATGACAAGTGCTATGTTTAGGAACAATGAGCATATTATAGATGTGCTACACACTTGTTTGAGTATGCATGGTTTGTATAAACATCCTTAGCTCATTTAAATAGAAGTTCTGGCTTTATCTGCATGACACTTTTGTTTCTTACATCCTATAAAGAGACCATTAAATAAAGCAGAAATTAAAGGGGAAAACCCATGACTTTGATTGTGATATAATTTGGTAGACAGTTAATTGGTAATTAAAGACTGGGTTTGCCTTGGACAGAGCTTCTTATTTCTTAATATTTATCTGATATTAGGTATTAGACCAACACTTCAGGAAGTAGAAACGTTTTCAGTTGTACTGAGCACCCTTTGAGGCAGAACTGAAAAGAAAATAGAGCTTTTATATACTGATATTTACACCTTTATGTTTCAGTTTCGGGGAAAATATCCTTACTTGAAAATGCTCTATTATGAAAACAAATAGCTTGCAAGATATATATGAAAACCCCATAGTTTTTAGATTAGAATAGTGTCTCTAGATAGTGAGTGTCTACTGGGATATGTAATTGTGACCCTGCATTTCCCTGTAACTTTGCTATCCAGCTGTGCTATAGGTTCTTGATAAACTATGTGATCTTTACATACAGCTGAATCCCTGTAGCACCTCATTAAAAATGATTTAATTGAAACTTACATCTCTTCAGGTTTTTTGACCTAGTCTTACTATGCTGTCAATTAATTCAGAAACCTTGTAGATTCTCTTATAAAAAGACAGTCATTTGTCTTATTTGCCCAGGTAACCTATGCTATCACTTCAGCTTAAATTCATGGTGCATTTCTGAACAGCTATAACTTTTTTAACCTTCCTGTAGAGATGGAAAAGTAGGAATTAAACGTTATTATGGAACCACCTCTGTGTATTTTAAGCCCATAATATTTGTGCATACCTCACATGAGTGTTGGTGGTAAATTGCCATTGTCCTAGAAGTTGAAAATAGCACAACTTAGTAGGCAGGTCAGGGACAGCATCACTGGGGGAAGAAAGAGATGCTTGGACATGATGGTGATTTCTAGACATGCTCCTAGTCTGAGGAAGGAGTCCCTGGTGCCCTGGGAACACAAGCACTGCCAGCTTGCAAAGGATGTGGCTTGTGTCCCGCTCTACGTCCAGCCAACTGCTGCAGACAGAACAGTGGAACCAGTATGTTCCTCCCTCCCGCTGCAGGACCTCATCCTGCACCAAGTTTTATATAATCAACTAATATATAACCAAATCCTGCACCAAACTTTAATACAACCAGTGAAGCTTCCACTCTCTGCAGCAGTTGTGGAGCCAAGTGGTGTCTGTGCTGTCAAACCATGGTGTGATTTACCCTTGAACACCCAAGTTTGTTTTAATTTCTACCTTTTTACATGCTCTGAGTCCAACTTTTGTTCAGCTCTGTTGTTTTGGCAAGGAAGAACATTGCTCTGTGTGGGTGCTATGCACTGGCTGGAGAAATCTTATGGGTCACTTTACACATTAACTTTGAGTTTGAGGGCAGAAAGTTAGACAGCTTTTGTATTTAAAGAAGTGCAAGTCGTGGTGTCTGACTACTCGCTGGGATGGAAAACTTGCTGCAAAAACATCATCCTGATTTTATTGATATTTTTATTACTCTGCAGAGACATTTTTATTTCTTTCAAAACAATAAGTAGGAAATATTTACTTATTTACCCATTGTTTTAAGAGATAGAGTGACATTGTAGTCAAGTTTAAACATGGTAAGATATTGGTGGTATCTACAGGTTACAGAGAAAAAACAAACTTAGGCTATACTGGTACTGAGAGGCCTTTGTGTTGTAGCTAACATGACACGACACGTTTGTGGTGCCATTCTGTACTTGAACCTTTCCTTTTTCATGGAAATATTTGCTTTTCTTCTGTAACATGTTCATTCACAACAGCACAAGTCAAAAAATGTACAAAACAACTGTAGAAACTACTGCTGGGCTGTGAACAAAGACCTCGGGGGTCTTCGAAATATAGAGAATGAACGTACTTCTGAATCTACACCTTTGACCTTAGATTGGCAGTGTGGTTTTGGCTCACTGCGCATAAACTGACCCTGATCTGATCAGAGGAAGGTTGATCACCGTACTAGGTTTGAGCCTTCCCATGTACTTCTGGGCTGAGGTTTACATTTGGAGTTGGTCCAAGCAAACTCTTCGTGCATCAGTGAATCTGTAGGTCTCACCAGAGCGCCTGTATATCAAGAACCTGTTTTTTTAAAAACACTGGGTTTCTTAGATAAAAATTTGATGCTTAGTGAAGTTTCTTGTTGTGGAGCCACTGGAAAATACGCTGCTTCATGTGAATGAAAAAGAACAGGACTAGATCTTTGATCACGGCCTGTGCAGCACTAATGTTAGTGTAAGAGTGGATGGGGTAGTGTTGTGTCTATGTTAGAGAAATTTGATAATACATTGAAAAACAGGCTCCTACTGTACTTTTAGCCTTTAATTTGAGTAGCACAGTGATGCCAGGTAGTTAAGAACAGAAATGTTGTGTAGAAGCAAAACTTTATATACAGCTGGAATGTGGGTTTATAAAAAAATGAGTTGTGTTTCAGAACTGCATTCAGTTTGGTCTATAGGATACACATATGGTTTTGAGAGCACCAAGTTCCCTGTCATTTTCTCTTTGGCTGCTCCTTTTATTGTTTCTTGTAATGATAAGGAAATGGATCGTCTCAGAATAAATGAATGCCATATGTACCAAATGTACATGAAAATGCCAGCTTTTGTGTTCTGTATCACTAAAACCTCACTGCGAATCCATGTTACAGAAGTTCAGTGAATTTCTCCATACTAGCCAGCAGCTATTCTTCAGCTTCTGTACAAACGGTAGTCAAACCTCTGCTGCTGAAGAAGTTGCTGATGTCTCAGTGACAGAACCTACCCTGCATGCGCACTGCTCTTTTATTGCTTACAGAGAAAAAAGTGAATGGGTCATTAAGTTTCCAAGGTATGTTATTTCTGTTTGGACTGAAACAGCTTGGATGTGCTTTAAAGCAAGTAACAAAGCATTAATCTTTCCATTTCTCATCTATTTTTTTTTCAGGGAAATTTGTTGCCAAGTAACATTAAAATTCTGCATGAAATCACAACAGTTCTGCAGCAAATACTTTATTTTCTCCTATTTCCATGTTGATGTGACATGGAGTTTATTTGGAGTTTATGTTAGAGTGTAAGATACAGTTCTGTTCTTTTTCCAACTATTTTCAGAACAGGAGTTGGGTGAAATCAACTCCAGTTAATAACATGGACTAAAAACTTACTAAAAACGTTAAATTTGGATAAATATATCACTAAAAATGTGTTTTCTTGTCACGTTGCTGTTTCCAATCAGGGACACCAAAAAAGGTAGGTAAATAGTTTAATTAAGCAATACAATGTGGATGTAATTATCATTACTTCAGATAGTGACAGAAAAGATTTCAGATGATCTATAGACTTGAGAAAAATTACTGTGATTTTGAATAATGAAAGAATAGATAAGATTTTTTGAGACCAATGGTAAAGGTTAAACAGGGAAGTTATTATCTTACCTTACGTGAAAATCATTGTCTCAGGTTTCCCAGCTGTAAAATGGGGTAATGATTTAAAATTTCAAAGGGATGTTTAAAGAAAATTTAGATTCTCAACTCCTAATAAGTTTCATCAGGTCTTGCTTTATGATTTAAAATATCCCTGGACTCTGAATTGCGTCACTTAGCTCCGGCCCTAAGTGTGTACCTTGTTTTATTCCAGTACTCCTTGATGATGTTTGTTCCCTCTTTTGAATCATGAACTGTGTTTTATTCCTTGGTTGAGTGTAAAAGATCTCACACTGCAATAATGATTAGAAGCTGTTGAAAAAGTGCAACTAAAAAACAAAAACCAGGCAATTTTAACTCCTGTAGTAATGCCTGGTGCTGCTTTGAAGCTCTTATTTATTTTCTATTTACTGGGTTTATATTAGTGTCTCAGTCTCATTGTGCCAGATGCTGACTAAACATAGCTAGGGGATGGCTGTACCCCTAAGGGATTATCTTTTACGCAGAGGGGTGATTGTGTCCTTCAGACTTCTCACCTGTGTCAAGAGACAGTTATGGTAGACCTTTAACCTCAGCTGTGCTGCAGCACTGCAAAGCCAGGAGTACATGACCGCCCTGGTCTGCGTCTGCCCCTTCACAGATTCCTCCATCTCTGTCTCATCCTTGCATGGGGGTTTTGTGTTAGAAGTCAAGCAGGAAGGAGAATTTGGACTCTGGGACCACAGCAATACTTCAGTGCCTCATCAGGCTTTCAGTGCAGTCTTCTCCTGGGCAAAAATCTGGAATTGCCCAAGTTGGTTGATAAATGATGTGCAAGATAGGGTTGTGAGCACCATACACTGGGTGGTAGCCACCCAGCATGCACACAAGAGCAGTGACACCACCGGAGCAGGCTGCTCTTGCTTCTTGCACCATCTACACAGCACAACCCATCACAAAGGTCTGGCTTGGGAAGGGTTTCATACATGACCACAACCAGAGCCAGATCTCTCATGACCTGTACTGCTATAAGTGGAAAGCTCTCTCCAGTGAACTTAATACAAGAATGCTTGCAATGTTTTATAAAGGAAACAAACGTTTCCAGAGAGGGTGGGCTGAGACGTTGTAATGTCCGTATTAGCCTAAATGGCATGCTGCAGATTTACATGCATTCTTATTAAATATAAGAAAATTGTTATTAAAATAGCATACACTAAGCCAAGAAGACAATACAGATATTTAAGAGGGTTGTGTGTAAATTCTTCTCTAAGACCCCAAGATTTATCAGGGAAGGATCATCTTTTCAGTAGAAGTTTAGAACCATGCACTAGGATAACATTTCCTCTTGCAGGGCCACGCAAAACTATTAAAATGTTGGTATTCATTATTAAATGCCTTAGGATTTTTCTGTGCAGGAAGAACAGTTGAACAAACTGGCTTTTTGCACTTCTGCCAAAATCTTCTTTGAAGCAGCAAACACTTGCTAGGATTTGTATGTGTTGCTTGAGGAAGTATACCTATGCTTTTGAGACAGAGCACCAGTACTTTGTGTGTATACGAATACTTTGCCAGGTAGTTTACCAGAGAGGTTATAACAACACATGCTGTAAACAGACATACATTTTCCAGAGCAGGAAGAAGAAACCCAGAAGGAAATCAGGATTGCACCAGAATACTATAAGTAATTTTAGCAAGCTGAATGAATGTCCGAAGGCTGACAAGCATTAGGCCTTCATTTTCACAAAGCTTTTAAGCTCAAGCTTAATTGTAAACACATGCTTATGAATTTTGCTAAACAGGAAAGTACTTGCACAAAAGATTAATTTAATAATAATAGCTGCACAATAATAATTTCTGGTGTTTTTCCACTTAGAAATCTGTAGCTAATGCAAAAAAATAAATAACACAAAGGAAACAGAGATGATTTTGCCTTTCCATGGCAAAAAGAGTCATAAAATCAGAGAGGTCATGTGGTAAGTGTGATTTACCTGAACTTTAAGTACTCTGAAAATGAAACACCAGGAGCAGCATAATCAGTCAGGAGAGCAATTAGGGACTCCATTACCACTCAAGAGAAGCAACAGAGACCGTAATCACTTGCCCGAGGAAATGGTTTTCACATACATGCCGAATTCAGTGTGTATATCAGCAGTGTGTAAGTAAGGGAGCGTCTTAAGCTCTTGACAGAAGTAAGAATAATACATAGGGAATGGGGTGGTTATTTAGGGAATCTGTCTGTCATTTATTTTTTCTGCTTCATATCTGGAAGCGGTTGCTAAAAATGTTCAAAGCCTGGACTTGCTGAATATATGTGGAATGCTTCATTTGCTGACAAGGTTTGTGATGTGTCCCGCAGACTGGGGCACCAAGGAACCTTTAACAGTGTTGAAGACCAGGATTTGTTATGGTGGGATGCTAGACAAGCCATTTCTCTCCCATCTTTGTCTCTTTAAGGGGAAGCAAAAGTCCCAACAGGGGCAAACATGACAAACCACGGTTTCTGAAAACATCCATGTGGTGGACATTTGGGGAGGGAAAACGCGGGTGACTCATATTCATATGTGCTTTATTATGTAGTCTCATACACACATGGGAGATAGTGAGTACAGGGTATAGTTTAACTCCAGGCTAAGCATGTTGTTCTATGGTAGAACAATAGAAAGAAATTATTTGAGTTGGAGGAGGATTGTGGACAACCCCAAATGTCATGTGTGAAAGTCTAGAGCATCGAGGAAGTTCATGTAGGGCCTATTAATTATCTTTGTTCTTTGTGTATCTTTTATGTTGACACATAAAGTGCAACAGTATTTTAGACTACCATACAAAGTCTGTTCTATTCAAAAGAAGCATTCCAATAGCTGGAGCTAGGGAAAGGGTGGTTAACGGATATGACAGATACCACCCAAACAGTTAGGCTGATGGGTCCCTCTCAAGAAGAAGGGCTAGGTAAGTTTCTTTCTGGGCTGTGATGTTAAAGGACTCAGAGTACTACATAGGCTGAGAGGAGTCCAGCTATTTCAGAATCATAAACCAAGGGAATTGTTCACGTGGCTAAATTTTAGGACAGGTTTCATGTGACTGGGGATAAGATCTACTTGCAACTGCTGGCTTAATTTTGTGTTTCTGTTTACAAAAGTGAATATTAGAGGAAACTTTAGGCATGACATACTGACGCAATGCTTTTAATGAAGAACAACAAGGGACTTTGGAAGTATTGGAAAAGGCTTTGTAGCAGGAATATCCAGCCAAATGTGTACACATCCATAGAGAGTAAAAAGTTAATGACTTTGGTATCTCAAGCTAGAAGGTCTGAACACTTTAATTTTCCTACCCTTTTTTCATTTTGATAATATGAATGAATGATTTTTAATGGCCGTAAAAGGCCAATAAACAGCTCCATGGTAGCACTCTACTGTGATGAAAGATACTAGTCAGTATTTATAGAGGATTAATATGGTAAATAGACTGAGAGCAACTACAGGTCCATAATTCTCTTATCAAGTCCTCCTTTTTGCTTAGACATTTTTCTTTCAGTGTGGTTTTTATTCATTCATCAAAGATACTCTGACATCTAGTAGCCCTACTACTGCTTTGACAGGGTTGCTGGACATCTGGAAATGTGGACGAGCCAAATGCATTAGCATATATGCTCTCTATAGTTCATGCACAGTAAATCTGGACCATCCAGGAAGTCTCTCCTTAGGTCCCATGTGCTGAGCTGTGCACATGCCCAACAGCTGTTTGCACATCAGTGGCTTCCTGGCAACTTCCTGGAAATGTCTTGGAGAAATAGGAGAAAACAGCATAAATCTCACTGCAACTGGGGTATAAGAAACTCATTTTGCTGTAGCACACTTGTGTAAGACCAGTGTGTGGTAATTTTCAGGACTGGGTTTATAGTGAAGGAGAATTATTTAATCACATATAATTTTTATTTCTGGGCAACAATGGTTAGAGGAGATCTGACAGGCAAACTAGAGCTGCATGTGTAGAATTTAACTGTGAGCCTTAATCTAATGGCACAACTCAGCACAGGCTCAACTTCAAGCTCATAAGTGGTTTCTTGCCAAAGTTAAGCACACATCAGGGCATTCAACAGCAGGCAAGATTAAGCTAATAAGACTAACAACATGTGCACACACAGTAAAAAGGAAAGATTTTGGGAGCAGCAGCTATGCTATCAATTGCTCCCTTAGAAATGCACGTGGGCTTCTTTTGGGCTAGTGATAACTGCTGAATTTTAGTTTTGTAGATGTTTTTCTAATAACACTTTCAAACTGCATTCTTCCAGAACAATTTAGTGTAATGACGGAAGGAATATTCTTTACCCCTATATTCTTCCAGTGCAGTTTTTGTTTAACAGTCTTCTCTTGAGCACTGGGAGAAAGAGTAATGTATGTTAAATAGTGATCTTGCCCTGGTGGGAATTAGCTTTGATGTAACTGTCATACAGTAGAATGCATCAGGAGGCCCAAATTTAACATGTAGGTTAATAATTGAGGCAGTAGGAATGGTGAGGTCTTTGCTTTATCACCAGCCTTGACCTATCATAGAACAAGCTTCTTCATGGTGCTCTTCCTGTCTGGAGCAGACTTTATCCTTAAAATGGGTTTTATTTGTCCTTTCATCGTGAATAAGTTTGGCCAAAAGGGCAATTCTAATGTGCACATATTCCTGCTAGTTCAATGTACTTATTCTTTTAATATACTTCTTGGGTCATTTTTTCCTTTTGTGTTAAGCATGATCTTACTGTATCGCTTTTCGTAACTGGCTTTCAGCAGATTCAGTGCTCTGCAGCTTGAAGTGTCAGATTGTGGGTGGTCCATTTCATTTGAGGCATTTTGAGCCAAATGTGAATAGAAAACAGCTTTTGTTCTGCAATTTTGGACTTACCCTTAAATACCTACCAGACTGTAATCATCCACACATCACCCACTGCCAATAAATAACCTATTTTATTATCCAAGTCTCTAGATGGGGAAGAACATTTTTTTGCTGAATTCAGCTAGAGGCAGCAATACACAGGGTCATCTTTCTTCTTTTTTTCCATATGAAAAACTTAGATATTTTATTAGAGGGGCAGCAATGTGATTATTTATTTTGTTATACATGAATAATGATGTCAAAATTAAAACATAAAGTGAAGTTTAAATGTTTCTGTGTTTTATGCTGGTATAAAGCAGAGCAGAATCTGCCCAACAGAGCTTTCCACATGGGCCAGAATATATGTGCAGCATAGAGACTAAGAAAGCACAGATTTTGATACTTGTGATGACATAATTTTACAGGAGTACTGAGTAATCATAGTGAAATCCTAGGCTGCATGGGCGAGGCATAGTAGAGCTTCCTAAAATAGAAATGCTCTCCAGCTCTCTGAAAGCTCATAATCTAGGTGTCAAGTAAAATCAAGTAGGTGGATGAAGGAGGTAAGCAGTGTGGAGGAAGCTGGCAGATGAATTAATGCGGTAACATGCATAATTTAACAGAAAAGCAGATGCTGGAGCTAGCTGTTCTAATCAGATTTGAGCGGGAATAACACATAGCCATCCCATCAAAGCTAAGTTTGAAGAAAGAACTTACACGGGTATAAACATGAATTTAACCGTCAGGTTTTCTTCTCCCTCTCTACCGTGAAATATTTGGAAAGTGCCTGTTTTCTTGTCTTCTCAGGTTCCCACAAGAATACTGAGAGGGCAGTGTGTGGTAGCTTGGCCACACTGCTACAACAGCTCTTGATTTCAAAGGGTTCTTTCGGATTCTGTCGAAAGTTTTCATTCGCAAGGGGCTTTTCTATTACTTTTATGATGCATCAGAGTTACACTCGTGATGCTGTTCCCCTTCCCATAATCTCACAGCTCTGATTTGTGGCTCCCGAGGGAGTCCTTAAAGCACAGAAGAAGGGCATGGGGTTAAATCTCATTTTACTAGGCAACCTGCTTTGTATCATTTTCTGGGCTTTTTTGATAGATCAAGAATGTTTTTTTGGCACATTGTACACAAACAAATGCTGTTCTGGTTGGAACCCTGTCTAGTAGTTAAAGCAACGGATTGAGAGTCAATGAGTGATTGAGTCAGCCTCTGGATTCCTAATCCAGCATTTTCTATTGATTTATTGCCTGGCTTTAGGCAACTAGCTAATATCTTTCTGTCTCCTATTCTCTCTCTTATTTTGCATGGGTATAATTATACCACACAGACCTTTTCTCATCTCTTTTTAAAAAGGCTCTTTTACATCAGGTGAGAGACTTTGTTCAAGACCAGGGCCTTTCCCCTGGCCTGGACAGGATTTCTGCAGTGCAGGTGTTGTGACAGATTATGGCAAGGGATCCTTTTGCAAGTATGGGTACAGGGGGTTCATGTCTTCATTGGAAGGCAGGAGCACGATCCGTTCCTGGGTTCTCAGTGTTACCTTTGGGCAGGTCCTGGATGCGTGTTATTCCAACCACATTTGGAAGGCAACAAAATTTATAGGTACTATAGATATAGTTTCTGTAGCTCACTCTGGTGGTCAAGGAACTCGTGGTAGGCAGGTAGGCAGGTAGGTAGGTAGGTAGGTAGGACACACAGTAGGGTGAACTTCTTTGGCTGTTTGGCTGTGGTCTTGTTAGAGAATGTTCCTTGGGGGATTGCAGAGATGTTTAACTAATCAGACAGTCCTTAGTGGGTTTGAAACTGTAGTAGGCAGTGGGGAACTTGGAGGCAAGGTCATAGTCCCCCATCCCTATACCTGATAAACTGTAAGTGTGTGCTCCCCATCAGGGTTGGACTAGGTGACCTTTGAAGGTCACTTCCAACCCATATTATTCTATGATTCTATGATCTTCAGATATAGCACTAACTCTGCCCTGAAAAACATGCTTGTAAGTTGCTTTGAAAGGCTCTCCGAAAAGAACTACGCGTCCTAGAGAAAAGATGCATTCAGGGTGACCAGGCGACAATTACATGCAGTGCTCAATTAAGCCACATTAAGACTGCTCTGAGATGATGCATCTCTGGGTCTTCATACCTCCTGGCTACCTCTCATAACCATGCAGGAATCTGCAAGGTGATTTGTTGCATAGATGATGGATGACAGATCAACTTGTAGCTTGAGGGCAGGAGTTGGAAAGCCAGGTTTTCTATATGCTGCAAAGCTTTTTATAAAAGAAAGCAAAAAGACCCTTGAATTGCAATACAAAAGCATTGGAATTATTGATAGCTCTGTAAACTGTGCTGTCAAATGACACAAGCCTTTGTACACATGCAGGTGTGATTATGTACCTCAGACTTGTATATGCTTTCTATAGCAATAGTACCTTTCTTGACATGTAATAACATTGACTGACTGGACTTTGAATTTATCTTGCCCTTCCTGAGACATGAAGTGCACTGAGTTGTGGGAAAGGCGTCTTATAGGTACTAGTTAAGTCCTAGATATGCTGAAGTGGCTGTCTGCTGCAAACCAAGCTGTTCATCAAATCCAGGTGGCTGTTCTTGAGATGTGATGTCAATAACTATGTCTCACCATTCCCATCAGAAGCTAGACAGTATATTTAGCTAAAAGCTGATTTGGCCTGATGGAGCTGGGCAATGGAGGTGCTTCATCATGAGAGGAGCCAGACCACTGAGGCAGCAAAAAATGTCCTGGGTCAAGTTGCATCTACAAAGCTGTTCAGAGCTGTGTGCATATGGACATTGAAATGTTCATATGTCCCTTAAAATCATGAGCAGCACACTCAGGGACCAGCAGACTTTGTATAAAGTCTTTGAGTTACTGTAAAAGTAGTGGAAACATCCTGTCATGGCAGCCTTTACCATTAAAAAATAAATGACTTTTTTAAATTAAAATAGTTAAATGATAGTAGACAATGACAAAAGCCAAGCATTTTGAGACTTGTATCAAATGTCAAATATATTCTTGTTCAGATTTCATTTACATATTTTGGGCGCTCTGCATCTCTCAAAACCAGAAGCTTCCAAACCATCCCTTCAATCTGAATTCTGCTAAAATAGCAAAATCAAGCAGTTTCTAATAAAATTCTGTCCCAGAAACCACTGGTCCTGCAGTTAGAATGTAATCTCTAAAGCAAAGAGCCTAAAACTGTAGATTTCACGTTTACTTTTCAACTATTCCAATGTACAACATATCCCATGCATAGTGCTAGATACTTCCTTCTGCAGCCATAAACTATTTGTGCAATAACTGGTCCCACATTCACTTATTCATTTATTGATTTCTGGAAAATGCTATAGAGATATGGTAAATAAATCAAAAGAAATTCTTATCATTCAATTCAGTGTTATCATTAAAAAAACCTAATCTGGACAATGTAAGAGCTACAAATGGCTGACTGTGTCAAGAGGTTGATGTTCACACTCAAGTTCTAAGCCTTAGCTATAGTACTTGCAAAAAAACCTTTGAGATAAGAGATGACTACATTATACCATGTACTAAAATCAGCTTTCTTTAAGAGTTATTTAGCTTTGATTTGAGAATTTTCTATCTTCGCTAAGTCCTATTGGTTGATACCTTGAAAATATCAGTTAAATTATATTGGTGCAGAGGAAAAGAGATAATATATTCAAGGAACATGTCAGCAAATAGAAAATGGCTCACATAAAAACGTTGCCTGCTTTGGGCCTTTTAAAACAGAAAGCTGCAGGACTCTTCAGAATCATGCAACTTCACACTGTTCACTGTCACACTGATTTGCTAACTTTAAAAGATCACGGCTCTTTTGCTGTACAGTAAAGACACTGCCCATTCTCATTCATAAAAAACCTTTGCCTTTAAAACCATAGTTTGTTTTTTTTTTTTAATTTAGTCCCACTAAAATCAATACTATTTAAACAAGTAATTAAGCATTGATCAATAATGTTTAAAGCTAGAAGGAAATATTAGTATGTATAGTCTGATCTTCTGTAAAGGACAGATATATAAGATTTCTCTACAAGCCAATAAATTAATCTTTGGCTAAAAAACGCCTATGAAGAAGGCTATTTGAGCTTGATTTGAAGGCTGAGGCTTCTTTCACTAACGTGCTCCAACACTTAGTTATCCGTAGTGTTTTAAATATGTTACTCTATGACATTTATGCCTTTGTTTGGCTTCAATGTGCTGTCATCACTTCTTTTCTTTCCCCAAGCAATATTTTCTCTTTCTTGTACAAATGCACACTGTAATCAAACTACTCTTGGTTTTATTTTTGGTAAGCTTAAGAGTGAGTCTCGTTTTAAGTACTTCAGTATGCTGTACAGCATTTCACTTACTATTCAGATGTAAAGGGGAGAGATGCCCAAGCTTGGACATGTGGACATCTGGGCTGGGAGCATAGCTTTGAAAATCAGTTTTGCTGAGTGAAGGTAAATCCCCACTTTATAGATATGGAAATGGTTATGGTTGTCAAAAGGACTGCACCGCCGAGCCTAGTTAGAGAAAAAGAATTATATATGTCATATAATTTTGATATTGATTCAGGGCTTTTTGACATCTAAGAAGTTCTGGGGGGAAAACAAACAATCCCTTGCAATTTAATTCTGTGTCTTTGTGACTTTCTCCCTTAAAATCTATTCCAGTCCCATGAGTTCTCCAATAATTGCCAATCTCCAGGTGACTCCACATTCCCGCCCAACCTTCTCATACCTCACACTCCTACTGTGGATACACAGTGCAGCACAGGGCTGCTTCTCAGTGCTGAGCTGAGTTTCCCAACCATCTCTTTGCTGTGCAGCAGTGGTGTTTTTTTCTTATGCTGTGAAGATAAACTCTAAGACTGTGACGAAAACGTGCTTATGTGTAATGGATGTTGTTATTAATATTCCTTTATGCTTTTTGAAATGGGCAGTGTAAGCAGAGGAGCAGACAAACCTTGTGATCTGCTGTCAGGCAGGGTGGATCAGATAGATCCTTTGGTGTTTTGCTAGCGCACAAAACAGCTCTGTCTGCAGTGTGTTTCTATTGTCATCTGTGATGTGTTGGTTTGAAAAGGCTGCAGTGGGAGCAGTGATGTATAAGAGTATTTTGAGAGTACCATTATATGGTACTTCCAAACGTCAGAACATTATGTGCTGGGTGATGTCTTGATTAGCTCTGTAGAAAAGCTTTCCCCTTCCCTTTCTGAAGTTCTCCTTCAGTGAGGAGAGAGAAGGAAATGAAACATAAACACTTAAGCAGAAAAGTAAATCCAGCTCCGTGTCAGGTAATTGGCATTAATTATGAAAACTGTAGGTCAGTAATATGTTGAAGGATACTTGGAATACTTCTCAGGGTGATATATGTGTTCATCTCATCTGCCCAGGAAAGCCTACATAGCAGATACAGCCAGACTGTGTGTCTCATCAAAGGAAAGATGTCTTCGGATATCAGAAGAGCAAATATTTCTAGGATGGTTCTTCAGCCTATTTTTCAAACTGAGTACGGAGCAATGTGAGGGTTTCTGCCTTAATCAGCTTGCAGTAAGAGTGAGACGCTACTCCACAAATCATGTAGCAGAGCTCTATGTGAAGAAATCAGGGATCAGGGTGGAGGAGGCGTGAGGTGAAATGGATTCACAAGCAGTTACTAAGCACTTCAGTATCACAAAAATATTTATTAAGTGTATTGGGCTGGAAAAAAATAATGGACGTGCCTAAACTGTGGTTCTGGAAGCTGTCCAATGCGACCTGGCTCCATTGGAAAGCTGGTATACTTGGGTGTGTTTTCAGCTATCTCTGTCTAGTCTGGGTTGAGATTTGCATCTAGTTTTCTGTTCTTCTATTTATGTGTCACTTTTATGCAGCATCCTCTGGGATCACTCTGCCATCTATCCCAAATGCTGTTGAGCGGAAAGGCATGTGAATGTCCCATGGGGTCTTGTTATGGATATTAATATCATCACAAATTTATTGGAAAGCTCACTGAAGTTCACCAAAGTTTTAAGTGAAACTGTGCCCAGTTTTGAGCTTGGATAAGCCAAGAAATGTTTCTGTATTCTGTTCAGCCTCAATTTAATACAAACCACAGTACAAAGCATGTCTAGGAACACCTCGTATATGACAGACACCACATTGAAAAAGGAAGGCACTTTTGGAGGTCGTATTTCCCCACGATCAATTGACTACACGGTTAAAGGTTTGGATTTAAGAGCCTGTATTCTGTGTAGATTCTGTGTAAATTCAGTGTTGAGTTCCATTTTGGAGTTGTCTAAAGCCCAACTCTCTAGTGCTATCAGTTAGGTCTCTCTTTAAGCATCATGCAGTTGATGCTTAACTCAGAAATCAATACACAGTTATTTAGTAAAGTTCTGAAAGTTTCGAACTGCATAATTTCTCTACTAGAAATTCATTTTCTCTCTGCTTAATGTTACTCCATATAGCTCACATTTTACTAAAACCTCTATATGTGCTCACATATATGCTCAATGTCACGATACCTCCTTTACCATTGAGGTACCGTATCCATTTTACTGACGTCTTCTTGTTCCATGTCATTAAACACTATTGCTACAAGTGATAAGCAGAAAGCAAATTGCATGGAAAGGTCATCAAATGTGATTATAATACACGGCATATGATATGATGTGACAATTCAGTAGTGTCATAAATCCCAATTGGATCTCCCCCTCAAGCACTCAGAAATCCTGAACTGGGTCTGAAAAACATCATAAGTGGTTTAAAACTTTTGAATTTTTTAAAATTTATATCTATTTATATACATCTTTGCCTTATTTTCTGAACTTGTCACATATGCTTCAAATTGCTGAGTTTGATGCCAGTGATAGGTGTCAAAGTTTGCTTTCACAACAAAAGTTATAAATGGAAATTACCTGAATTATTATACAGGCAATCTCTTGATTGCAGAAGCCTGCAAGTACCACAGGGGTTGTGGTGGGCAACGGTTGGTAATGGACAGTGTCTGCTGAATAATACTTTCTCAGGACTCAACGTCCTCTTTTCCCTATTTAGAAAGAGCCAAGAGTAGCGGAGAGCAGAACAGAGCTGAGGCTGTTCCTCCTTCTTCTCACATACACTGCAAAAGGGAAGGAGAGGGTGCATGAACCCACAGTCCCCTTTTCATTCTCTCTTTCTATTTCAGCTTGTAATGAGGGAGGAGGAGGATGCTTTTTCCCCACCTCTATCTCAGCTGGCTGGGGAAAAACATGCAGGCAGCAAAGATGTGTGTCCTCCCTATGCAGAAACCAACTTATTGGCCAAGCTTCTGGGGAGGCCTGCTCCAGACCTGCGGTCAGAAAGGTGACCTTCCACTTTTAACAGTGATTGGAACAAACTCCTGATTATCTCTCTTTTTCTAAATCCAGATAAATAAAGCTACTTTCCACTACAATTCACCCACGAAGCTATCTCCAAAAGTCTGGCATGTAGCTTAGGAATGTCCACAGGGCAACACTAAGATGAAAAGAGTTAACTGAACATCCATGTACACCTTCTTCCTTTCAGTCTGTGCTACCTACCCCCCGTTCCACTGACCAAATAGGTCTTCACCAAAAATGAACAGATAGAAAACCCCTCACCATGCTATACAAAAATCTAGAACGCTGTGAGAGAGGCCCAGGAGTGATAAGAGGGACAAAAGCAAAATGCTCATCAAAATGAGTCCTGTGTGGACTGTGTGAATTCACAATGTTAAAACCTAATCCCTAAATAACCGGTCACTTCTAGCAGTTAATGACCTGCTAGTCTGCTAACCATCAGGAGAGGAAGCTAGGAGCAGTTAACACTTTCAGAAACACAGTTGTTGCTAACAATAGTAACGAACCATATCTTGGACTTGTTATCATACACGATGTAGGAGAAACGTAGTAAGTGTTCAGAATGACACTGAATAATTGAAATATTAAGGCACAGAGGAGATGAGGACTATAGATACGATCCAGGAATAGAAGTAGAGCATTACAAATATAGTGGGCAAGCAGAATAGCACTGGTGTGACCCAGAGTTAATTTTAAAGCCGGGGTCAGAACATTTCCTTCCTGCAGTAAACACACAAGGAAGAGAAAGAAGAAGGAAAGGGGAATGCAAGTAAGTGCTGGCAGTCACTTTATGGGCTTACTATTTGCTTTTCCTTCTGGCTGTCAAAGCAAAAGATCTTACAAAGCTGTGATAGTCCAGAGAATCCAAAGTTTCCCAGGGAATGCTGATCATGAGATTTTATCCCTCTTGCAAGTCTCCATCCAGCAGCTCGTATTTCTCTACATCATGACTAATAGGAACCTCTACATGTCCCTCTATAGGTTACTTCCCTGAAAGAGAGAGGTGTGCAGGATTTACTTTTGTCTACTGCTAAACCCTGTGCTCTAGACAGCACTTGCCTCAAGAGAACACCACTTTCGGAGCTATTCATGCTCTGCTTTCAGTCTCTTGTTTATATTTGTATTTTAATGGAAGCAGCCATAGATGCAAAGGAAGTATCAAAGGGTATCTTTGGGGTTTCTGTGGTTGCCTGTGGAGTTACAAGGACAGACTCTTCCTATTTGACTGCAGTTTTTTGGTGTTCTGTATGTAGTGACCTGACCTCTTGCTGCTCAGTATTGTAAGACTGCAAGCTGAATGCTTTTATGTATTGTAAAAATAGACCTCTCTGATGACTAAAGGAGGACCTTGAATGCCTTTTCTTCCATTTACCTCTCCTTTCAAGAAATCCATTCAATTATATTTAAAAACGTACAACTCAATATCTTTGAACCTTGACACATAAACTCCTCCATTTCGATTCTCCCAGATATCATGACTATCAACATGAGCCTTATCAGGGCTTTTAATAACTCATTATTCATATATAACTAACAGCATTATTCAAACGTAACTTCTGGCAGCATCACTACTCATGCAAACTTTTCAGATACTGTGAAGGCATGGTTTGAGATTAGTAGTATAGAATCATAAAATCAAACAATAATTTGGGTTGGAAAAGACCTTAAGGTCATCCAGTTCCAGCCCCCTGCCATGGGCAGGGACACCTCACACTAAACCATGCCACCCAAGGCTTTGTCCATTCTGGCTGTGAACACATTTGGTCCCTGGGACACTTTTCTTTCTCCTTCAGCCAGATGCCAAAAGAAGATTTCTCACTATTCCATGTTAGAACAATTGTATTAACTGGCATAAGTATGGGGACAGCAGAAGCAAGGGGAATAGGCTCTGGAGTTGGTATGGAGTCAAATCTGGGTTCATATATGTTTCTTTTATACTGGAGCCTCAGAAATTAGGAATGGTGATTTATAAGCTTTTGACAAATTTCCATCTGCTCTCATTCCATGTAGTTTTTTTTCCCCCTCAGAGTTCAAAGGCTGTCTACTGCAGAGCTGCACTGCCTTTGTGATATATCGCTGTCTCTGAGGCTGTCATTCGTTCTAATTTTAACACTGACGGAGCTCTATGCCTTAATTCAAGAACCACCCCCAATAGCTCCAACAAGCAGGAAATCTATTCTGCTAAACCCCAGGTTTATGAACTCTCATGCAAAACAGCATTTGTGAAAGTAAACCTAAGAACCTTCAGAAAAAGTTGAGCATACTGGTGGGGACTGAAGAGATATTAGGATGATGTCATTTAGTATAATTTTTCTCCTGACTCCTACCTTCTGCTACAAAAGTGATTCAATTTTTGACTGTGTGAAGCAATCAGTATTTAGCAAAGAACAAAGCATGGGATTTTTTCCCAACTCTGCATTTTTGAGGTTTGTGTAACTGCATATTCCTCAACTTTTCACTATTTTATTGTGGAAAGTTACAAAGCCAGACATGGAAAAAGGAGAACAGTGTTTAGTAACTTGTTCCACCTTTATTGGTTGAACATTCATTACAGTAGGGATTATATAGCACACACAAAAAAATGAAGCAATAGATTCTAAACATCTAATAACAGGACATATAATTTAACTGATACTACCAATGCCGAACCCAGTTCCTTCCTCAATTACAAATATAGAATTCCCAGTGTCTTAATAAAGGGAAAATATAGGAAAAATTCATCATAGTCAGTAATTAGTCTCTCTGACATTAAAACCACCTTACCTTATATTTTAATATTTCTGGGAAGAAGCTGAAGTGCATTATTCTACTAATCCTGCAAACATATCAAAATTGACTTTTAGAATTTAATGTTTTCAGATCAGAATTTTTCATGGTAAATGTCTTTTTTTTTTTTTTTGAAACAATTCCTTTACAAATATTTAGTTATTTTAAAACCAAATCTACTATTTTTTTTTTTTTTTTTATAGCTAGAGGTAAAAACGGAAAATAAATATCAATAAAAGCAATAAATAAATGAACATTATTTCTCTCTTCTCTTCCTCCTTCTCTGCCCTCCAACCCCAACATGTATTTTTCTGGAGTCCTGCATGGGGAAAACAACTTCCAAATTTTTGAGCAAAAAACGTTATTCCAAGTTTTGGCTGGATTTCACCGGTCTTTGCTCCTCAGGACTGCCAGCTACAATTTCATTTCCCCCTCTGTTTCTGACGCACTCTGAGAAGGCTGTTAGTGGCGTGTTCTCTTTTAGGTGTAAAATGCAGAAATTATCTGAAGCTCATTGAATCTCAAACGCATTGAGAGGTTGTGTAGCCCCGTTTTCCAAGAGGATTGCTCCCACCTTCCTCCGCCTGCCAAGGGATGAATGAAGCTGTGAAAACAGCATTTAGAAGCTGGAAAAAGAACCAATCACAGGGTGCAAGAAGTGAGAATTTACAGTTAAACTGAATTGCTCAGAGAGAGGGCAGTGATTGAGGCAGAGCTTTTTGTGAGATTTGTCCCGTTAGACAGCAGATAGAGGCATACTTTGAACTTGGGCTGGATGTAAAACGGATGAGGGCTACCAGGGCTGACCTTTTTTGAATTATGATGATCCTAACAGAAGGAGTTAAGTGAAAACTGATGGAGGGAAAACAGGACTGCAGTTAACTGAAAAAAGAATGCATTTGGTTGTTTGAAGGTCCATATGTAAAACCAGAAAATTTCAGTAGATATCCACAAATAATGAGAGGCATAATTTTTCCAAGACACCACCCTTTCAGTTGACACAGCCACAGGAGTAGTAACATGGACTTTCTTTCCCTAAGTAGTTCCTGGGCTTACGTTTTCTTCTTCTTTCTTACTATGGCACAAATAACTTTCCAATCACAGCTTCCTTGTAAAGTTGGGGCTTCAAATAGCTATTAGAAAATTTCATAACCAGAAAAATTAACTCATTTTTATACTCTGTTTTCATGGCTTAGCATTTCATTTCCAGAACCTAGTTGATTCTATGATTCTAAGTTGCAACAGAATTTACTTCTACACTCCCAAGTGCTACTGGCAATGTTTTTACTATATTTATTGTGATAGCAGTGCTTAATAATTATAGTATTAAAGAGTCTCAGTTATAATCCCTTTATTATAAATATCTTATGAGAAACCATTTTTTATTACTGAAGGATAATACTGTAAGCAACAGTTACTTCGAAGGGCAATATAGAGGCTAAAGGTAAAAAAAAGGCCAGTGAGATTCCTAAAAGGTTCTAAACAGCAACTGAAATTATTTTACATTTGAACACTTGTTTGTTATCTGAAACAACAGGATTCAGTTTTAAATCCAAAGCTGCTTAATGCTTTTTAATTGACAACTAAACTGTGCAGATTTTTACTAACATGACTCTAAATGTTTCATGAAATCATATTCTGACCATCTGAAATACTTCGTTTAATAAGGTTCCACTGATTGTCTTTTTTATATGCTGCAAACAAAGTGCTCTGCTGCTAAACTGGACAGAATTAGGCACAAGCTATACAGGATTCCAGAATTAGTTCCACTGCACGACATATGTTTTCAGGAATGGAAAAGCACAGCATGCAGCAACATGCAAGAGATTTCTAGGAAACTCAGAGAAGACTTGAGAAAGTTTGGATTGCAATCATGATACACACGGTTCTCCTAGTTTCTGCTGGAGAGAAAGCTTTTGTGAAAGGAGTTTTATGTACAGCCTGTCAGGTTTAGTACATCTAAATAATTTATAAAGCTCTAGGAGGTAATCTCTGACCAGGCTTAGCCATTAGAGCTATCATAATATTATGTAGTAGGTCAGGTTTCCGTATTGTAAAGGGAGACCTGATTTGTCGGCCTGTGTCACAGAAGTTAGGACTTCAAGTGCAGTCTTTGCCTATGAAGTTCAAGTGTGTTGTAATTTATTACTTGCCCGATGCAACTAATGTAGGTTTTCTCTATTTTAATTCAAGGTTGATATTTGACTAACGAGCAAGGCTTTTGCCCATCTGCCCTTGTGCTTATGTATATTAACTTCCTTATCCTCGCAAGTGTTCAAGAAGTTTTATTGGGAAAAGGCAAATGTCAAAAGTGTAAAGCTACTTTAATAAAACGGACCGAGATCAAGTTTCCTTGCTGGCTGCCTGCCATTGAAAATCCCTTTGTTAGCTTTTTAAAATTTCCTGTGACAAATAGAACCCTTTTCATTTCTTTCTATCAGACTGCACATGTTTAATTAAAATGTGAAAAATTTGACTAAAAATTTCCCATGAAAACCTTGGGAGTACTTTCCTTTTGAACCTGCACGATTTTGAGGTTAGCATTGTTTTAAGGACAGTTCTAAAACTCATGGGTGTAAAAAGCATGAATGATCAAGAAAAAATATTAATTATATTGCTAAATTTTAGAATTATTTAATCCTCCCATTTTCCAGGGGGGCTGATGAAAGTTTAATGGAAAACAAAGACCATGAGCTACTGGGGGAGGAGAGAGGGAGTAAAAAGGAATAAATATGGTAAATGTGAACACAATGAAATGATTAAAGTAAATGAAAGCATTACTGTGCAGCTGGAACAAACGATTGATATAGTGTGCACTGGACTGATAGTTGTAGGAAATACTCGTTGTCCACATAGCTGCTTTGATTGGCAATATTGAAGTGAACATAAGAAACTAGCAAGATCAAATGCAGCGTCCAAGTAAATGTTCATGTATTTGACTGGAAAAAATAGTGATTATGGTTTTGGACATCCACTGTTTAAATTGCACTGGGTTACTATGACATACAAAATACTTGGCATGAACTAATATTTTTTACCAGAGCAATTAGACTCCATTAAAATGAAGTCTTTTAAAATACTTGGCATGTCTTAATATTTTGTGCATGAAAAGAAATGTGATCAGGAGAGTAAATAAAATTTTGATATCATACACATATTACAAATATAATAAAGTATTAACAGAAGGGTGAAGCACAAGCTAAATTTCTCAGCAGATTGACCTTCTATAGGGTAACAAGGCCGTGTGTTTAACGTCACTTAATAATGTAGTGCATAGAAGGGCAGGTTGTAGACATCCCAAGAGGTTCGACATTCAGCCTCCTTAGTCCACATCCTGTATTTTTCTGCTCTGTTGATGTGTATTGCAAATCGACTTTCAAAAGGAGCACAACTGCCAGATAAAATTTGTTCTGGCATCCCTGGCGTCTTGATAATGGCCAGCATTCTCATGTGTTCTCCGTTTTGGACTGGTTGGACCTATTCATTGTGGCTCTGCGTGCTCGGGAAGGCAGAGTAGTGAAAATGATGCCTGGTCTCAGTGCTGTCATTATGTTAGATAACAAAACCTGAGGCCCTGGAGAGATAAGGTACTTTACAAACAGTACCTCAAGAAGCAGGAGATAGAGACAAGCCTAACACAAGCAAGCGTGGACTCATTCCAAACATACTTTCTTTTTATCCTCTAATCACCCTTATTTGATTCTCTTTGTTCCCCTCACCTCCAAAGAAACAAAATGTCCGTGTGGTCCTTTCCAAATGAGGAACAAATAGGGTTCAATAGAAGATTTTGCCAGAACCAATAAAAAGAAGTGGCAGTAGCTGTGTTAAAATCCTATCGTTTCTAAAAACACAAAAGGAGAATTAGTATGGCCTAGCCTTGGGCCAAATCCACTAATTTTCTGCAGTAGGGTGTCATTACAAATTTAAGCAGGGTCTCAGGAGTTGATACAAACCATCTGAGCACAGAGCTGTAGAATTACAAAGGCATTCCAGTGTCTCTGATGAAAGGAATTAGCAGGGAGGCAGAGACAGAGGTGGGAAGCCCAAAAAGGCATGGGAGGCTGAGAGAAAAGTGGATGCTGAGAAGGTGTGGGGGGTTCCAAAGGTGAGGGAAGCAAAATGGGTGTGCGAGGTCCAGTCGGAGGTGGATGTTAAAAGGATGTGGGAGACCAAAACAGTGTGGTGGGAAACCAGAATGGTGTGGGAGGCCTTGACAGAGATGGAGGTCAAAAAGGTGTAGAAGGACAAAAATTTGTGGGAGACCAAGACAGAGGAGGAGGCTGAAAGCTGTGGGAGCACTCAGACAGACAGATCCTTCATTCCCAACAATTAACCAGCACGTTCAGTCCTATTTTTTAACCTTTCTAACAACTGCTCAGTTTTTGCATGCTTTGAAATGAAGTTATCTCAAAAACATAATGCTGGTTCCAAGACTACTACTGTGAGCTCTGGATATAGAGAATCAGAAATTATGTGTTCATTGAGTTTCTCCCATATTGAATTATAATGGAGAATAGGTGAAGTATGGCAAAATACAGAATTGGGCAAAAATGCAGATTTCTTTGGCTCATATTTAAAGACCAGTAGCTTGTATTGTTTCCTGGGCATCTTTAAGTATGGACTCTTTTCTTTGGGTCATTGTTCAAGGTACTGTCCTCTGTGTTTTGTGGAAGTTAAACAAAGGAAGTCCTACCTTTAGCTATACTGAATGAGAGACTAAAAACATATGTCCAAGAATACCACTACATTCTTCATCTTAGATATATAAAACCTAAAAGTAGATATATACAGAGTTCAGAAATATATTCCCAGGTATGCTATTGCTGCTACATTCACAATAGTTTAATTCACTGCACTGATTTTTAAAAACCACTTTCATTAAAGATGAAAATCATAAAAGTAGGCTAGGTGAAGGATATTTTTTCTCTGTTACACTTAGGAAAGTGGGAGAAAACTATGTGCAAGTAAAATTGTGTGTTTAATTTTAGCTAGGTGTGGGCAAGCTATGTCAGTTAAAACTAAGCATAAAATACCCTGTGTGCATGCAGTCTTTCACCTTCAAGAATTTCAGAGCACTTTAAATACACCAAAATCTCTTCACCCCAAGTAGTCACAGTGCTGCTCAAAGGTACAATGAAGCTGTTGTTCAGCTGCATGCAGAAATGCTACATACCAGTGGAGGGTAGGAAGTTAAGAATAATACACTATATTCAAATATAACTTTTAGGAGTATTTAGGTAGGCTGAATGTAGCTACCTGGAATTTAGCCACAAGACTCAACTTAACAGCCCTGCTCTTGTCAAAAGTGGAACAAGATCTTTAATTTTTCCATTCCATTTCCATTAATCACCACAAGTGGTCATGAGGTTTTCCACCCCAGCCAACAGTCAAGCTTTCCAACAGCACACTTCCTTTTACCAGGGAGCTACCTCAATGCTGCTTCAGAGCTAAGAGTGCCTCCTACTGAATCTCCAACCCACTTTCCCTTCATGTCAGGATTTGCTGTCTAAAAATTGACCAGCTACCGTGACCATCTAGATGGTGATCTGAACATCTACATCTACAATGCAGTGATAACACAAAACAAGAGCCTGTGTCTTTTTAGGGAGGCCATTAACCCATCTTCAGGAAATTTTTTAGGAAGACTTCACTTCTCTGACAGGTTCAGCTTAATATAAACCAGCAATTGCCCTAATCTACAGTAATTTGTTATTTAAAACACAAAGAGAATTTGGATAATTGAGAAGATAGAAAAGAAAGCTGAAAGTATAGAGAGTGACTTTTTTAACCATATGATCCTAGTTTCTTGAGTGTTTTTGCTGGGTTCTGAATCTAATTAGTGTCTGTATGTAAAGGAAAAGAGGCAAAGCAAAATGATAAAATCCTCTAATTATGTAGCCAAAAATATCTAATGTACGTATACAGAGACAGGAAGAAAAAAGAATGATGATATGTGTCATGATAGGGAAGGACACTTCTGTAGCTCAAGAAGCACAAAGACTTATCAACAGAAATATTTGCTGTGAATTTCAGTCTATGTAAATGATTTCTTTGCCAGATGCTGCGTTTAATTAAGATAGTTTTAACAAAAATTGCCTTTATTTTCTTTTTTTTTTCTTTTCCCAATTAGAGGATATTATTTACATTTATGGTCAGAGAGACTGATGGTTCTATAATATTCAGAATAATTGCCGGGGCCTGATTTAAAGAATGATCCTAATTGAATAGTTCTGTACGTTAGGTTAAAAATTATCTATTGTGTCTTGCATTTGTTCCACTCAGAGGACATTATGGCCAGCGTATCTTAGCAGGACTGTCAGTGTCATCTCTTCAGGCTAGCAACACACACATCTGAAACACAGCATCTGAAGACACATGCTTTGCATTTGAACTAGAAAAAAGTACAACTGTGGAAATACAGCTTTTTGCAGATAAAGATTAATTTTTATACAATCTGTAATAGCTTCTGCTTGTGAAGAAGGCTTTTATTTTATCTTCAGTAATTCCAAACAGTTTTACTGTCTGGATAACTTGGAAAAGAAAAAGTAGAAATTCAGTGTTTAATTTTTGGAAAAGACTTATTCAGATATTTCTTTCCCCCCGTCTACATTTGTATTTTAATAGTATCTTAGCATCTACCATAACAACAGGTCTTTTTTCACTAGCTACTGCACATATCCAAACTCAGGAAAGCTTTATAAACCTCAGAGTTTTATAACTCAGCTAAGCTTGGTAAAAGGTTGGTTTGATACACATGTACTGCTTTGAGATCCAAGTTATTTGTGCACGCAGCTAAACTCTTGTGTTTGAACACACTGGCCTGTACTAAGCCATGTGCTTTCTTGTGTCCTGTGAACAAGGTGGTGATGAAGATCCTGGGAGCAAACAGTTTGAGAAATAACAATTAGTAAGGAGCCTCAAACCTGAGTCTGCTCAAGATTTCCTGAGTTGGAAAGCACTTTGAAAGCCTTCCCAGATGGTGAATGTAATAGAAGCATCAGCTGTAGCTCCTTGGCCACAGGGAGATGTAGCAGTCATTGGGAGGCTCAACTTCTTCAGTTCTTTTTGGTTTTTTCATGAGTATCTCAAAGGAGGTGAAAGTATAACAATAATGTACCTTTGTGAGAGCTGAATTCAACTCTTAAATTTATAGGTGCTGTGGATGGTGTTGGATAGGTATTTCCTATCCAACCTATATTATCCTATTATCCTATCCTATTTTTCATATATGTTGGATAGGTACCCCCAACATCCCCGAATTCTTAGCTTTAGGATATAAAAAAATCCAAGGCAAACATTAAAAGTAATGGGCAAGCCTGCCTGGTACTCTCTTATTTCTAAAAGCACCTTAGTAATAAAGGTTCTTGGAACAATGCTAATAATGCAGTTTTCTAAGGTAAATCCCACATCTACTTCATTCTGCAACAAGAACATGGAACAAGCCAATATGAAACCAGACTTGTTACCGTAACTTCTGGAAACCTGCTAAAACAAATTGATAAGATGGATTTAGTAAGGATGGACAGAACTGAGGCCTTTTAACCACTGGAGAAAATGACAGCCCACCTTCCTGTTACATGACCTTTCTGTAGTTTGCGTAATTCACCACTATTTGTGTACAGATGACCAGATGTTCACTTTGATGAAGGCTATTTATGCACGTACTTAAATCAGTAAGATCAACATTTGCAGCCTAAGGTGCCAGGAATGCATCTCAGTAGATCCCGTGAGATCAGCTCACCTCCTTAGGGTCTGGCACTTCCAAAGATGAAACACTTGTACTGAATATGGAGGATAAACAACTGTGGTTGGGAAGTTCATAAAGGTGTGCATGAAATTTTGTGCCCCTTTGGGACTTTTGGTCTATTTGCCATCTGATGATACCCCTTGGAGGTCAGTGGGAATGTTTTTGTTGACATTTGTGGGCACCCTTGGTACACTTGGTTGGACACTCCGCGGTACAATCACATAAAATACATCTCAAAACACTGCTTCATCTAATGTTGTTTCGAAATAATTTCCACGCCATTAATTATGGTCTGGGAGCGCTTCTTTCCTGGAGCCACTTTAATGTTGCTGAGTCATACAATTCAGGTTTTCCTCTTTACTCTTGCATTTCCTTAAATCATAACCTTGGTGACGTTTGTGCCAAGAAGCAAATGGCTCAGTAACAGGATTTGACCTCTTAAGTACCCTGAAGAGCCACTTCTCTCAAGGTAAATACTAAAGTCCTCTTAAATAAGACTTCTAAAATTTGTTTTCTGTCTGATGTAGCTCAACACAGGTATTCAGAGAGGGTGGTCAGAAGGCTGAGCAAAGGCTGGAGCAGCTCTCCCATGGAGCCAGGCTGAGAGAGCTGGGCTGGGTCAGCCTGGAGAAGAGAAGGCTCCTTAAGGGGAGACCTTAGAGCAGCTCCAGTGCCTGAAGGGGCTGCAGGAAACCTGGAGAGGGGCCTGGGACAAGGGCCTGTAGGGACAGGCCAAGGGGAATGGCTTTAACCTGCCAGAGGGGAGACTGAGATGAGCTCTTAGGCAGAAGCTCTTCCCTGTGAGGGTGCTGAGGCGCTGGCACAGGGTGCCCAGAGAAGCTGTGGCTGCCCCATCCCTGGCAGTGTTCAAGGCCAGGTTGGACACAGGGGCTTGGAGCAAGCTGCTCTAGTGGAAGGTGTCCCTGCCTGTGGCAGGGGGTTGGAGCTGGATGAGCTTTAAGGTCTCTTACAACTCAAATTGGTTCATGATTCTATGATCCAGCAACAACTAACTGCATTCTAAGCTTAGACAAAGTGTTTATGTAGATGCAGCTCAAATATTGTAATATCATGTCCCATTAGCTATAACCTTGGTGTGCATATCTTTGAACTGCTTCACAGGAAGAAAAGCATTCAAACAGATGTGGCCAAGAAAGCAACTACTAGTAAAGGTGTCCTGGGTTCAGCAGTAGCAGTCATTTTTCTCCTTCTTAAGTAGCATCTGTTGCATGATGTGTAGAGGAGACCCTGCCTTTGAATATCAGTATAGACCAGCACATACCTCTGCTTATACTATATCTTCCCCCCCTTCCCCAGCATAAGGGAAGATGAAATACCGTAACCCCAGCAAGGGAGAGGGGTGAGGAAACAGTGCTTGCACAGGCTGATAGCAGTTGCAGCTGTGCTTTAGAGATCACATTCAGGTGGAGACTAGTGCTGATTTTATGAGCACTCCTCCGTTCTAGCTCCATGTGTAACAGGTTAACTTAAACTGTGTGTGACTTTACACCTACCTGCTTGGCTATAGATTGGAAGGGATTTAGGAGAAGCCTTATGCAGCTGTTAGGGACCTTGTCTGTCAGAGATCTGTCTATTAAACCAAGACGTGACTCCAGCGTTTGCCATCTCCCAGCTGAGACATACATCTGCCTGCATCCTAATTTGGGCATAACTGCAGTGAGCCAGAAGGATGTACTGGGCTAATGCCAGTGCTCATGCCTGGATCACATGGAGTCTAGATGGAGGCTGGGATAGTCGCTGTGCCTCTGGCCTGCAGAATCAGGCCCTGTGCACTATTCTTGTGTAACCTTGACATTTTGATCTGATAGTTTTGCAGCAATCAAGTATGGTAAAGCAATTGCTTCACTTCCTCCTGTAAGGAGAGAAAGAGGGAAGTTGCAACAATTTAAATTTCAGCAAAGGGTAAATTCACCTATAAGCCCTTTGTATAGTCTTTTCACAACATTGCAGGGAAAAAAGACCCTGCAGTAATGGTATAGGATGGGGGTACATGCTTGAGGGCAGTCTTGATCAAATCACACTTATTCACACTGAAATGAGCTTGGACGTGTACCTTATGCACTCCAAGGTAACGTGTGCCTTGTAAAATCATGTATGTTATTATGGGTGTTAAAATCCCCTTTTCTCTGTTTCAAGGACATCAGTGGGAGGGAATCAAAACCTTGCAGAAATGTGTTTTCCCAGCTTGCTATTATTCCCAGAAGTTACCGTCTTCCTTCTGTTGTGTCTAATTCAAGAAAAGCAGGTTGATCCCTTCACAAGCATCGACCTGTTTTGCAACATGAAAAAGAGTCAGTGCAATCACTTATCTCCCACGTTATCTTGGATCAAGCTGCTCTCCAAGGGTAGCCAGCTTGAATGACTCACTTTGTTGTCCACAGAGGAGAATGGATCTTCGTTCCACTGTCTCTCTGCCAAGATGTGGCTTCCAATGAGGTAATTGTTTTGACAGTTTGACAGAAAACCCCAGAAAACATTAAAAAGTAAACAGTCCTACATTTCTGATGACTGGGGGCATTTGCAAAAGGAAGATGAGATGTATCCAAACCTTTTCTTAAGACATCAAGACACTACTGAATATTCTGGTTTGGTAAAAAGGCAACATTATGAACCTGGTATTATTAGATGACTATTTGAACTTCAGTGACTATTCCATAGCTGCTGTTTTTAACTGTTGTGCTTCTGGGATGTTTGAATCTTCATTGCTGAACTAATCCTATGTATAAGGGAAATATAATAATTTCAAACCTTGATAATTGTTAGTTCCATATAAAACACAGGGGCAAGGTATAAATTAGTTTTCTTGGAGTGCCTCAGACTTTTTAAGCTGAATCCAAGGTTCTGCCTGTATTGGGTCATTTATGTGGCTGTGAACAGTGAACCCTGAACCAGCTCAGACTTGGCCTGGGTTTAGTGCTCGCTGCAAATGTGAGCATCAGCCTGGGCTGGCAGAGTCCCTGGATACAAGCTGGGGTTTGTGATTTGGTTTATGCAGCGGTTTTTTGCCTATAGGTTAATCACTGAGAATGTACTGAGAAGTTTTGTATGTCCTCAGTGCTCACTAATATTCTGCAGGATTGGAGGGTTTCGCATCTTGGGGGCTTTGCCATTTTCAAGACAGAGTGTACTTCTCTGTATGTTATCCAAGATAAGCACTTTTGATGCCAGAGAGGGAGAAAGAAGATATCCTTAGCAATTTCTTCATTGATGAAGATTTCGATATTGATCTGGAGCTTCAGAGGTAGACATATGGGTATATACGCACATCTAGAATATGCATACATGCTATTTTCATTTACAGCCTCTGACTACAGTGATTTCTGGAGTTTCCCATCTTACTGTGTGAGGATGCAAGAAATGTGGTGAGACATCACAGACCACACTTGAGCTCCGATTTTCTCTCCAATTCTTCTAGCCACCGTATTTAGAGGCAAAATTGTCCTGGCTGATCCTTAGTGCAACTGCATTGCTCTTAAAAATCAATATGATCAGAAAGGCTGCTACAGAATTCCTGATACAAACTACTGCATCTGCAAGTTCTCACAACACAAGTTGTTTGCTTTAAGTCTCAGGTTCTCCACCACTTAAGGTGTCCTCAACATAGAAAGGACATGGAACTGTTGGAACAAGTCCAGAGGAGGCCACGAGGATGATCAGGGGACTGGAGCACCTCCTGTATGGAGACAGGCTGAGAAAGTTGGGGCTGTTCAGCCTGGAGAAGAGAAGGCTGCGTGGAGACCTCAGAGCAGCCTTCCAGTATCTGAAGGGGGCCTACAAGGATGCTGGGGATGGACTCTTCATCAGGGACTGCAGTGACAGGACAAGGGGTAACGGGTTCAAACTTAAACAGGGGAAGTTTAGATTGGATGTAAGGAAGAAATTCTTTCCTGAGAGGGTGGTGAGGCACTGGAATGGGTTGCCCAGGGAGGTTGTGAATGCTCCATCCTTGGCGGTGTTCAAGGCCAGGTTGGATGAGGCCTTGGGTGGCATGGTTTAGTGTGAGGTGTCCCTTCCCATGGCAGGGGGGTTGGAACTAGATGATCTTAAGGTCCTTTCCAACCCTAACTATTCTATGATTCTATGTCTTCTTAAACCCTGCCCTTATACCTGGTAACACTAATGGTGCAGAGTTCATGTTGATTGTATCACGATCTAATCTGCAGGTTGTTTGAATATGCATCACTGTATTTATTCTCATTATGGGAATCTAAGGCTGAGGAGCACGGTGGATGTTTTGAGAGCACAGATTTTGCTGGGTTCCTGGCAGCTTCTTTCATCTCTCCAGGCTTGAAGCCAGCTTGCTTCTTTGAGGCTCTGCCTTTGCTTGTTCCTTGCCCTAGACAGGGTGGGGTCTGGACCACATTACATGTACTGAAAGCCAACTTCTGCCTGCCCCGGGCTTAGGGAGCTGTATACTGCTGTTAGCTGGGACTTCTGTGGCTGGCAGGTTCATCTGAGTCTCTTGTCTTCAGGCAGAATGAAACCCCAGCCATGCAGCAGCTATGCAGTAAAGATGAAACTTTGGGAGCCTTATTTCTTGATTGCAGATATCTAAGGTGATGATCTACCTGGGACCACCAGCTTCAGAGATCAGGAAATTGTAGGTTTTCATTGGGAGGGGACTGCAGGCTCAGGCCACAAAACGAACTCATGTTCTCCCACCAGTCTCCCAAGGGAAAGCTCTCTGTCAGGGCATGGTGATGTGGAAAGAAGAGGTTTATCCTGTGGACAAAATGAGACCTCCCAGTGTTCATAGCTCGACATACCTCAAAATAATGGGCTGCTGTCCTCTCTGTGTGTCCTCCACATGTAAGGTCTTTCTATCAAGTTTTCTTCCTCCACAAATCCGTGATTCTATCTGCTGAAAACACATGATCAGGTGTGACTGTTTAGCTCTATGGAATTTGCAACTTAACCTCCTTGTTGCTTCACATCTCTACCCAAGTTATTCCTATTCCTTATCTCCAAATGGGACCGCTCCCCTTAACGGCAATTCTCATGATAAAAAAGCTCGCGCTGGATATTTTTAGTAAGAATTGAGCAAGATATGCTGGAAAAGGCAGGGCAAGGAGATACTACTTTTTCTATATCTTCCCAGGAGCGATTGCACTTGTTCCAGGAAAGGGCTCTACATATTCACCCTGCTGACTTTGCCAAGAGCAGGCATATCTTTCCAAAGAAGGTTGGCAGAGTATGTACAGGCATTGAGAGAGGAACAAGCAGATCCAAGGTGTTTGGTTCTCCTCTCTCATGCTACCAGTGATTTCACACCCGTCTGTATGGATTTCAATGTGAATTCTTTGGTATAGGCAATAAAAGACCAAAGCAGGGAATTGATGAGGGTTCAATCACAATGGACCAGGATGCTGCAGGTTTTGTGACACTTTAAGATGGTGAAAGGTGCTGCCAAGCCAAGTTGCGTTTTTCTTACCTTTCAATATTTCACTTAGGAAGGCTCTTTTTAAAAACTCATAGGCTTTAAAGCTTTGGTTCATGTAGTGGCAAACAGCAGAGAGTTTGTTTGCAAGTGGACTTGTCTTGAGGAGTACTGGGCTCTACCTGGTAGTGCCTGTTTCAGCCACGTGTTTGGAAGCCAAACAAGGCAGAAAGGATGTTAGCCTGGATGTTAGGTGTGCCACTCACTTAGACATAGCCATCACTAAGTCTAGAAGACTTAAGCCTGTACTGTGTGAAATAGGTCTGATCCCTGGCCACAGACACTGGAACTAATCTCTGTTCTTGCTGGGAGTCTTGCAAGTACATCAGTAGCTAAAGGAGCATGGAGATTAAATGGACTGAACCATTCTCAGTGCCCGAGCTGAAAGCTCAGGGATTGGCTGCGCAGCTCTGACTGACGAATGCCCCATGAACAGATGAGTTTTCTGAGTCATGACTCAATTAATAATTGGATGGTGCTGTGTTTGTGGCTGTGCTCAAATACAAAACTACTGTTCTGCTACGACTGCTTGTGGTCATTAAAAGACCCCACAAGCACGTTTTGCAAGAGTGTGGGTGTTAGTCCCTGTGTTCTGGCTGGATTCCCAAGTGCCTTTGCCTGAATTCCCACCGCATTTTTAACTGGATATGTTATTTCTTATTCTACTCTTTACAAACACAGTGCTGCAGTTAATAAGGGCTGTGTTAGCACCCTCTGGATCAGCGTGTACCAGTGCTGGGTGAGGTCATCCCTTTAAGTGCAATTTTTAAAGCGTACTAAGATCCTCCAAGACGTAAGTGAGATGCAAGGAGGTCTTTTTATTTTCATCTACCCTTGGCCATTTCAAAGACTCAAAATGCCATCTCAAAATGCCACAATAACAGTGCTATATCTTCCCTTCACTTAGCACATTTAATGTAGCACGCTTAAGGTTAGAAAACCATAAACCACTAGGCTTAACACTGCTATCACCTGGCATGGTTTATTTTATTCTCTTATGTTATTCTCTTATGATCCAACACAGCATATGTAAAACAAGAAATATTAAAATAAGCAATCAGATTCATTTTGCTTGCTTTTAAAAAGTATTTAAACACTTTTCTGGGTTTAAAACTGTAGCAGTAACAGTTTCTGCCTTTGTTATAATGGGTAAAGTTAGGGCTGGTATTGTCAGACCTGCACCAAAAGGATCAGTAACAGAGATTCTTGGGTCAGGCATCGCCATTATCTGGTGCTTATTCACCAAAACCCGTCACTGAATTGATCTAGGCCAAGAAGTCTAAAAAATGGCACATTTTAAAAGTGATTATGTGATTTAGAGGAGGAGTTTTTCGCTAGTTTTGCTGTGGGATGTGTCCTCCTAAATGACTTGTGGGGTTTTGATAGTCGTTAATACCCTAAAATATCATCTGTTTCTGAGAGGCTACATCCCTGGTAGTACTCTGATGAGGAGCTTGGGAGACCATCTCCCATTTGCTTAGGAAACTACGCCTGCTTTGGGGAAAATCAGCCTCAGTTTCTGTTTTTCATAACTATGACCCTAGCTTTCATCTTCCAACTTTACTGTGATGCATGCTCTTTTTACTTCATAGTGGCATGGGTCAGGATGAAAAGGGAAATAATCAAAGAGAAGCAGAATCTCAACTTGCATTGGTGAAACTTTATCCTGTTTATTAACTCTGCTCTCTGAGCCACAGTATATTGTGCTTGGATCTTGTAACACTCCATTTTAGACAATAACAGTCAAAGTGAGTGTTTTAACCAGAGGAGGAGGGTTTTAATATAAAATGTGCCTTTCCTTTAAATTGATTGCAAATGTACTTTCCAAATATTTTACTTTGTAAAAAGAAATCTTGGAGGAATTCCAATGACTGGTACTTTCCAGCCAGCTAAATGCAGGTAATTCCCCTTTTAAATACAGCTTGAAAGGTTTTGCAAATCCTGGCTGTATCATTGGGAGCGATGGCCACTATGGAAGAGCGAAGTTAATCCTCACAGCTCCCACTCCTGTGTGAGAGGTGAGGTTCCCATGGTGAACGGGAGGCAGAGGATCCTACTTGGAACTGACTGCAGGGAACACACACATGCTATGGATGCATAGTGTAAATAACAGTGGTTACAGCTACAAAGCCTCTCCCCTAAGACTGGGGCTGCTCCTTGTCCTAGTTAATCCCATGGAAAATCTGCAGACGATAATAATAAGTAAATAAATAATACTAACAACAACAAAATCAAACCCAGAGAACACAAAATCTTTTATTACATATATGACACAACTCTTCCCACCCTGTAATGCTTCTGTAGGTGTCCACTAAACCCAGGGTTTTGGTTGGTATAGACAGAAGACTTCAAGTGAGTTGTTAAAGCTATTCAGAAATGCAGGGGAAGGGAGGAACCCAGATTTCAACCTCCAGCCCGAAAGACAAATGACCCCTCTTTGTGGTCTAGGCGTTCCACGAGCTGCATTTCTTTCATCCCATAATATTTGAATCGAAGGGTAAAATGGTGGAAAATAATCCACTAAAATAATTTTCTGTAGCACCTGATTTTCACTAAGTCTCTCTAACGGTGTTGAAAGAAGCCAATTTCTCCTTCCTGAAATATTCAGCAAAGCCTTCATCAAACAGACGGCTGAATATAGACACGATTTCCATCTTCATTAAGTTAACATCAAGTATTTGAAAAATCAGTCCTTTAATAACGTATAAATATTTTCTTCTTGCGATAACTGCCAGATTTTCCCCATAAGAACCAGTTTCTAGTTTTTGTAATAAGACCAACTTATGACGGAAGAGCTGCCAGTGCATGTACACTTGCAGATGTGTTCTTTGATAAGACTTAATTAGCCATCTTAGTAATTTTCTACTTAATGTGTTTTTAACATTCTTCAGAGATTGAAGTGAGATATATGTGGGTTAAAGAAAACAAGCTACCTATCCATAATCTTGCCTTGATGATCATTTAGGTTGTGTTAGACTAAATGCAATATAGAACATCATTTTCCCAAACCTACTTATTAGTAGTGCAAAAGAAAATGTATTCCTTAATTTTCACTCTACCATCGCTACCAAATATGTATTTAAAAAAAAAGAAAAAAGTTAGTTAGAATCATAGAATCACAGAATAGTTAGGGTTGGAAAGGACCTTAAGATCATCCAGTTCCAACCCCCTTGCCATGGGCAGGGACACCTCACACTAAATCATGTCACCCGAGGCTCTGTCCAGCCTGGCCTTGAACACCGCTCTAATCTCTCTCTTTAAAGCGTGTTTTAAATCTCTCACTTAAATCAGTGATAATTTTTATTTTGATGGGATGGGCATTCTGAAGCAGGTACATCCACATAAAGTGTTTTCTTGTGACTTCAAGAGGCTCATGCGTTGAGTCACTGTGTACAGCAAGTCAAGAAAACCGGCATTTTATCTGAAAGCAGTTATCAACACCAGTGTTTCCTCACAGAGCATGGGAATTTCACACATTCGCCCTCTCAGGATATAGCGTGACATGTCAACTTTATGCATCTTTTGGGAGAGATGAGGATAAAAGCAAGTGGAACAAAACCAAACAAGTGCTGGGAACCGTTAGACCTGTGTGCTGGGGCTGTGTGCCTGGCCCCTGCTGACTTCTCCCCTCAACCAAACCGTAACATTTCATTAAGGGTTTCCAGTTCACACTTGTTTGTGGTTTATGCAGAAGAAAATAATGTCTGATTACAAACACAAGATATGAATTCTCACACAGGTTCTGCATTTGCTCTGGCTATGGGTGGGTAGGTTTAGAAAACAAATCCATTTGTACCAGAGAATGCACTTTTTATGTTCTATTTTAAAGACAGAGCCCAAGCCCATGTTTTCATGTTTTTCAAAGACTTCACTGCTATAGCAAAATGTTCATCAATAGGAATTGATTGTCACTGGCAAGAAACAGACATCAGTTTTGAGGGTGTTAATTCAAACCTTGGAGGCAATGGCTTGTATTCAGGGGCTGGCATTCCTCTGTTCCCTGTCACCCTTTTCACGTCTGTTTGATGGAGGTGAAAAAGATAATGAGTCTGATGGATTCATCCTCCTGAGTGCATTGCTCGTTGCCCACCTGACAGATGCTTTCATCTGAGATCTGCTTGCCAGCCTACTGTCCAACTCAGCAAGCTTCAGCAGCACATAGAACTATTGGCTTTATTAAACTATCTTTATTCAAGTACATGTTATGATAATGAAATCACTTATTGAGGAAACTTCTTCCCTAATTGCTTCAATTGCTTTTACATGGTAAGGCTGCATTAGTAGTACCTATCTCATTAAAGTTCTTAAGAGGGATGACTGAGGTAGATAGTAAACACCTGCTGCCCTTCATGTTGCCTTGATATACCCCATGACCTTCACCTATATCTGTCACTAGGAGCAAGAGTCCTGATGAAAACTGTGGATTGCTTTTTATTGTGCTGCCTGGTAATGCTTGCTCAAGAGGTCTATCACAAGGTATGAAGTATCAGTATATCTGTATTTCTATACAGGTCCTTAAATGTGGCATGTCCAGTCACATTAGCAGATCACTAAAGATAGCTTTGCATATTCCCTCTCAGGTTTTGGATTTGCCAGGCGTGTGTAGCATGGATATTTGGGGTTTTTTTGACAAGAAGTCAATCCTCTTTTGCCATGGTTGTGTTTTCTGCCCATTTCTTCAGTACATCCCATCTCCTTGTAAACTTCATATGCAGGACACAAGGGGAACCACTGATTTCTCTTTTTCTTTGTCTGTAATAGATACAGACACTAAAATTCCCTGAAGCAGACAGCAGGAGAGTCTTAGAGAGGCAGTTCTGTGTCTGGAGCCCCAGGATGGTATTCATGGTCTGCTCTTCAAATCAGACATCAATCTCCTAGTGTCCACCCCTGAACTGGAAAGAGCTCCTGAAGAAGAGTTAAACTGCTCAACGAGAGCAGTGGTAGGTAGAAATAGGTAATGGTTGCTTACATATACATAGTAATATCTTTTATAGTATTCTTACCAAGAGATATTTAAATAAATTTCATTTTCCTTTCTTAGAATGATAAATAAGAATAATCTCAGGTTAATAGCTGCAGGGTCTGTTCTACTGCAGATATTCCTGCAAAACCTCTGTTAGCTACCTCACCAGGAGCAGTGTGTGTATATAACCATAATAAAACCTCTAAAACCTGCCATAATTTGCTTTTCCCCCTCATTATGCACACACATGCACCATCAGAACTGCTGGAAATTGTGCATATTATAGAAACAAGGGAACTTTCTGTATGTCTGTGTGTGATTATAAATGGGGGGAGGGAATCATGTTAAAGGGAAAATATACACATTTAAATAGGAAGCAACAGCCCAATCTCTTCTGATGCAATCTAAAGCATTAATAATACACTTATCAAAATGGTAAATTGGGGTCTGTATAAATTAAAATACTTAAAATTGGGGTTTTTTTAAGGCTTTCTTGGAAGATGTTTTATAGATAGAGGAGAACCTGATTATAGAAAATAGATTTTGTTTCTCAATATGTTTTACATTGTTTCAGATATCCAAAAGAGCTACTTCTTTTGTCATTTCAGCTTCTAGGTAGTAATATAAAGTTATAGAAATATTCTGTAGCAAGTCTCATCTGTTGGCCAAACAGGAACTCAAAGGATTATTAGACGAATTATGTTAGGTTTTCAAGAGCTGTTGAAGTAAAAGCAGGATATTCCAAAATGAAAAATCATAATTGGAGACAAAACTAACAAGTAATGCTGTTTATCAGAGTAGTGAAAGTCTACCTATTGTAATATTTTTAAGTGATTAATTTCACAAGAGTTGGAAAAATCTTTAAACGCAGCCTTATGATGTATTTCATACACAAAGAAGTGTTATGTTGACTTATAGGAGGTGTAAAAATATACAAAGAAGAAAGAATCCAATAATAGACGATATATTTGCAAGTCTGTAAAATTAACTTTTCAGTACAAAATTATGGGATATTACTCTTGGAAACCAGGGTCATACTAATGCAGGTAGGAAAAAATCTTTCACATTGAAGCATCATCTGTTATCACCAAATACACTTTATTTCCCTTTAAACCTTTTGCTCTGGTCTGGGTTCTTGTCATGCATATTACAAGACTTGTCATAATCAACTGGGAGATGTTCTGCAAATTTAATTAAAAGAACAGTCTGCTAGATAACAAAGATGATAGAAAACTTAACAGTCCTGCCAGATTGTTGCTGTGTATGTGCATAGATGGTCCTTGTCCCTTGTGAATGAGTCTCCTAATTAAAGCAACCAAACACAAAATCTTGGCTCTCCAGGCAGTGGAACCAGCGCTCAGGAGTCAGTGGTGTCCAACAGGTCTGTGTAAGGTCTGTGTGTCCCAGCTCAGCAGTGAAATGGAGCTTGAGAGGTAAACTACCCCTCCTTGCACAGCGAAACCCCTTCTATATGCATGCACATCTGTGTACTTTATTTATTAACAGCACTAGGGATCTCACTCTTGAGTTATATACCTTTATACTTTAGTCTGTCCCACTCCACAGCAGAAACACTAGTTTGATCTCTTCCCCCTCCCCCTGCCTTGTGTAGACAGTATAACTCTGAATATTATAAGCAAATCATATGGGGTAAAAATGGGAACTCCAAACTGTGAGTATTTATGTTGCTCTTAATGCCACCAAAGCATCAGTCTGAGGATGGCTGCAGAGGTTGCCAATTGCTGTTCTTGATTGTGAACTAACATTTCATTCAACTGGGCAACAGGTCTTTTGGGCCTTGTCCAGATCTCCCCAGCATCTTGATGAGCATTGTTGCTGGAGGATGGAGCCTGTCCTGATTCTAAAAGCCCATCCTATTACACCTTTGATGGATGGGTGAAAACAGCCCAGTATATTATAATGAACTTGTAAGGTGAGAAACATTTTGAAGAGTTCAAACACAGAACCGCATAGTGAATTATGCAGCACAGTGGGCCCTTCTCTATCTTACATACAGCTCCCAGAGCTGTTCTTGAAGTCTCAAAAAAACAGTGGAGATAGGGCATAAAACCAACCTTGGCTTATGCAAGACCATTATTTTATACCTATTTCTAATCTCTGATAGGGTAGGGGAAATGGAGCCAAGCTGATGTTTGAGAACTATGATATTTTAGGGAAACATAGGAGGCAAGAAGAAAATATGAGAAGGGCTCAAGGTGGTTGTGAGACTACTGTAGTTTTCATTAGGAGGTCTGTAGGCTTCCTGATGCCCCAGAGACAGCAGGATGGCAGGTAACATAGAACTACTTCTGGTACACAGAGTCCTAACCCATCCACATTTTGAGTCACCATAAATGGGAGTCTGTATAGAATTCATGTAAAACTAATATCCACACTGTGTGAGACATAGCAATATTTGAAACCAAAAATTGCTGGTGCCTACAAGGAAAACGCAAGTAGTTTGCTTGGATCCAATACATATTCGTTAGGTTTCTTTGACTTAGTGCACTATGTGCCAGTGAATTTGTTCATGTTGCTTGTCACAGAGAGAAGCTCTTACTCAGCTGTTTCAGCCCCTACTACACCTGCTGCGTAGTGAGGCATATTCCTCATCTGTCTCTGGCAAGCTTTTTCCACAGCAAAACTGAATGTTTGGCTTTGTTATTGGTGGCAAGAAAGTAGACTGTTGTCCTCTCATTGGTAACACTGGTTGGGTTTCTCACTGCAGACCTGATACCTTGCACAGACAGCTTTCTTAACAAAGAAGATGGGAAATGTAGACTCTCATCCACAGATTAGGATAATCTGATTAGGATAAATTGCAGTGTGTTCCTTATTTTTTATTTCTTTGATTTTTAGTGGAGTTTTTATTGTATGAGAACTATTTTGACTGAGCTAGCTTCTCTTTGTCTTGAACACCATTATCTGTATTATGTTGTATTTTCACTGCTGGAATAATAGAGAAGACCCAGGCAGGGGCTGTGGTGCGTGCCTGAGGTACTTTCCAAGAATAACATTTTCTGGAGGATAACAAGTGCCTTTTCACCCTTGTGTCCTTTCACAGTGAAGAGCTGCAGTTCAGCAGAACAGACTGAACCAGATGCTTGAATCTTTTCCTGTTGAGCATCAGATATGTTTAAGTCTTACTGAAACTAAAACTAAGCTCTTTGCTGTAATAAAGCTTATAAATATAATCTTAATAACCCAAAGAGTACATTTAATTAGAAGAAGAAGAAACGCAGCAGAAAAATTAGGGATTGAGTAAATTTATAGGAACGGTAGCAGTATTGCATGCACACCACTTTTTTCGTAGGCTTTCCAGAGCAATAGATAAAACACAAAGAAGCTGTCATGTAAAGGAGCTTGTAATTGAATCAGACCACACATGTAATGCCTGAGACAAAGGCTTTATTTTTAGGAGAAATAGGGCAATTCATTGGTATTTTGGGAAACCCTCAGTGTAAAAGTTCATGGAAGATGTGTGAGGAGCAATTTAAAGATGAGGCAGACCCAGAGTGACTGATAAGAGACTGATAGAGGGGACCTTTTACAAGGGCCTACAGTGACAGGACAAGGGGAATGGCTTTAAATTGACAGAGGAGAGTCTGAGATTAGATATTAGGAAGAAAATCTTTACTATGAGGGCAGTGCCACTTCCCTTTGGTGGCTTCTGGTCATTGTGACTAAAGCCTTCCCTCAAGCACACGCATACAGGTCCTGCTGCTTCCAAATCCATCTGGAGGAAGAATTAGTCCCATATCCACAGTGAGTTTGTTTTCAGTATAACCCAAACACATTTTGCCTGCATGTGTCCCTTATTACCTCCATCATATTGGCACACGTCCTTTATTTTCTCCTTCCTTCCTCCAAACTCGGGCTGAATAATGCAAGATGAATCACTGATAAAATGGTATTCTAGGAAAGAATATGAGAAGCAAACTCAAATTCACTGGATAAAGAGAACAGATTCTGCCTCCTGACAGGACCAATATGGTCCATCCAATATGGAACTGGTTTCTTTCTAACAGGTAATCTAATCAGTAATGTCACAAAATGGTTAGTAACACATCAGAAAACATCTTCTGGAAAAGAAGCATGTTGCTTAGTGGAGTTACACCCAGGTATTATGGGAAGAACATAATTTTTAAGTACATTTCAGTGATCTGGAAGTTACTGTTTAATGAGTTGTTGATAGAGCATTCATACACACACTCATCCATTAAACTTACACTACAAAGAAAGTAAGGACAGCTGCTGAAGCATATCTGTACTGTCTGGGGCTTGAGGAAGGGTTATTTTTTGTAGAATCATAGAATGGTTTGGGTTGGAAAGGACCTTAAGATCATCAAGTTCCAACCCTCTGCCATGAGCAGGGACACCTCACACTAGACCAGGTCGCCCAAGGCTCTGTCCAACCTGGCCTTTGAACGCTATTTAGTACAAATAGAGACAAAACAGGCACAAACTTGAGGGGACGGTTATGTGTTCATAACTTAGCACTTCAAAATGCCAGCAATACAAGATGTTTATTTAACACTGAGTGTATGGTATGAGAAATACACAAACACATACATATTTCTAGAAATTATAACACAATTGCCTTTGTTTTTAAAGGAATTATTTTCTTATTCATGGTTTGTTTTAATTTCCTTGCTTGTAAATTACTTTGGCAAGTTCTGGTGAAATGTAGTAAGGGAAACTATGCATTTCCATGCATATAAAACAGGAAAATGATGTGATTGTGGACAAACAATGTCTTCCATTGTATGTTATTTGTTTTTCTCACTGTTACTAAGCCTTTTGTAACTAGACAGGCATTGTGATCTGAGAGCAATTTGGTGCCAGTGGTGCATTTTGATGATAGAAACAAATCTTAATAGCTTGCCTCTACCACAGAACAGCTTTGAGGCTGTCAAAGAGAAGAGCTGAAGTTTTCCTGCACCTGAAAATCCTTGAGTAGACAAACTTTCTGTGGAGAACTTCAGGAAAAGAAAGAGCATCAGTGGTTGAAGGGGCTGATCAAACACATGGCATGTCTCTGATCTGGAGTCTTACTGGAATTGTGGTTGCTGACATAAATTACAGCTTCCTGGAGGCTGCTCTAAGTTATACCAGGATGATGGGAGTGTGTTTATAGCATCACGTTGGTTTGGCTCTTCCTTCCCACTATGCTTTCCTCAGCTGCCAGACCTTAATTGCAGAAAACAATTAGTTCTGCTACAACTGCAATGAAACATGTTCACATGAATTGACAAATGGGTGATGCTGTTTAAAATCAGGTTTTAATATTTTCTATGGATTTAAAAAGATTTTTATTATCTGGGCAAATGCAAATAGCCGAATTACAAGAATACAGTGCTTTTGTGTGTGCTCAGGAACTTGTCTGCTCAAATAGTTGGGTAAATACAAACAAAATGGAACGCCTTGTCTACAGACACATAAGAGTAGTGTATCTGTATTTATAATGCGTGTATTTCCAGAGTGAGATACAAGATAGATGAGTACATTTGTGCAGATGTGTATCTTCCTTGCTCTCATCCACCCCCCCTTTTTCTATAAATATCATTCTTAAAGGAAATAGACTTTGAAAAGGGCAAGAGGTTCTAGTAGAGGATTTAAATATGTAGAACCCTTTTTCTTCCTCTTTGAAAAGCGCAGTCAGTCATAGCTCTCATTTAAAGTTAAGCTACAAAATGTCTCTGAGGAGAATTTCAAACTCTCTTTCCAAACACCACGGAGCCAAGTATGGTTATTATCTGAATTTAATTCATATCATATGAACCTTCCTAGTTTTTGCCATACTAAAGACATTTTTTTCCTTTTCAATCTGGCAATGCATTCATCAAGCTATGGGCAGACCCCACTCACATAAAGGAGTAGCTTTGTGAGCTTTATGGCTTACAGAGTATTACAGGTTCAACACATATTGATGATTTTTGTTAAAGATACACTAAACAGTCCCATATCTATATAGTGACAGAACCTCTCCATACAATTAGCTTTGTGTGAGTTATAAATGAAAAAGCAAGAAAACAGAAGTTTGAAGGAATATCTTTAAATTACTGTATCTAGAAAAATATTCCAGCCCTTTCAGGAGAGCTCACACACTCCACAGACCCTCTCTTCCTCTGTCTCCTGCTCAGTCCAAGAGGTGGTTTGCTTGGATGAACACAGGTTGTTCATCACAGCCCTGAGTCCTCATTCTGGCTTGGATACTCTCCGAGCACAAATCTCAATTCTCCAGTATTTTGCAAGGGGATAAGAGTAATAATTACCCACCTACTTCACTGCAGCCCTGTCAGGCTGAATGAATGTCTTCTCAGTGCCTGGGACATGTAAAATGCTATATAAAAATGTGAAAGAATATTACTTCCTAACCATAAAGCCAGAATTTGCACTCTTTGGAGGAAAGAGGATGGGGGATAATTGCAGCCTGAACTTTTCAAATGAACTACTCAGGAAGGGCACAGTCAGCATAGCAGCAGCCACATTCAGGGTCTCCAAAGACCTCTGTGTTTATGGACACTCCATGGTTAGAGGTCCTGGAAATTTTCCAGACCTGTTCACTCCACCTCTACAAGTATGTAGACTATTTTCACTTTAATACCTTTTGCATGGAAAGTATGTTGAACATGCTCTCTCAGCACACTGTGTATCCACAACCTATGCTATGGATTTTCCTGTTTCTCCCTTCCACACAACCATGGCTGTGTCTGCTGGGCTTTCAGGCTTTGGCATCGTAGCTGGGTGCTCTTCCAGCACTTTCTTCTGCCCACTGCCCATTTCAGTGCTCCTGTGAGCCTTGTTCATTCTGATTGCTGTCACATGTATTGGTCTGGATTCATACCCTTTCATTAATTCCCAGTTTAGCATGTTTATACTGTTGTTCCAGTGAAGCCAGGACTATCCAGTTTCTAGGAAACAGCTATTATTTATCCTTTGGATACTGCCTATATTGCCATATTTCAGGATAATTTTCATCCGTGTTATATTTCACTGAGTGGATGCTTTAATAAAAATGATTTTAAAATTATTATTGCATCATAGCAACCCCCACAGCAACACAACAATATATGTGGTTAGCTTGTATGTACCAGGCGGTTACAAAACATGAACAAATTGCAATGTATTGGCAGTAAGGATAACTAAATGCAGAAGAAAAACCCTCATGTGGGACCAAAGCAAAAGTCTTGGAACTGAATTTGAACAACAGGCTTCAGAGAAGCCCAGAGCAAAGGAGGCTGCTCAATCCTCCCCCTGTTACAAGCCATGTGCTAGTCTGAGCTCTCTGCAGCTTTCTGACTTCAGGTTTTTAAAGGTAGCTTGGGAGTTTAGACACCCAAATACCATTCAAATGAATAGAATTTCTGTGCCCTTTGGCCTCGTGGTTCCATCTTGATGTGATTTATGATAATGTAATAGTCTTCTATTTGGAGGTATTCCTCCTCAGGTCACACAGCAATGACTTGCACACCTATCTGTAATCTAGTGTGGTATCATTCTAACAAAAGAATAGTGACACAGTGGAAATAAATAGTCATGATCCATGTTTGATAAATGATAAACATTAACCTTCTTTCAATAAGTGGTCTAAATACCAGGAAGTATGATGTGCCCAAGCAGGACTTTAAAAGGCAATCATTTTTTTTTTGCTTTAGTCCCATAAGAAAATCATCTGGGACCCAGCAGTACATGAATGATCAAAATGTTTCCCATTAAATTTTTCTAACATATATTTAGCACAAACTAAAATTTGGCTTTATAGGCATTTTATAATCTTCTCGGTGGAAAGCCTGAAAGCTGACCTTTGATAATGGCTAAATTCTTGTTTAAAAAGGGGCTGAAGGCTCATAATACGGGTAATTATCTAAGGGCTGGCAGTACAACTTTTCATCTTTCATACAAGTGTAGCTGGAAAGAGAGGTATGTTTAACACTATTTTGTACAACGAGCCTTCTTATTTCATTAAAGTCTAGGGATATGAAGAGTGGGTCACATGGGCCAAGGTGAGATTGCCTGCTCCAGGGATACAAGAGGCTGAGTGTTTTATAAAAGAAGGCAGTTCTGTATCCTTCCATTCCTTCTTGGAGAAGATCACTGCTGTAGGATCTATGAGTCAATAGTCAGCTCTGGGCTAAGGCTGCTCAGGTGGTCAGAGCCTTGCCATGGGCCAGTGGGAGCACTGGTGAGTGCCCCAGTCCATTAAGCCTCTGATACCAGAGCTAAATAAAGATTGCTGTAGCCCTGCACAATTCCCCTGTGCTTAATATATTGTATTGAAGAAGGAAAGCCATGAGATGCTCTTTCAAAAAACAGCCAAAGAGGCAACCAAGTTTTTTTCATAGAATGATCATTCAGATCATCTTAATCATCTATTATTTTAACATAATGGAAATGGACTTCAACACACATTAAGGGCAATTGTACCAAAACCCTGAGAAGATGTTACAGGTTATCTCTTGGAAACGGCTTTTGGGATAAGAACAAGCAGATACGATCAAACATATTGCAATCTGCCCATTAATTCAGGTTCTGCACTGCTTGATGATGGTGAATATTTATAACACCATTTTGTTTAAAGCAAGTTTCAGTTCAGGGAAAATCTGAATTTGGTTTTGATTTTGTTTCTTAGGCCCCCACAATTTAGTAAACCGTTGTGAAACAGAATTTTAGCAGCGCAGTTTGACCACGTAATGAACAGTGATCATGCACTCTGGAGACATGTCCAATACTTCACTAGTGCAAACACAGTATGCACACATGGTATCGTATCAATGCAACCATTGTGTATTTTCAATGTACAGTTGAGAGAGAACTTTTCATAAATAACTTTTCTTTACCCATTTCCTTCATGTTTATAAACCTCCCATGGGAATTCTTACACATGTAGAAATGTTAATATAAGTTCTTTTATTGTTCCTGTTGCTGTAGTATCTGAACGTTTCACTGTCTTTGACATGTGACCATGGGAAATCAGCTAGAAATCTTTATCTCATTTGGGCAGCAGCAAAGAGAATTACAACGCGCATGTAGCCTTCCAGCTAGTTCTGAATTAAATCCTCTGCGTTGCAGGTTTAGGAAGAGTAACAAAGACATCCCCTGATGCCTGTTGCCAAAGCAGAACTGGAAAGGAGGAACCCAAGAGCAGGGTCTCCCCATGCTTTTCATGTTCATGGTCATGACAGAGTAGCAGACTGGATGAGTTGTGCCAGCCCAGAGTTCTTGCCCCTGAACAGCAATGGAGTAGAAGAGGGGAAGAGGTGGAGGACTTCACTACTGAACATCTCCTCACCTATTTATCATCTTATGTAGAGATACTCTGGCTTGCAGAGGGACTTGGGTTATCTTAACAGCAAGAGAGTGTAAAAGGTTAGAATTAGAATAGAATTAGAATTAGAATAATTATACACTAATCATGTTCAGGAGAAATTAATGGAAAGTAATGAAAGTGGTATTAAGCCTATTATTATATTTAGGTTTTCATATTTCTTTTCAAATGTACCTTTCTAATTGGTATTTTTTTTTAATAGGGAACATTTGAATTCAGTTATTACTGTAATAGAGTTTGCCAGAATTCTCATGGCAATTAGTGTTTCCTCCTTGATTTCTGAATGCCAATCCCACCATTCTAAGGGAAGAAACCATGCTAAAAGCCCATTGTTAAAAATCAACAGGCTGATTCAGACTGGTTATATTTAGGTTATATTTAACTAAAGCCAGTTAAGTTAATGCACCTTATGTAGTAGAACAAAAATAAAAACCAGGAAAAAGTTATTTGCACTTTGGCTCATTTTCTTTTCCCTAAATTCCAGCTTTGGAAATAATATATTAAAGCAATCATTGTACTTCTTGGGTTTATTTTAGCACAGCCTGTACTGAATACAAATAATTGAAAAGGAAACAAAGTAAATGGGTCAAAGCTGATCTGACCTACACCAATAAAAGAAGTTAGATATTCAGTAAAATTCTGGTAACATTGAGATCAGTATAAAACTTCTTCATTATTCCAGGCTTTATTCTGAACTTTCATTGCTTAGTTTAATGTAAATTATTCAGTGCAGGGTGATCATAAGGGTGTCACAATAATCTGTACTGAAAGACTAGGTATTCACTTCAAATTTATATGCATCTATAAAATGTAGAGTATACGCATATATAGGTAAGAAGTTATATAGAAGTAGCAAAGTCTGTGGTTCTTAATGAGAAACTGGGGAAAGAGGAACAAAGGAAGTGCTACCTAGTGAGGTGTCTTGAGATTTAAATAGTTTGTTCTGAAAATATAACAAAGGCTGCGTTGTGTGATTATGTGCTTGGAGCAATCGGGATATGAGTGGGAAAGCAACCCCCTCTTTATATATATATATGAATATGTAGGTAAAATTCAGAAATACATACTTTAAAATCTCTATGTGTTTTAAAAGAATATTTTACTTTTATTCTAGCACTAAAAATAGCTTTTGCTTCTTCTTTATGAGGAGAAGCAGTATGAGAGAATGAACTGAATTGCTGTGTTATGTGCCACTAGAAATATTTTTGTTCATCCATCAGAATATAAAACTTATTATCATAAGTAGTACTGATTATATGTGTTAATAATTAACACTGGTATTTCATATCATTTTGAACTTGAAGAATGAATGGGTTTTGGATGAGAATATATTCTATCAATCTGAACTATTTTATGAAAAGCATGAAAAATTACACACTTTATTTGCCTTGTGATTGTATTTCAATATAATCACTTGAGATTATGGTGGTAGTTCCAGGTCGGAGCAAAATCCCAAGAACCTCTGACTGTAGAAAGTCTCATCTCGATCCATCTTGTAGTGGATCCCGTAATTGCAGAACACTATGGCAGCTCTTCTGCTAGTTCGGATGTGCCTTCTGGTACACTGTGAAGGAGAACTAAACTTCCACCCATTTCCCACTTAAATCTCTCCCATATCCAACTTAATGCATTGTGTGAGATCAGCTTTGGACAGTAAAGAGAGAATTTTCATTCTGATCCACAGTTAACTGATTGATAGATGTGATTCATCATTGACCTTATATATAATTAATACATATTTTTCACAAGCTGGAAAAATTGGAATTTAATCCATCTTGCATCCTAATTAGGTGCATTAAGATTAGCTGGGAGTAGGGTGTTCCCAATCTGTATTCAGGACATGCATTTTGGGGCTAGGATCTGAAATTCCAGTTTGAGCTGTCTACAGGTCTACTGCAGCCTTCCAGAAGAGCTTATGCTTTTCCTTTCCTGCAAAACCAGCCATGTGGCCCTGAGCCAAGCTTTCCTTGCTAAGGGCTGAATGAGGCTTTCAGACACTCTTGGCGGACCTCACAGTAATACACACGTGTATCAAGAGGAAAAAATAATCCTGAGGACATGGGGCAGATGAATGGAGCTGTGGGCCAGTTCTAGTCCCCAGTTTCACAAGTTCCTTGATCATTTCCTAAGTAATTATGTGGGTGTAAGATCTGACCACTGATTTTCCTCCCTTCTCTTTGACCAAGGCTATTTTTCTCTGTCTTACTATTCCTTGCTGGACTTATTTGTATCTTTATCTTTCCTCTGGGTTTTTTTTGTATGAGTCTGCCTGCCCAGAGTCCCTTGGAGCAATCTCAGACTCCCTGTGACCAAAGTCCTCAAAATCTTATTCCATCTTTTCCTGTTATTCAGAGCTCACTTTGTTATAACATATCAAGTCCTTCTTCCAAACTGAGCCTTTTTAGGTAGTCCCACAATTCATGCCAAGCAACATCTCTTAAGAGAAAAGTGGATACTTAAACATAGGTCCTCATTATGGTGCCCTTTAGCTGTCTTTCAATCCTGCTGGATGTCTGCGTAGCAGAACCATTATGCTAAACAAATATGCACTTCATGTATTCAAGGTCACATTGGTTAGCTCTTTTCCAATTACATAATCTGTTGCTGGATAGGGCTTGCATCTGCAACAAAAGAAAAGCATTTTGATTTGTAAATACATAAATAATTTAATGTGGTCATGGAAAGAAAAGGATTTAACCAAGTATGGCTTTAATAATGTTAACTAAATGTCCATGAGAACAATCTGGTGCTGTAAAGAATTCTGACTTTTGTGTTGTTTAACTAGCAGTGTTTTGGAATACATTTTTGATTAAGGCTTACTGTTAGCAATATACCTATAGAGGATGCTTGCTGATGACAGCTCCGGACCTGAATCTTGGACCTGGAAAACATTTCCAAAACTTGAAGCTTTGGAGAAAAGAGGAAAATTTGAATGTTTTCCCACCTTTTGTCTCAATCCCAAACACCACTATTTATTTTCCCGATATGTAATTATGTTTTGGGTATCAGATCTTATAATGCTATAGTTTTAAACATCATCAGTGGTGTGATAGGACTTCTGATTCCCATGTCTTTTCTCCAGGGCTCCTGAACATGCATAGGTGGCTGCTTATGTGACACACTGAGCCAGCCACTAGTTTAAAAGCTGGTATTTTACTTCCATTTGTTGGCTTAAATCATTTTAACACTAGAATGTTTCCTTACGATAACATGCAATTGAAAATCTTTAAGAAACATCTGAAATGTCTACCCAGTAAATTTAACCAAAGGCACCCTTGCTTGCTCCTAGGTTTTTATGGCTATGAATTAAATTTATTATACAGTAATGAACCATGCAGGATCTAAACTGACCCAGGATTTACTTTTATGGATCATTAACTTGTCAAGTTCCCCCTTCTTCTTTCTCCCTCCTGATATTTTCTTGTCTTGCCAGAATTCTCATTATCCCAACTATTAATCCATTTATTAACTTTGGACAAGGATGTATTGCATTAATGAACACTTAAAAATTAATGATCGCACAAATTAAAAGTCTGCTGTAAAAGAATAGAATACAAATAGGCTCTTTAAGATATGAGTTGCATTTACGCTCCAAATGAATGGCATATGATCAGTGTGACAGTGATCCAAAAGCCAGTTCAAACTATGTAAGGTTTTCTACTGACTTCAGTAGTAGATGTACAGAACTCAGTCTGGTAGACAATTATTACAAGTTTGTCTTTCCATATTGTTACTTTAAAAGTAGTATTTTAGATCAACCTCAAAAATAACTTCCTCAAAAATGCCAGCTGTGCTTTTCATTCTTGTAGGCTTCAAAGGAAGAGATTCAAGTTGTATTTATGTCGGAACGAAACACTGGAGCCAGTGTAGCTACCGACAACCTCCCATGTTGTCCCTAGTTTTCCTAGAAAGTATGATCAAATACTTAGGACTTGGTTTTCCTAGAAAGTATGACCAAATATTTAGCACCTACTACTGCTGAATGTTTGGAAAATATATGTAATAGGAATCACAGTGCACTGCCTGCTCAGATACCAGGCCACATTATATGTGTAAAACAGGGAAATCACTACACTGGACTCTGAGTGAAATAATACATGGATTAATCAATTCATATATTTATAATCTGTAAAGAATTTATTTTCCCTTTCTGTAAACACTTCCCAGAAGACACTACTGGGAAAATAGCTGAATCAACACACACTCATTATTTTCTTATGGCTGTGCTATTCACCGTGCCTCCTGCGAGACAGCAATGTGCCAGAACAGGTATCTGAGAGTCAATAGTTCTGTGTTAGCCACATTTAAGAGAATCAGGGAGACTTTTTTTCTTTCTCTTTTCTGATTTGATCCATTCATAAATCTGTTACTGTTAAGGATTTTGGATTTTGCACGTATGTTTGTGTTCACATCAGTTTACATCACAAATTATTATCGGTCTTTCTCCCACTATATCAGCTTTGTGCAAGCTATAAATATCTAATACGAGTAACTGATGCATTTTGCTACTTTACATTCATGACAGATGTCATAATGTCTGTGTTAGACTACAAATGAATATGAAGTGATTTATGTTTTGTGCTTGTCTGACGATAACTTGGAAAGAGCAGTGCAACCGGGATGGTTTCAGGTTTCATGGAGCTTGAGTACAGAGCACAGTGGAAATGTCAGTGAACCAGCATCTACATGTTGGTGTGCACCTTCCAGTCTAAGAAATTGTTTTGTAATCTAATTTGCTAATTTGATTGATTCTGGAATTTATTAGTTAATTTAGTTTGCTGAGGATTTGATCTCTTCTTGAGTAGAAGGATTTTCTGGCTGCTAAGACTGGTAAGCCTTCACCATTGTGACGTCCTGACTTCATGCTAGAAGGAAATTTGGGTACAGACCATTTCTTTTTTCACAGTATGTTGGGTTTCATGGGAAGGAAGGCCCAGTATGTGTCTTATAAGTGAGCCATAATATAACCTGGCCAAGTCCACTGTCTGATCTACTGGAGAACGGGTCTTCATGCAGAGAACATGGCAGTTCACCCTGGATACTCAGCATAGGCAAAGTCTATATTGTGCAATGTTGATAGCAATACTTATAGCACATTATAAAGTGTGGGCTGTGCATGAAGCACTATTAGACCAGCCACAGCAAGAGGAAGTTACACTAAAGTTGCATAGTTTATCTCCCTTTGAGCAGAATGGCTTTAATCTAGCAGATGTTCCCCACCTTTCTGACCAATAATTAATAGCTGGAAGGTGTGTCTTGATCCAGGCTATTCTTGTGCATCTTCTGAATTCTTCATATCAACACCATGGTTGCTTTTCTTTTACCTTATGTGGGCATTAATTCAATCAATTCAATATAAAACCAGGTTTTATATTTCTAAGAGGCCATATCAATCTTCTTAACATTGGAACTTGCTGGATCTGGGAGTTTTTCTTGATATTGCTTTAATGAAAATGTCTCTAATAAATTCCATCTATAAGCTTCACTCTATTCTCACAATATCTATAGCTTTGAGTTAGCCTTCTAATGAACATGAAACTACCTCAGCAAGTCCATGACCTAAAAATGACCTGCAGTCATCTCGTAACCATTTGTGCTGAACCACATCACAAGTTATTCTCCCTTTCCAACAACTTGAACACCAGTGGGAATAAGCAAAGCACTTTTTCCCAAAACCCCTTGCATACAGGCTGGAGGCAAGCAGTCTCAAAAGGGTCCAAGGTTTCAATGCTTTCATCTTGAGGTTACACAGAACTATTTAAGAGCTGCATCTCGGTCTCGCTCACTTTATTAATTTTAGCGACTGAATGTAAGTTCCTGGCATCATTTCAAAGCATGTTATTTAAGTTAATAAAATTATAATATTAAAGGGAAAATAGTAGTGTATTCTCAGTGTTATGGCTCCATTGTGCAGACTGGTGGACCTTCTGCCAGGTCACCTTTGTTACGTTTAAACATAGATCTCAAAACATCATGCATACTGTAGAAAATTAAGAGCAGTAACACTAGTAAATTCTAGTTTGAGGGTATTTATTACTTTTTGCTTTCTTTGGAGAGATTTACTTTCTATTGGAATAAGCAGGAGAAACAAATAAGATGAATGCTACAACATGTTCACCAGAGTTAGGAGTTAGGGATTTGGGACTCAAAGGTGGCAGTCTGAAAACCAGCTATTTTTCTCATCTAATGCCCTAGGAAACTTTACTATATTTCTGAATGAGGTAGTGGCACCATGTACATTGTGGATAATGACATTATCAACTCACGACTGACAGCAGCTCCCAAATGCCTGCAGAGTTAATGAAGGTGATGTTACGATGCTCAAGCCTCTGGTCGTTGACATAGGACACAGCAATAGCTAAATGCTTCTCTAGATGTCTGAATCAGATGAGGAAGTACACTGCTTTTCTTTAGTCCTTGATCCTTACTATTACTTTCCTGATGGATTGAAACACCCATTTACAGAGCCTGCCTTAGAGCACCTAAATGAGAAAGGGATATATGTTGCTGCTTCTCTCTGTTTGACCCTTCTAGAAAGGGTTCCACTGCATGAGGAAATAGCTAAAGACCTTTTAGAACCACCTCAAAACCCCCAAAGAAATATAGACTTATTAGACAGCTGCATTATATTCTGTCCTTGATGTGTTCTCAGAGATTAGCTCATCATTTCTTAATTCTTTGTTCTCATTCTCCTCAGGTTCAGAAGCTCTTGATGCTTATGTTAAAGTAACTAAGGATGTTAATTTTGCTTTTTTTGTCTAGTAACAATGTTGGATCTACCAAGCTTTTAAGAGCCTTTAAATCGCATAACTTTTCTTCAACAGCAGACGAAGAGAGAAGAATAAATCCCTAATTTGAGAATGAACCTTTCCAAGATTAAAGGGAAAATAAACTAGCTGATGAAACCATCGAACTATTTCTGCAGAACGGGTAAATATTGCAATATTTTAAGTTAAAACTTAATCTTCTTTCATAATTCTCTATATCATCCCCTGTAGTACTGCAAAGTGCAATTTTTTTCTTAGAGTGTTTGGATTGTTGTACCAGAATTGGTTTTATTTATTTACTGGATAAAATAACCCCAAAGGTCATTTGTCATCATGAACACGATTTGCAGTAATTTGATGGCTTCTTCCTTAGAAGTTTATCTCTCTTTATTGCCTTATTGGTGATTAAACAACTTTAAGAATAGAAGAAGCTCAAATGCTAGAGTGAAGCTGCAAATTGTGTGCTTTGGGGGTAGATCAGTCCTGTGACAATCAACTTTTTAGGTGCTAAATAACAAAAAAAAGAAGATGCTAAAAATTTTAGCTGATGTAGCACTTAAGATTTCATAGGTCCTAGGACAATAGAACATCTATGTCTTACATCAACGAAGTCATGCTGCACAGATGCTTGCAAATCATTTAGTTTCTGCAATTTATGTAAGTTAAATAAGATTTCCCTTTAATAGATGGAACACCTGTTATTATTGCCTAAGATACAGATTCATATTCCTTTCATTTGATTTCTCTTTCAATAGTTATTTAATCTGCGTAAATGAATTTATAATCCATTATGCCTTACTTGTTTTACATTCTTCTTTATTTATCAATTGATCCACATGGATAGGAAGTAGGTAAAGTATTGTTGTGAACGCCTGCTTTTCCTGAGGTGCTGCTGGTCCCAGCTAAGGTGAGAGGTACGCCAATTTGTGTTCATAAGAGGAAAGTGTCTAGGATAGACACTAGGAAAGCAAAACGCTCTAAAATGATCTGGAGGAAGGATTTGCTTCCTACCAGGCAGGTTCCATTAAGGAATATTTTTACAGTAGTTTGTATGCATAAAGCAAGAAGAAGATTGCTTTGTCCTTTAACTTCAAAAGGAGGTTTTCTGCCCTCATCTTCTCTCTGTAACAATGAAGTGTCTAAACTGCAACTTATTTAGAAGCTGGAAAGTGAATCTCCAGCTACTGCAGGAAATTCCAGTAGCAGTATTTAAGTTATAATCCCACCAATTGTGCTGATTTCTCAAGCACTAAGGTACAAAGGGATGTGGATTGGTCAGGGGTCCCAACAGTTATAAGTAGAAAAATGCTTGAAATATTAGCATTTTTATTAGTATAAATTATTAGCATAATTTTCAAAGCAATGCAGAAAAATACCTTGCTCCTGGCATGATGGAAATATGCTTTGCACTATAGAAATCTCTAAAGTTGCATAGAACTGAGGTCTTAGACCTTCCCAGTAAGTGTGGCGATGAGATTCTCCATGCCCCACAGCTGTAATGTAAACTTAGAGGAGGTGGGGTATTTCATATATTGTAGGGCTGAGTAGCAGACATGAGGATATGCTTACACTGTGAGCAGACATGCCCTTACTTTACCCAGTCTGAGCTGACCAAGTACCACATAGCTGTGGTCAGGGTGGCACTGGGCCCATGCTGACACCGTGGGGAGAGGCAAAGCTTGGCGTCATTACAGCTTTGGGCAGTTTATGGCGTGGGCACAACAAACTGGTGGTTGTAAGGTTTCACAGAGGTGAGATGCAAGATCTCAACACACCTGTAATTGCTGGTGTTTGTCCCCAGCATAGCTCTGCACAAGTTTGTTGCAGAAGGAACAAGCGGACTCTCCTACTGCATGAGCTGATGCATACAGCATGGGGATGTCCCTCCCCACCCAGGTTAATCTACTCCTGGTCCTGTCAGAGCCTCATGCAAGGATTGAGTTGATGTAGATGCTTTGCATTACCTCTCTGTGCAGTTGGAGTCGGGCATGCTCCGTTGAGCCGACCCTCCCAGAGCAACAAAGCGTTCAAGCTCAGAAGTAAGGATGGAATTTCAGGGCTGACAATTGTTTTCAGAGCACCTGGGTGTCAAAATTCCCCTGAATTGTAAAATCGTAGCTCAAATCTTTGTATTGCCTAGAAATTCTGAAACGAACTTGTAAAATCAATGATTTATTCTGTATAGAAAAAACCCTGCTTCCCTTACAAACATTTATTCTAGTGGTCTTTAATAATGACGTTTAGAGAGCTGAGCATTCAAATATTGAATATTAGTGTGTTAGTGTGTGTGAAAATCCAGTGGCTCTTTTCTCATCTATGTGCATCATCAGGACTGTTTCTACAAGGAAGAGAATATGCTTTCAATTATTGCTCTGATTTCCCTTGTGGGTAAGGGAGTGGGAGAAGTTTGCTCTTGCATATAAACTGTTGGACCTGTAGCCTCCTAACATTCAATAGTTACAGAATTCATCCTGTAAATCAGAGCAATTTATTCAGTTCTGTGCTATAAATTGTTACATTTCCAATAGTTCATTTCTTCTTTCTATATATTTTCACATAGTCCCATGCCCCTTTGGGGAAGCTTGAACCTGAAAAAAAATGTACAAGGGAATATAAATGATCTGCCCTTTTCCAGCTGACTAATGCCAGCCATAAAACACTTTAAAATACAAAGGAGACTTAACATCTGGTCAAGTTTACTCATCATAAACACACCTGAATGAAAAGCGCTTCTTGTTCTGTGGAGCAGAGCCAAATGAATGGTAGACTAAGACAGACGTTTCATGTTGTTATATGCAAGTGCTCTCTTCTTGCATTTCAATGGCTAAATTAGAGGTAACTCGATAGTAAAATATGCAGGTAGCCTCAGGACACATCATATATTCTTTTATTCAGAAACCTTTCTATAATTAAAAATGAAACCTAATTACTCCCCATTCTTTTCCTAAAATGTCACCAAATTGATGTTTTCAATGTCATTGTCCAATCAATACGATAACACCGTCAGGTCTGGAGCAGTGATACAAGATTTGTTTTCTTAACCAAATTTATGCTTCAACAACTTTTTGCTTGGGAAAGAGACAAAAAAAAGAGGCAGTATTAGAGATGGCCATGTCTGACGTATCAGCCGTACTATGTTAATGGCTTAAATTGTGGCTTTCCTGGTGTTTTCAGTTACCCCGCTGTAAAAAATACAGATTTAGATGACAGTCTTCTCTTTTTCCTACGTCTTGTCCCGGGCAGGCGGCTGACGGCTCGCCAGCACCGCCCTCTGTGCTCGGAGAAAGCAAGCAGCCGCAACAGCCCAGCAGCAAAGCAAGCTCCGAGGGACCAGGCGAGCGCAGGCTGAATCCCTGGCTCTGCCCAGTAAGGAGCAGTCCCTTTGTGCAGGGATCTGTAGCTGCTCCGAGCACAGATGCTGCTCATGGGAGGAGAGGGCTGTCAAGGGGATGCTCAGGGCTTGCTGCTGTGATTGGTGGTCCCCCATTCTCCCCCAGAGAATGCTCATTCTCTGACATTAAAGGATTTGATGTTGTAATGGTGCTGGGATAAAAGACATCCTTATGCATCAGCAAACACAGCTTCTGTAACTGGTGAAAGCATAGAATCGTAAAATATATAAGCACAGGTTTATAAGATACATAAAGTTGAAGGGACTTATAATGATCATAGTCCAGTGCCCTCACAGGACTACCTGAAACTGAACCATACAACTAAGAGCATTGTCCGGATGCTCCTTGAGCTCTGGCAGGCTTGGTGCCTCCCTGGGAAGCCTGAGGAGAACTTCCCCTGATGCTTCATTCCATTTCCTTGTGTCCTCTTGCTGGTCACCAGAGATCAGCACACGCTCCCAGATCCCCTCCACTGTTCCCCTTGAGGAAGGTGTAGACTGCAATCAGGTCTATCAGGTCACCCCTCAGCCTTCTGCAAGCTGAGCTGAGCAAGCCAAGGGGCCTCAGCCATTCCTCCTAAGTCTTGCCCATGAGACCTTTCACCATCTTGGTTACCCTCCTCCGGACACACTCGAATAGTCTGATGTCCTTCTGATATTAAGGTCCCCAAAACTGCACCTAGTGTGGGATGTGGGGCTGCTCCAATGCAGTGCAGAGGGGGACAATCGCCTCCCTTGATGGGCTAGGCATGCTGTGCTTTATGCACCCCAGGACACAGTTCCTAGGGCACACTGTTGACTCATTCAACTTTCCATCTACTCAGACTCTCAGGTAACTTTCTGTGGGGCTGTTCTCCAGCCTCTTGTCCCCTAGTTTGTATGCATCCCCAGGATTACCCCATCCCAAGTGCGTAATCTGGCACTTGCTCTTGTTAAACTTCACATGGTTGGTGATTTGCCCAGCTCTCTAGTCTACCCACATCTCTCTCTAAGGCCTCTCTACCCTCAACAGAGTCCACAGCTCCTCCTAGTTTAGTATCATTGGCAAACTTACTTTATGTATGTTTGACTCTGGCATTCAGATCATTTATAAAAACATTAAAGAGCACCAGCCCTAAAATTGACCCCTTGGGAGCCCCACTGGTGACTGGCTGCCAGTAACCCTATTTATTGTAACTCTCTGTGCCTGACCCATCAGCCAGTTGCTCACCCATTGTATGGTATGAACACATCAAGTAGTGATTGTGTTTGGGGGGAAAGGAAGAGGAATTACTTTCCTTAGTAAAATCTCTGAGGTATGCCTCTGGAGTCAGGTTCTGCTGGTGTAATTCATGCTGTTCACGAGCAGCCCTGCTGAATTCAGTGGGACTGTTTGCAAACTAATGTAGGACTCGACATGAGTAAACATGCCCGTGTCTGGCCTTATATAAATACAAATCAGCCTGGAGACTGTAAAGTAAATACAAACAAAATTCCTTTACTCCAGCTCAGGAGCAAAAAGAGGAATGGGGAATGGCTGAAGTGTTTTCTTTCCCCCATCTCAACCAACATAAATGCACCCCTCTGGACTTTACAATGTATTATTTAGTGCCTATTTCTACCTAACCCAGAGTCTATACCAGCAAGAAAGACCTTATCTGTCTTCAAAGGAAGATTACATGTCTGCTGCTATAACCTGCATTTCTTCTTGCCCTTCTTGAGAATCATTGCTGGCATTTAAATCCCATGTGCAGGCAACTGTGTTGCCAATGCATCATTAGTGCAACAACAGCATTAGGTCTGGTTCTCCCTGTTCTGCTTTCATCTACTGCCTTTTGTCAGCCTGATTATAAACTTCAGGGACTGGAGTCTTTAGTTCTGCGTTTTGTCACCTGGCGTAGTGCAGGTTTGGTCTGTGACTGAAACTTAGACAAGTAACACATTTAAAATTCAACCCCAGTAGTTTATTCTTTTTTTATTTGCAGAGGAATAAAAAAAAAAAATATAATTGAAAAAAAAAAAGAGCAAAAGTTTCAAATTGTGTGTATTTTGTAAAACCTTAAGAAAACAACCTTAAACGGCCCCAACCAAGTTGAACAGTATTCTTTAAGAAAGAAAACAGTCCTAAATTAAGAGTGGAATTTTAGCCTCAGCTTTGAATTTCCTGGCTTTTGTTGGTTTCTTATATACCCTCATTATTTCAGCAGTGTGTTGTTTTTGGTCGGACTAATGTTTAGAAATTGTTCCATCCAACCTTTAGATGTCTACTGTTTGAGAATGATTCATTTCTCTTTTGACTTCATGAACAAAATTTGCACAGTGGGTCTTTTTCCTGCCCTTGGTGTGCCTCTCCCTGCTCCAGACTCCATTTTGTTCTATCCTAATAACCTGTGTGTGACTGCCTTGCAGCTCCAGAGTGGTGTGCATTTCAAGCCAGGAGCTGTACCTTTGTGGGGATGTGGTTTAAGGAGACAGAAAGTCATTTTGCTGGCCCAGGATGAACAGCCTGAATGAAACACACCAGCACAGAGGTACAAGTTGGTGCTCAGATGGGATGCTGGCAGCAATTCTGAACTCAAGCACTGAGTTATTCCAGTGGGGTTTGAATAAATGCTTGAGAAGAGAAAATGCACAAATGTGATTTAAAACCCTCTTTACAATACATTTATTTTTAAATGATTTCATATTTGGTCAAAGGTATTCCATAGGTTTGCACAATAGTAATTGTGCAATAGTGACAGTGATTTGGGCTCCTTGGCTCACCGGGTAGACTGTTGTCAGTGCTAGAAGAACAGCTATCACTTCCTGCTATGAATGCTCTGAACCAACATGAAGTATCTGGAGTGCTCTGTTCTTTGACAGCAGGTTATGGATAATCCTCTAATTTAAATTTATGAATGCCAGGGATCATGTAGTATCCAGAAGCAGAATGTTTATAGCTTGCCAAGAGGTATCTTCCTGATATGCATAACCAAGGCACAGATAAAACCATGTGGCAAGCCTTAACTTAGCCTTCCTTAGCCCATCTGCTTGTTGTAAGGGGTATGTGCAGCAGCTCATGTCCCGGGAAAAAGGAAGGATTGCTGGGCACTGAGCAGACAATGTAGCCAACACTGCCAATACCTCTTATATCATCTTCCTTTCCTGCAAGGAACTGCAGGTCATATGTGCCCCACTTTTACAGTAACACTCAGGAAGCCAGTCCTGTGTTGTGTTCAGTAAACTTTATCATGCTGCTTTATTCAGAATTTTTTGGAAGCTAAGGACTAGTAAAAGACAAGTTAGGCAACCAACAACTGAATTGTCACAGTTAGAAGGAAAGTTTGTAATGTGCTATACCACAAATTAATCGGCTTCATGAAAGAGATGCTGTTTGTGAAGAGTGATGTAAAAGTTAGGGCTGTTCAGCCTGGAGAAGAGACGGCTGCGTGGAGACCTCAGAGCAGCCTTCCAGTATCTGAAGGGGGCCTATAAGGATGCTGGGGAGGGACTCTTCATCAGGGACTGTAGTGACAGGACAAGGGGTAACGGGTTCAAACTGAAACAGGGGAAGTTTAGATTGGATCTAAGGAAGAAATTCTTGACTGTGAGGGTGGTGAGGCACTGGAATGGGTTGCCCAGGGAGGCTGTGAATGCTCCATCCTTGGCAGTGTTCAAGGCCAGGTTGGATGAGGCCTTGGGTGCCATGGTTTAGTGTGAGGTGTCCCTGCCCATGGGGGTGGGATTGGAACTGGATGATCTTAAGGTCCTTTCCAACCTTAACTATTCTATGATTCTATGTAGGACAGTGTGGGAGTGAAATGTGACCACTGCTGATGCAGAGATTTTCCTACTTTTTATTTGAAAAAATCCATTTTTAAGGTTCTAAAAAAAGGAACAAAAAAATTTTTGGTGCAGTTTTTTTTTGCAGGGTTGCATTTCCAAAATCTCTCAGCGTGTCTGATACTGGGTTCTGAGCCACAGTCTCCCAATGTCCCATGGAAAGAAAAATTGCTGCTGGTTAAGCATGGGATTTCTCCTGGCATTGCACCATACCAAGTCTTGTGATCTATTTACATTGAAAACTTGTGAAATTAATGAATGAACCGACACAGAGGGCCCTTGTCTGCAGGATTTCTGAATTGCACTGATTTTCTTATTTAATCTTTTAAGACTCTGAGTGTTCAGTTTGAACTTGGATTTAGTTTTCAGCAATGCAAATTTTTTTTGTAATGCTAACAACAGATGTTAGCAATATACCCACGTTCAGGAACAAGTTTTGTATGCGACCAAACTCAAGGTAATTGCCACATCATTTGGTAAATTGGCATTACAAACAAGTCTCGGGGGAGGTAACAGGACTCCCTCTGTATGTCATCACTTTCGAGATTTCCACAGTCAAGAATCAGTTTTTAAAGCTCTTCTCTCTATACTGACAGCTCAGATGAAAAAGCTTATAGTGGGGTTTTGTTATTTCCCAAGAACCCGAAATAGCCTCTTTGTGCTTTTTACAAGCACACTTTCACATGGCACGAGCATTTGTGTCATGTTGTCCTTCTAAAAACCCTCACTGTCTGCCTTTTATATAGCTAAATGTGTTATACTATCTATTAAACAGTGACAGACTGTGGAGAAGAAGTAACAGTACAGAACTTAATGTTTCTGTTACTTAATTAGCCCAAATATGCAAGCTGTGTAGTTTGATGGTAGCTGTTAGAACTCTCCAATCAGTGTGGTTATTGCCAATGCCACTTCAGGCTGGAAATATTAAACAGGAGCAGTACTTTTATTTTCTCTGGTTAACATAGCCAGTCAAATTACCTCTATATATCACAGATGTTATTCCAACATTATTATATTATGAGGAAGTGTGTTTGGAATGATGTCTGGCTATCAGTATTTTGTCATTAGTAGAGAGAAGGGAAGACCAATGGAAGACAGATATTAGTACCTACTCTGTAATGAGTCCCTAAGGAAAACTTAAGGAGTAGTTGTAACAAGCCTCTGGATGGACCAAAAAAATGTGAGTCAAATCTCATCTGTTCTCCAACTTCTATCTTTAAACTGTCAACACTTTCCATGCTTTTTTGGCCCAAAATGCCTGTCTTCATCTCAGCTAAGCTCCATATAGCTCTTCACTTCCCTGCAAAGTTTTCAGAAAGCTTAAGAAGCTTCTTAAATTATCATTTTGTATGTGGCAGTAAATCCAGCTGAACTGGATGCACTGATGAATTTGTCAGAGTATTTATATGGCAGAGATGTGGGGAAAAGTTCATGCTGTAATCTGTGCATCTCTAATGCGGACATAACTGCCAAAACCAAGCGCCTGGTGTCTCTACCTGATTAACACCTTTCTACAGAAACCATCTGACTGCTAACACCAGAAATGGACCCTTTGTTTAAGGCAGGGGATATTGAATGACAGCTAGAAAGGGGATCAGCGTATGATTTAATCACGGACAGTTTTTATTCTGATAGGAAAATTGAAGTCTTCGTTTTTGTGAATAATGAAATAACTCTCGTCTCCAATCCCAAAATATATTCCGGTTCAAATAGTCATTTCTCCCTTTAAAGGAATAACAATGGTTTCCCGTTCTAGGTGTATTCCTCTTTTAGGTGTCTGCTAGGACACCTATGACCAAATTTCTAGACTTGGGAAAAGGACAATTGCGTCAGCCAAATGTCCATTCGCTTTTTTCCATGCTGTTTGGTGTCCTTATGTTACTGTCAGCACTTAAAAGGTATAGAGAAAAGACAGTATGAGAAATGTACAGAATATTGAATATCAATATGTGATACAAAACAAGGAAATAAGTATTCTCTGAGATGGTAACAGGAGACATGTAGTGGAGGACACTGTGATGAAACTCAAAACAGTTACAGAGATAGCTATTTGGCATGGCATAGAGTCCTAGTAACTGCTGGATGACTCCTGTTCTTGGAGTATTTAAAGAGAATCTGGAGGATCTCTTATAAACTTGTGGTCTTGCCAAAACTCCTTGGTTATTATGAAGTTTTTGTGTCCTGTGGAAATGATATTCTGAATGTGAGCTGTAGGTGCTGCTTGGTACCCTGTATGGTGCTTCTCCAAAGTGGATATTAGCTCTTTGTGTTTGTTGGAGTTCACGACCAGGGTTTATGTGACCCAGAAGAAATGAATTTTCAGAGAATTATTGGACCCTGCTCTATTTTTCCTAGAGCAGCTCAGACTGCTGAATACTGCTGAGCAAACCCACCTGTAGGATAGGATGGAAAAGCTTGCAAACTCCTCGCCATTTCAGGCCAACAGAGAAAGAAGCCAAGGAGCTGTCAATATTTATATTTAGACCCACAGATGCCTATTTTTCCTTCCTCTTTTTTTAATGAGGAGCGGGGACCAGACTGGGAGAGTCAAAAACTTGTTGAGCTTCGGACAAAAATAGCACGTTTCTTTGCATTTACTTTTTCTTCTCTCACAGTTTCCTCTTTTGACTTGGGTTCAGCTCTCGCTGGACCAACAAGCTCTGAGAGCTCCCATAAAACTCCAGAGTAAAAAAGCGTGTGCCTGCCAGGTGGGATTTTTTTTCCCCCAAGTGCTCACAGCTCTAATTTTCACCACATGTGAACAAGTGTTTGCAGTTTTAAAGATGTGTTGAGTAATTGCACATGCGAGACATCTTCTCTTTAATGTTCCCAGCGTGTTCAAAGCTTCCCCGTGACAACACCCCTGTTAACAATGGAGCTGTGGCCTTTAGCTTATGCTTAAGTGGGTACTGCTCTGTGTTGAAATATAATTGGTAGCACTTGCGTTTTCTTATTCCCTTACCTTAGCTAATGAAAGACACTGCTATAATCTACTTCTCTTAGGATCAGGGTCTCAGCCTGGAAAATCTCTCTCTAGAAGGAGGGGGAAAGTCACCTGCAACTACCATTACTGGAGGTACCACTTCTTTTTGTACCAAAGTAAGAAACAAGGAGACTTGTAGCTTCCTCTGTTAGGTGAGGCTGTAAAGTTATGTGTTGGTTTTACACTCCAATAAAGGGAAGACCCCTTTATGCAAAAGGGGTTTATGATCTCTCAGACAGATGAAAAGTGCAGGATACCTGGTCACCTTCCCTGTGATTCCTACAGAAATGATGCGCCAGCTCTTCAGTGGTGACTGAATAGTTTTCAACACAGATGAGGAGGGAGAGATTTATCATTGGCCCTGGTCATCTCTCTTTCCATATACCAATAATGAGGAGAGGGGTGGCTTGGGTGAAGTTATTTCAGTGCATCACCATCCAAAAACCCTGTCTTTAGGGGAATCTCTCATAGCCTGAGCAAGCGTCCTTTAGGACGGAGCGTGGACAGCCTTGGCAAAAGAGCAAACCAAATAAGAATGGGCTTGAAGGGCTAATAGAGCTTTGGGACACAAATAAATTACAAATATGAGAAAATGAGGTTTGAAAGCAGGTGAAGGAGCAAATGCAGCTGTTGTGAGATTAAAACTCTGATAACAACTGTTTTATTAGTTTCTAGTAGGTTGCTATTTTCCTGCCCAGTAATTCTGTTCCAAAGTGGTACTGAAATGTGTATTACCTCCAAAACTGGCTGCCTTTAATCATTACTAGAAGTGGATTTAAAAACAATGCATTGTTGAACCTATATTGAGAAAACTAGAACTATTCTCCATTCTTCCACAGCTCTGAAAATGTCTAGGGTTTTATTCAAGATAACATATGGTATATAGCAAGGTAAATTATTTGTAGATTTTAGGAGCTACAATTAAAAGTAATTTACTCCTAGTTATTTCTGGGAAGCGGCTGACAATAGCCTATTCTGCACTGCCCTCTGCTCGGCGGAGCAGTGGGACACCCACCTCTCCTTACGATGCTTGGAGGAACACCTAAAGTGCCTACAGCAAAGACATGCTTTTTAAATCCAAGCAAATGAGCTGCGAGCACCTCTTATATTTGTATTTTTGCAGTGATCAAAGGTTTCATTCAAGGCCACCACCCTATGGGCTGTGTGCTGTGTGAGAGAGGCACAGTCCTTGTCCCACAAGATGTGGCTGACTTGAATCAGACATGAAACAGAAGGCGCACAACTGTGGCTGAGCAGTCACGTCTTGGGGCAACCCTCACCAACAAATATACAGGCTGAACCTCTCCAAAAGGTCACATATACAGAAGCGTGTGAGTGTGCTTTCCCTTTGAGTTAACACAGCTGCTCCCCAAGCTGCAAATGGAAACACTCATGCTGTTCAGACCCAGAGGTCTCCAATTCAATCTCTATAGATAAACTCTCTGGAGATGTGCTTACAGTTACGGTGTAATCCAAAGCATGAAAAGCAAGTGAACACTTCTAGATTATCCGCACCCTCAGAAAGAAATCTTTTCATTAGAGTTATGACAGACCCAGTGATTCACTGGTTGGAAAAAGGTTAATATGCATTTGTAGATATAAAACAGAGCTGATCAAAACAGATTGAGTTCCCTCAGTAGTAGCTTATTACCAGAGAATTAAAGGTTGCAGTGGGATCTGCATCTAAAATTGGAGGAAACTGCTTGGCCAGAAACGCTTTGGTGCTATTATTGTTTTTAACTTGAATTACTCTTTTCCCTTGTTGGTATTTGCTCCGTGATGTATGTGTGGAGAGCAACTGTAACACTTCTCCAGAACGGTATAAACTTGTCATTTTAAATTTCACTTGGAAATTAAAAGGTTTCTAATCAGCAGAGCAGTGAAGTTCTGGAACAGCTTTCCAGGAAAAATGGAGGCCAATGAATTTAACCATAATGAAGCCTGAACAGTTTATAAAAGGGATTATATGACATAGCCCATAGAATACTAGTGCACTAAAGCTGATGATCTACGTGGCTCTTTTTCCAAACCATATTCCTATGTCTGGGTATTACAGCCCTTCTCTCTCGACACATTTTAGTGGATAATTCTGTGATCACTGCTGTATGAAGAATACCGGACAGCAAATCCCAGAATAAGGTTTTATGGTGCCCCATATTTATAGCTGCTAAATTTCAGTTTAAAAATATATGCTATGCCAAATTATTTTAATTCTATTTCCTTATGCAGGCAATTGAGGTGGTTGTTACAGGGCTGGAGGGAATCTAGCATAACCTGAGAACAGCTGTAGCAGGTTAGAGGTCCAGTTAACCCCATGCCTTGTCTCCACTATGGCTGAAAGAAAAGACTTAATGTGCAGAGTAAGACCATGGTCGTACTTCTTAGAAGCACTTTTCTAACTTCCAACAATTGGATGCCTGGGGACTTCCCAGCAATCAGATCTAGTTCCTCTGGGCTTCCTAAGGCTTGCTGTGATTTTCTATCTCTGAATTGAAGCAGCCACTTTTTTCACACATGAAGACTTTTGACACCCTGGTGCAAGGGCTTCCACAGCAGAACTGCACACTGCAAGGTGATGCATTTACTTTTGATGTTGCCTGATGTTTAATCTCATCAGCAGAGAACAATAATGAGTGTTCAACCTCCTGCACATGTGCTCCCTCATACTGCTATCCATCTGTCTCTTTTCTAGGCTGAACCATCCTGGTGTGCCTGTGCAGAATCCATCCTTACCTTAATTCTCCCTGCTAAATGTAGAAGCACTTCTCTTCTGTTACATCCTTCCTGAGACAGGGAGACACTAAAATTATAGACAGCATTCAAGATTCACACATATCACAGATTGGTAAGTTTACATAAAGATGTTATTTCTTTGTTTTGTTCTCTATTGCTTTCCTAAAATCCTAACGTTTTCTTTCTTTCAATAGCTTCTGCATACTGAGCTATTTTCATAGAACTTTCTCTTCTAATCTCCAAATCTTATGCTTGAATGGCTTCAAGACCATTACTTTAGATTTTTTTCTCATGTTCTCGGTTATATTTTAGTAGAAAATATATCCAACATCCCTTGCCATGAACAGAAGCTGCTCTTGAGCATGAATAAACTTTTCCCTCCTCCATTAAGAGACAGACACAGTCTGAATTCAGTCCCTAAACCCCTAGTTGAAGTTAGCCATCTTGGCTTCTACTTTATTTCTGAGTCTGTTTTCCATAAAACAAGATACAATCTGTATCTGTCTACAATTCTGGTTGCCTCAACATAGCACAGCTGCATAAGGGTTACAGGTCTTGTTACTTGTTGGAGCTCCCACTAATGGCTTCAGCTATGGGGAGTATCTTCTTAGCAGCATGTGAAACTTGGGATGTTATCAGGACTCTGTTTAGAGACCAGCTCTGAAGTTAACCATTCACTTAAGAACAATTTTTCTTTCTTTCTTTTTTTTTTTTTTTTTTTTTTCCCAAAAAGGGAAGTTAAATAATTCACAGTCTCTGTAAAAGGAAGAAAAAAATCAGCCACATTTGGGACCTTTTCTTAGATGTTTTGTTCCTCATAGAAACAATGGATTTCAGTGTTTACTGTCTCTGTTATTTAGGTTACTGGAGAGTGCTTTTATAAGCAATCTAATTTTCCACCAATAGTGGAGTCTGTGAGAAATAGCAGTAGTCCAGAATGTCAGTCCATTTCCTTCTTACTTAGCTTTATTTAGTCTTTACCACTAATTGCCATCATTTTTGGCTGCTAATGTGAATTTTTGGCTATTTTTTTCCTCTGAGAGATTGTTTCATATAGCTAGGTCAGCAGTTTACGTACTTTATCTAGAAACTCATGGTGTTCTTTTCTTATTCTAAACAGCTAGCAAAGCAAAATGGAAACTGGAGCAGACACACATGACCTTCCTCAAGAAGCAGGCTCCACTGATTTTCTGCTAGTGAGTAAATCACAGCTCACTAATAAACTTTTGAGGTTTTATCCTTATTTGTTTATGACCTTACAAACTTCATATGACCTGTGCTGGCCATCCACAGAAGGAGCTAATTAGCATGGTGTCGCAAAGTTTAACCAGTGTTTGTTACAGCTTCTTTAACCCTTGTGGGAAAACTATTGGTCAGTACAATTGTGGTCACTGTCTGACATTTCTACATGCAAGAAAATGGTGAATTATTTTTCAGAGATTTTCCAACTACAGCTATGGAAGGTTAAATATTCCTGATTGAATACAGCTTAATGTTATTAATTACACAGGGCGATATAAAAAAAAAAGGGTAGCTTTTTTACCACTTGTTTTATAAAGGAAAACATGACCTTGGTAAACTGTCTGGTTTCAGTTACACACTGTCTAGTCACACTTGTGAAGTTTCTTTGAATAAGAAAACTTAATGCTGTGAATCACATAGGAGTATGGTTGCAACATCTAGCTAAGATTTTTGTTTATCAAACAGTTCCTGATTAAGTTTATCTTTTAGATGTCTCCATCTCCTGTGGATATTCAGTCTTTTCCCTCTCTGTTTCAAATGCATGCAGAATACCAAACACAGACAATAGCGTTAGTTGTTGTGCAAAATGCTGAGCTCCAAATTGACCAAAGGAAATCGTTGTACATGAAGGCAGGTATCAGCAGTTTAAACAGTGATATTGATTTAAGATTATAGCAAAATGCAGGTTTTTTAATAAAATGGTGAAGCTTGTGGACTGGTTTGTAATTTTATAGCCATTTAGGCTGCCAGTCTAACAGCAAGTATAAAATGCCCTCTACTCTGCTGTCAGTGGTGACACAAACTGCAATGCCTCTCAGACTCAAGCTTTCTATATGTAATATATATGTTTCTATATGTCTGTTGGTGTTTAGTTGTAAGCAGCACTAGCAAAAGATTATATTTAATTCAGTCTTGTAAGCTTAGGTGCTCTCCCACGTTAGTATTTCTCCTACTGAAATGGGTGCAGTTTACCATGTAAATGTGTGTGCCTATTGTCAAAGAGGAGAATACAGTCACTCCATATTTATTCAAAGAGAATAATAAAGTAAGTTTCTTTACTGGAGGAAATGTCTTGAGTACTTTGAAATAGTAATTTTATCCTAGAACACTTTGGATTGGAAGGGAGCTTAAAGCTCATCCAGCTCCAACCCCTGCCACGGGCAGGGACACCTTCCACTAGAGCAGGTTGCTCCAAGCCCCTGTGTCCAACCTGGCCTTGAACACTGCCAGGGATGGGGCAGCCACAGCTTCTCTGGGCACCCTGTGCCAGCGCCTCAGCACCCTCACAGGGAAGAACTTTAAGGAAAGAAATTTTCAGTTACAGCTCATTTTTCCCCACCAAAACCTAAACCTAAATAACCTCCAAACAACAGCACGTACAAAGCTCTGCAGTTGCACTTACTCCTTTAAACACAACAGCTAGCACGGCTCATCCTGCGGGAGGTGGACCACCCAAATGAATATTTGAGAGACGCATTTGAAAATTCCTTTTGCAAAGCCAAAATTTGGATTGGGCTTTTAGGAACTTGACTTTTTTGTGTTGCTGGGAAAAACAGTGCGGCTCTTTATTTGGTGTGTGCTGAGGGAGAGATGCACAGATGCTCTTTCCTGAAAGGTTTTCTCAGCTGTCAATGCTGTTATTTAACAGCAGTAACGAATGATAGCATTTTGCAATTCTGAAGTCACTTTAATTCAAAGAGCACCAAATGTGCTCAAAGAGACTCCTCTAGAAGGAACTGTGGATACAACTGCAAAGGGCAGGTTTTTCCCAGCTGGACCAAATGCATTTGCCTCAGCAGAGAACATGTGCTTCTGTGCAAATATCTTAACTTAAATCAACACAGATCCAAACCGAAGAGCAGGAATGTGGCCTTAGTGATGGAATTACTGACACAGCTGATAGAAATAAGGAAGCACAGTACAACTTTATCTTAAAGTCCATTTATCATATTTATTATGGGATAAGGGCTCAAAAAGGGAAAGGCTTTGAAATTCAGTGGACAGTATCCTATCTACCAGTTTGGAAAATACCCATTCTTTTCATTTCTTCAGGTTAATTTAAAGGAAATGTGAATCTTTCAATACTAATGAGAAATTAGCGTGTAAACTATTTGGGACAGAACTGATGGCACTATTAGAGTGTTCTGTTTGAGGTCTCTCTGCATCACCCCATGAAAATAAACAAAGAGAAAGGGTAAATGTTTTGCTTGTGATTTTTGCTGCTAGAAAAAATACGAATGCAAGTCTAAAAAGGCCCTGCACTCAAAGGGATGGGTGCTGTAAGCAAAAATTCAAAATGTTGTTCAGTGCTACAACTCCTCTACCATCAGATATTCACCATAGGACCTGAAGTGCTACAGGTTTTTGTGCTGGGCAAGCAGTTACTGGGAGATCTAGGACTGTAAGATAGCTATTCATGTCTGGGGAAGAACAATAAGGCCAGGTTGGATGGGGCTTGGAGCAACCTGGTCTAATGGAGGAGTCCCTGCCCATGGCAGGGAGGTTGGAACTGGATGAGCTTTAAGGTCCCTTCCAACCCAAACCAGTTCGGGATTCTATGAAATGTGGGGAAGTTCATATAGCCATTTTCATTGCTTTTCAGGTTAGGTTTTCCATGAGCATTCATATGCCTGACTGCTCCTTACTACAGGGAGATGCTAGGTAGAGGCTTCTAAGTATGGGAAGGTGGGTGTTCAGCATGTGTGACTGTATTTTGGCAAGCTATTTGCAGTGTTTATACCAGACTTATTCATAAAGCTCCTTGATCTGGATTATCAGTTTTCTTTGTCGTGCAAGTAGAACTGGAAATGGAGTGAGGGGCTCAGGTTTTCTCTCCTTATTGCCTTGATTTTAGCAACTGCTATTTTACACAGCATAGATGCAGGGAAGAGAAGCAAGCAAGAAGGTATGTGCCAGGGTGATGTTATCTGATTCAAAACTGCAGTAAAAGAATTAGACACAACCTCGGTGTGAACTGGGCCACTGGGACAGCTCCAGGCTTCAAGCCAAGAGCGCACACTGCACAGCAGCTGCTCTGTGCTCCAGGGTCTCTTCGGTATCTGAAACCTTTGTGCATTGGGTGCTACTGCTTGCCAAGATGCTGGTCTGCGGTGTTGGTGCCACACTGAGAAACACACGAGTTCTCCACGTCAGGGCTAAGGAGCACAGAGCAAGGCAAGCCTAAAGCTGCCTCTTTCTACCCAGGGCCAGAGAACTACAAGGAGGTAGCACAAACTTAGACTGCATTTTCAGAAACATGGTGAGAAAAACATCTCAGTCCATCACTACTGTCAGGCTTTACTTAGGGAAGCACAGGGATGAGCTTCCAGACAAGGATATTTCCTTCCCTATGTCCTTGGTGCAGCTTTGGTTTTAATAGTCCTTTTGATTATAGAGTAACTCACTGTTTCTGAGTATATTTATTTGTTTGTCACTTTAAATTACTTTCTCTTCAAAGGCTGGTTCATGTTGATGTTACCTGTAGAAGAAACTGAAATAGCTGATGTGCATTGAAGCCTACACAAAATTTTACCAAGTTTTCTGATTATAGAAGTTTTGACTAAAAGGAAAATAAATATACAGGTGAAAAATGTGACCTAAGAGTTTGCATTATTCAAAGGGCTCCTTATTTTTTTTCAAATAAGCTTTAATAACATTATATATATATATTTTTTACAATATTGAAACTGGCAAACTACTCAAAACTAAAAAAACTTCTCATAGTTGCATTTAATTATTTCTGCTCCTTTGAAGCTTAACATATTTTCACCATATGGCAAGCATTTAATTTTCCTATTTTTCTAGTGGAGATTGAATTAAAATGGTTATTTGGTTTAGCAAAAACCTTCAACCTATTTGTGTTGCAAGTCAAGGGTTCTGGAGGCTTGTTCTTCATTATCATCCCATATTTTTCCTAACAGCTTGCTCCAAAAACTGGTGAAGTCAACAAAGCTATTGCCATCAGTAGCTTTGGGTCAAGCTCTATGAGAGCAAGACAGTTCTCCACTCCTGCTATGAAGCCAGTGGCAGAACCACAATACATTAATATTATCATAGTTTCAACAAAAATAGTGGCTGTGTGCCACATGGTGGGTGGTATTTTACCAGCCGGAGAGAAATTGAGCTAAGAGGCACATAAAATGACAATGAGACAAGAGGTATTTTATACCTCAGTTGTCAGAGGAGACTCTCTTGTTGCCTAGATTGCCTTGTTTAACCCACTACATAAACCAGATGTATCACTCATCCTCCACAAAGCCTGCTTGCTTAAGCTTGGATTAATCATTTCTTCCAGGTGGGCATCTTAACTGGACTGAAGATGTTGAAGTGTTTCCAGTAACTGGTTCATTGCAGTAGTAGCCTGTTCCCATTACTGAAATATTCACCTAACACATTTTGCAAACTGTAGGTGAAAAGTGACCTTTCTGTGCCTCCTTGGAAAACACTAAAATCATATTTATTCGTGTGATGACAGCATTGCAGAGCACCACTCCATACAACAGATTTTGAGAAACACCAAACAACTTTCATATCACACAAATGATCTGAAGTCGAAGTAAAACCTGAAACATTCTGAAAGCATCATCTTCTGTTTACTAACATGAGACTGGCATTCCTGTGAAAGGAAGTTATGCCAAGGAAAGTAGTAAATACCACATTTTGCTGCCTCAATGGCTAGCTCCCAACTATAAGCTAACTAAGGTTATCTGGGGTAAGATGTTGTAAAATGCAAAAGACAAGAGAAATGATGCCTCCTGGATACATTAAAGAAGACCTGGGCACAAGGTATTCAATGTTTTTAAGTTCTTTATGGCTATTTACAATGCTATTCTTTCTATTTGCTATTTCTTTCTTGGGCAGAGAAGAGATTCAGAGCAGCCCTGCAGAGAAGGACTTGGGGGTGTTGGTCAATGAGAAAATGAACATGAGCCGGCTGCAGTGTGCGCTCGCAGCCCAGAAAGCAACCGTATCCTGGGCTGCATCAAGAGGAGCGTGACCAGCGGGTCGAAGGAGGTGATCCTGCCCCTCTGCTCTGCTCTTGTGAGACCTCACTTGGAGCATTGTGTGCAGTTCTGGTGTCCTCAACATAAAAAGGACATGGAACTGTTGGAACAAGTCCAGAGGAGGGCCACGAGGATGATCAGGGGACTGGAGCACCTCCCGTATGAAGAGAGGCTGAGAAAGTTGGGGCTGTTCAGCCTGGAGAAGAGAAGGCTGCGTGGAGACCTCAGAGCAGCCTTCCAGTATCTGAAGGGGGCCTACAAGGATGCTGGGGAAGGACTCTTCATCAGGGACTGTAGTGACAGGACAAGGGGTAACGGGTTCAAACTGAAACAGGGGAAGTTTAGATTGGATCTAAGGAAGAAATTCTTTCCTGAGAGGGTGGTGAGGCACTGGAATGGGTTGCCCAGGGAGGTTGTGAATGCTCCATCCTTGGCAGTGTTCAAGGCCAGGTTGGATGAGGCCTTGGGTGCCATGGTTTAGTGTGAGGTGTCCCTGCCCATGGCAGGGGGGTTGGAACTGGATGATCTTAAGGTCCTTTCCAACCCTAACTATTCTATGATTCTATAAAACAAAGTATTATTCCCAATCCCTTACACCATTTCTTTTATTCATAAAGTAGTGTTTTTCTTCTAAGAACACATTCATATTAAAACTAAAGGTTCCAGTTGCTAAAGCTCATTTCTCATTGGAAGGCAGGTAAGCAACTTAACTAGGCTGCCCATGTGGTCTTATTTAGCCACATGCTCTAACTGCCATTCAGCAGTTGGGCCAAGAAAAGCAGGTTTATATGGAAATGAGAGTACCTCAAAAAGTTCTCATATATTTCATCATCCATTGTAGAGCTGTTTCACAGCTCCATGTCTCAGCTTCTTGCAAGAAGTAATTTTGAGGTGGAGTTCAAACCTGCTGCCTACACCAGAATCTTCATCCTGAGATTTAAATTAGGAGGCAGTATTTCTCTTTATGCATCAGAGTGTCCTGAATTGAATAATCCTGCCATGAATGCAACATAAACTATGATGTTTGTAGATTCCGGATTCATGCCTGGAAAACAAATATTTGCTACAGGCAAAGAACCACTCAGCAGGAAGAGAGGAGTTTTGGATTCCAGTCACTGGATGAATGTTAGTATAAGGAAATTTAATTCAGTTCCCTAAAAACCATGTTTTGCAGTCCTGTGTCCACATGTCTCTTCATCCATCAACCTACCCAATATTCTTTTTAACCATTACCTTATCATCACAAAACTTGACTAGAGACTAGAAATCTCCAGGGTAGGAAATTTCCATATAGCATTAAAAATGACTGGTTTCACAGAGGAGAGAAACTCACTGCAGGATCTCCACAAGGAGAAAGGCAAATGTTGAAGCTCACCTGGCTGGCAGCTAAAATGGACCAAGTGGAAATCAGGAGCCCAACTCCTCCACTGCAGTCTGAAAGTATTATTTATTAGAATAAATCTCTATTTTTCTAACAAAATGTTTTATTTTTATAGATGGTTTTGAACTAATAATAAGATTTTTTGTTACTACAGTGTGAAAGCTTAGATTGCATTTGACAGAGCGGGTGAAATTCTGCTTGCATTTAAGGCACTGGGTGTTTTATTTAGCACTGACTAGCCAGAATCTCTTGCCATGCTATCTTCTTCAACACGAAGCGCAGCTGTGAATACATCTGTTGCTTTGTTTTGGTTTGTTTCTGATTTTGCATTGCTTGGTTTGGCTGTCGAGCAGAGGGGGGACTCGGTGTAGGAACTTGCTGCTGTATCTGTCATCTCACCTGAAGCAGTTCTCGAGATTTCTATAAACTGTATATTCTTTGGCTCTTCCACAAAAATGTGAGAATATTCAGATAGAGCTGTAACTGATGCTACATCCGCTGCTTGGAAAAGAAGATTTCATGTAAAGATTAGCCAAAGGAACAAAAGACCTTTCTTCACTTTCATTTATTCGTGGCGTATTCAGTTTACTTTTTATCAATCCTTTAGCAAAAATAAACCCTACACACAATTTAATCTGTGTAGAAATGAACCCTTCCATTTCAGTTGTGTTGCAGGAATGAACTGTGCGGGATTTTGAGCATTTGCTTGAGACATGGGGAGCTAATCAATGTTAAAATGTAAAATGATGCAATTAGACCTCGTTTTAAAAATTACAACATCCAAGCAAGCAAAGAAGCAAACACTGTTTGCTTTTCTTCCAAGAAATCTTCTTCTTATGGAGACAGGCTGAGAAAGTTGGGGCTGTTCAGCCTGGAGAAGAGAAGGCTGCATGGAGATCTCAGAGCAGCCTTCCAGTATCTGAAGGGGGCCTACAAGGATGCTGGGGAGGGACTCTTCATCAGGGACTGTAGTGACAGGACAAGGGGTAACGGGTTCAAACTGAAACAGGGGAAGTTTAGATTGGATCTAAGGAAGAAATTCTTTCCTGAGAGGGTGGTGAGGCACTGGAATGGGTTGCCCAGGGAGGTTGTGAATGCTCCATCCCTGGCAGTGTTCAAGGCCAGGTTGGATGAGGCCTTGGGTGCCATGGTTTAGTGTGAGGTGTCCCTGCCCATGGCAGTGGGGTTGGAACTTGATGATCTCAAGGTCCTTTCCAACCCTAACTATTCTATGATTCTATGATTCTTATTTCCATGGTTCATTTACTTAAGGCTTATTTCCTCTTTGTCTTATATGATAAATGATTTCTCATTATAATGTAGTTTTCATCCTTGAGCTATTAGATGTCACCAGCTTGAACAAAGGAGTCGTCACATAAGTCATTATATGACTTTCATTTTTCTACCAAAATCCTAAGGCTACTATTGTAAGGGCATGAATTCCAGTCTTCAAAAACACATATCATCCTTAATCTTATTAATGTTAATCCTATTTTATGGCACCATGGACCTTGCAGGGTAAAGCTCTTCAGTGTACTTAAATAGTGATATTATTGTTCTGATACTACTGCAGTGAGGTGTAATTAACCAGTCTGCACCACTTAAAGTCTCAGGGAATCAAATCTGGTCTATAGGGAGGAACAAAAAGGAGGCAGAGAGGAAGGGGAAGAAGGAGAGAATAAGGAGGGGAGGAGAGAAAAAGAAAGAAAGAAAAAGAAAGCAGGAAGGAAATTAAGAAAGGCAGGGAAGAAAGGAATAATTAAAGAAAAAAGATTCATTTGGGTAATGAGAAAAACCAGAATGCACCAATGAGGAAGGTACCGATTGTTCTTTTTTTACCCACAGTGCTTACCAACCAGCAGCAGGAGGATTGTGCATGCTCGCAGGAAACATCCTGCTGTAGGATGTGAGGTTTATAGAGATATGCTTCTAATGACCTGACACCATTTAGCTGCTGCCCATAAACCAAAAGTAGTTTGCAGAGGAAACCTGTGTGTCTCAGTGGTAATCCAGCATAAATCAGATACAGAGACATGGAACCTGCTCTAAAATCCACAGAGGAACGCTGTCTTTAGGAGGCTTCTACTAAGGTCCATTATGATTATGCAAAAGACATCAGACCTCATTTCCTCTGTCCTATTTTCTTTCTTTCAAGCTTTTGTGGAATGAGCCAGTAAACTGTTAGGAAGCAAGGACACAGCATTCATGTTCTGAAGAGCAAATGACACAGTATCCTCATAATTCCACTCAGTTTAACATGAGCACCTTCCTATCCGCTGCAGCTCCCGTTGGAGCCATCACCTAGCTCCTCCTGTCCCACTGCGTGGAAGATCAATATGATCCACAGAGTGTTGAATGTGGCCTCATTGAATCTGAACCTGCTAGGATGCCAGCATAGTACCAGCAGTCAGAAATAGCATCAGATATACCATGAACTTTATGACTCACTAGGGAGTTATTTTGTACCAAATACTTCTGACTGAGTAAGGCTGGTGATGGACACTTCTTCAGTACATCGCAAACTATGTACTTTACAGCAAACACTACTTTCCTTCACTCTTTACTACACACATTTTGCTATCTAATCTCTAATGGTGGTGCTTGCAGAATGACTTAGTACCGTGCGCATGGGCTGCATGCATTTCCCCTTTAAAATACTCTTTTCCTTTTCTAGGTGCTGTTGGCTGGATGCCTGTGTACAATATGTCCAGTTTGTTTTTCCACCAGCCACCACTGCTGTGGGAGGTCGTTCTGAGATCGAGAAGACAAATCTCTTTGAGTTTGCCTCCTGAACCCAGGAAGAATGAGCACACAAGCTCAGGCACTATTTACAGGAGTTTCAGTGAGAAATGTGAGTGCCAAATGAGGACTATTTTGTTTTCGTGTTTTGCCTTTGTATTGCTCAGTCAAAACAAGTTAATTTTAAACCGAATGTTTAAAGAAAAGAAAGGGAAAACAGAGCAGCTCTTTGTGAGGTGTTATTTTTAGTTTCACCAACCCAAAATGATTCTGATTTCTTTAGGTTTAGACCTTGCAGTGTTATTTATCATCAAATAAATTTTTGTACTACCTTATAGACCTTGCTAGTCAAGGATTTACTCCTGGATGAACACTCACGATCATCCCGTAATACAGCATAGCAGAAGCCAGCGCAGACAGTGCTACATTGCTGAAGCTTGAAATTCTACACAGGAGCATTGAAAAAGCAGAAGTACCATTAGATTTCACCCCACTGGATTTCTTCCGTTCTCACTGGCTTTTCGTCCTGTGTCACTGCTTTATTTCTCTTACCCTATGCAGCACAGAAAGCTGAAATGACATATGCTAATATTTTCTGACATGACATTCAGTCTCACTTTCAGCTGCCACAAAAGGACAAGAAAACTTATCTTTGTATGCATTTGGGCAGAGTTTCTTCATGGTATTTCTCTCAGAGAGTCATCCTCATCCCTGACCTGAGGCAATGAGGAGCTAGTCTCAGTGCATCAGCAGGGTCTATAAAAGGTCCTGCAGACAGATCAAGGCATGCCATGCCCTGGTGTCCTCCCTTCATTGCCCAAGCATTCTGCTTTGATAGCAATTCCAGATTGCAGGGTCTGATTCTTAATAAGCAAGAAGCAGTTCCATGTTAATAGTCAGTATTCAGCTCAGCTAAGCGTTACTCAGCTAAGGAATATGACTCCTCCTAAACCTCCTATTTTTCATTCAGAAGAAGCAATTGCATTTTTTATCTGCTGAGCACAAGGATTTCACTTCAGAAGCCATTAACCAAATGGTCTAATTAGTTCAGTGGAAGGTGCTTTGTTCTGCTATCAGATGTTCCCGTGTCCACTTCTGACCCTGTTCTCAACATTCTGTGGCCACTGCTGAGCCATAGGTTTTCATAGCTCCACATTCCAGTTCCTGTACCCACTGTTTGCTCAGATGCATGGGCCCTGCCCTGTGTAGCTGGACCATTTGACAGGTTGACTATCATCGTTTCTTGCGCAGCCTGGGAAGGGCATAACATCATTTTAAATTTATGAGTGCCATGGGGATGCTTTCAAGCTTCACGGCAACTACTTCTGCTTCTCCTGCTGCCTCAAAGACGTGTGTGTATGAGGGGAGGGGGAACAGAGACTGCTCCTGAATTGATGACCCAAAGAAAATGCCATTCTGAGCAGTGGATGAGACTTTCCCAGGAGAGGTGCTCAGTGTCAAAAATGATCTCTGTTTTGCTGTCATAAAATGCATTCTGGCAGGTTGTGGCTAGGCTGGGTAGTTCAGCGCAGAGGGTACCGGAGGGAACTGCTTTCCTATCAACCTGTATACCAGAAATATCTTAACCATGACAGGCAGCTTCACCTTGAATAATTGGTCCAGGTACACTTATTCATGAGAAAGTACAGGTATATCTATAGATGGGAAACACTCCCAAAACACAGATGGTAATAATTTGAAAACAAAACCCTCTGTATTTCCGCTTTTGTTGCTTCTTTTCACATTTACCAGACTGAGTATATTCTAACATGAAGATGGATTGGCACAGATGGTTTATCCTACAGAGCTCTGAGAGCTAGCCCAACCTTTTTATATGTGTGACACAAAAGCAGCGCATACCATGACAGTGTAAGTTGGACTAAGCTCCCCATGTGAGCTTTAAATCAGGTAGCAGAGGTGTCGCTAGCATGGGAACTATTGCACTGAATTAGTTGCCTACTGTAACGCCAGGACTTTGGGTGAATTCATGCCTCTTCATGACTCAGCTAAAAATCCTTCGTGCTTTTGTTTCAGCACAATGTGAAATTCATATTCTGATTTGATTTCAATATGAACATGGGTGAGGCTTGATGGATTTGACTGAATTTTGCCTTGAAATCTTGTTTTCTTTTGTTTTTCTTAGCATAGTAAAGACATACTAGAAATGTGCAAACTACTCATTTCTGTGACTGAAAATGTTAAATCTTGGGCTGTGGCTCTTGCAAACTGAATCCTGCATTGGTGGTTTGGTGCATTTGCAAACCTCAGGCCATGTGCAGATAATTCAGCCAACACAGGCTGAGATTGTTGGTGCTGCTGGGAGTCATCAGATCTCACTCATCTCAGCTGGCTTCCTTCCTTCCTCCCTTGCAATGCCTAGGTATCCTGAAGGTATGTATGAATGGGAGCAGTAGAAAGTGTGGGGAAGCTTTAAATGTGAGGAAGTTTTTATTGGGGAGTTGGTGGTCTAATTTGAGAACCAAGGGTTAAGCTCCCACACTTGTGTCCTCTAAAATAGGTGTCAAAGTCATAGTGAAAAATATAACTTGCTTTTAGCAGAAAAGCTAATCACTAAAATAGCTCTTTCTTTACTTACTCGACATGTGTCGCATAGATGGTGCTAAGAGGAGAAGTGTAACCTTCATCTGTTCATGCAGACCTTTCCTTCAAAGCACCTCATCTACTGTGTGCTTCTTCCCACTGACAGAGGATGTAAAACTTCACAAACTGGAGACCACATCAGGGTGAGCAGAAAGCTAAAGCTTCAGTGCTTCAGGTAATAAAGAATGGGTGCATGGTCAGTAGGAAGTCTCACTGATGCTGAAACCAGAGTTCAGGCAAATGCAGCATAAAAATCAGAGGGGGAATGACTAATTTTTTTCCTTAAATGCCCCTCATTCATCTACATGGGGAAAGAATGACAGCCTATAAAAACAAAACTCCTGAAAAGCTGTTTTGTGTTTTTCCTGCTTAGATAGAACTGAAGGGTACGAACTTGCATTTTTAGATATATAAATTTAAATGTTAAAAGTACTGGTGCACAAAAATAATCCCACAATAATTCAAGTCCTCAAATAATTCATATTTCAGAACAGCTGACAAAAACTCAGAAAAGAGGCAAAGGAGAAAATCAAAAGGGAAAACTATGGTGGAATATCAGGAAGGGGAAGAAACAACTGTAAGGAATTAAAGGTAGAGAGGAGGTCTGAGAAATAAGGGATGCTGAGATAAAGCTCTTTTTGTCTGCATCCAGGAGGATGTGGCTAAATCATGAGAATCCTTGTCTAATAAGTGCTGGATACATGAAAATACCTGCATCTTCCCATGACAGCGAGCTTAGTTTGGTTCTCTTCTTACTGTCTGTGAAGTAAACATGAACATAAAAAGGGAAAAGTTTATTTTGTTTCATGTCTTTCATTTCCACCCAAAGCAATTTTATTCTTTATACATTTCTTCACATGCCAGCGGTCAACATTTTGACTTTGGCAAGAAGCAGCCTAAGTCAATAAAAAGGAACTCCAAGTGTCATGCACAATAAAGACTTGGGTACAGTTTTCCAAATGACTGTAAAGTGAAATTTACTGAAAAGCAGGCAAAGAACTCATATCTAGAAATCAAATCTCTGCTTGTAAAAGCCAGAGGATAAATTCTCTTTTAGAAAAGCTCTCACATATATCTCTCAGGCATGTCCTATCCTTGCTTAAATATTTGAGAGAGGAAAAGTGTCTGGGATAGGCGAGAACATTTCCATAGTCATGTGTTGGAAATCTACAGCACAAAATTGAATTGCTTCACTCTTTTAAATGACATTTCTAATTTTCACTTATCAAGTCTTATGAGGTATAATACAACTTTTAAAGGCAAACAGAAAAATCAAATAGCAGCAACAAAAGACACATCCCAGTGTGTATTTATTTTACTTTGTAATTCAAGTCAGTCCAATTGTGCTGCAGGGTATTTAGTTTATGCAATGCTGAAGTTTGAAAACTACACCCAAAATTATTTTTGGATCATATTTAGTGAGATTTATAACGCAGGAATGATTGATTTATTTGCATGTTTTGGCATTTTGTAGTTTGCTCAGCCCGTGCTCAAATTCTGATGCAGACAGGCTTTAAAAACTAACATTCATAGCAAAGAAAAACATCTTTCTTTATCTCCCATTTTCTAATGTGAAGACTTAATTTTAAGAGTAGGTATTGATTTTGATATGACTTTGATTTTTAAATTGTATCACATCCAGCTGACAATCAGTCACCAGTGGTGTCCCTCCAGCTCGGTGTTAGGGCCGCTGTTGTTTAATATCTTCATTGATGATCTGGATGAGGGGATCAAGTGCACCCTCAGTAAATTTGCAGATGACACCAGATTGGGTGGGAGTGTTGATCTGCTGGAGGGTAGGAAGGTTCTGAGGAGGGATGTGGACATTCCTGTTGAGGAATGGCTGGTTTCACAGTCCCATTAATTGCGCCATGTGAAGTACTGGTCTTCAGAGAGATGGAGTTCAATACTTAGTATTTAGTGGTTATGGTTAATTATATCGCTTCTGCTCTGAAAGAATGACATATTAGGACCTTCTCATGCCATTTTCCATTCACTGGGAATTGAGAACAAACCTCCACCATCTTTCCCAGCAGCATGGTCAATATTGGACACATTGCAGAACTGGGAATTTGATGAATACCCAAACACAGCAGGCTTTTCCTGCTGTGTCCTGGTGCAACAAACTGCATGGTTATGGGTAGCTTTTTGGATGTGCCCTGTTTGGGCTAATTCTGTGCATTGCTAGCAGTAATCATGCTCCTTACTTCCTCTGGAGCTTTTTTGAATCCTCCTGTAGCTCAGAATAGAAATTACTTCCCCAAGCTGTGCAAATGCAGGGATCACTTGCCTTTTGTCTCCTGCTCAGCCTGTGGAATAAAATCAAAATCACCTGTTTTTGATCAGCAGCCCCAAGATTTGCAGGTCTGGTTTGTTTCCCACTCAGGAACCCCAATAATATATCACGATTTAGGGGTAAAGAAGGCAGGGGGAATTAGTTGTTCTGGGTGAGGGTGAAGGGCTGAGGGCTCATTGTGCATAGGGGACAGGAAACCAGAGCAGCTACCACTCAGTGCAAAGTTCCCTTTCTGTGAAGCTCTGGCTCCATTTCACAGAAGGGGCCGTGCAATAAAGGGGAGCAGTGAAGCACACCTGTAAATGCCAAGCAGGCTGGGACTCGCCTGACTGCCACAAGACCTTCCAGCTTTAGTACAAACTAAACCTGAGCACCATGCATGCTTTTAGGTGGTAAAATTATATCCCTGTTTCTTGGTTTTAGGCAATTTACAGTCTGTGCTGCTTGTCATTTGGACAAGTGTTTATTCCCATGACACCTAACCCCACTGCTGCAGGGAACAGAAACTTGTCCATTCAGTTTGAGCAATATAGAAGCAAATATCTCCACAACCAGCACTCATGAAATCTTAAGACTGACTTCTTTGTCCTTTTCCCCGTCAAACTTTCTTTTAAGTTAAATTCACAATCAAATGGGAGCTACCCTCCATCCCTAACGGGGTTCATTTTGCTCCACCATGGCGTGTTTATTGTTGGGTTGTTTGGGGTTTTCTTCATGGTAAGACAGAGAAGATACTTCTCTAGTATCATTTCTTTAAACCAGATCTGGCTTCACTAAAAATGCTTAACTTCATTGAATGAATAAGGATACACCTCTGCATATAGGTAGCTGAATTAAGAGGTGTTGCATCAAGGATTCTGCTTTAATAGAAGGCATAGAAATACCACAGAATGGGACAAAGAAAATCATAAGAAAGCACCAGCCTTAGTCATAAAATATCTCCCTAGTATTTATTTACATACAGAACATGTTCCAGATTTGGCATTCAAACAGCAGAGTACGACCATTTTCCAGTTGTAGTTTCAAATTATGATGTTTTGTTGCTTCCCAACATATCTGATATGGAGATTTAAGACTTCATTCATACTTCCATAATTTTTTTCCTGTAAAATAATGCTTGCAAAACCCCCTGAATGCTGAGGGGGATGCCTACCCATGGATATTATCTCTCACCTCCTGTAAGCCAAAGAAAAGGTAATATATGGTGTAGGGCCTGACCCAAGAAACAGTGCTTTTCTTTCTGCATCACCAAAATGTGTCATTAACCAAAGTCCATGCTCTTAATCCAGTCCATCCAGACAGCGGTCCTGCACCTTTTTTATCTTATTTCTCTTTCCAGCACTTGTATTAGTGTGTTCAATGGAATCACTGAGAAGAAAGAAAAGTCTTTTAAACTACTGTGGAAGGTTTGGGTATGAAATAGAGCTTCATAAAGGATTAAATCTTTGAGATCAGAGCTTCACTTTGGCCATTACACTGATATAAGAAATGGCCACTTAAGAGCTAGGGTTTTGACACCATCATAAATAAAACCATGGCTGAAGAACGTTACTGAGTTGCAGATAGAGCTAGAAAACACATGGAAGCTAGCCCTGTTTGCATCTTGCTAATTCTATGCCCATCCATCCAGTGGCAGAATGATTGATGTCATTTGTTTTTCACTCATACTTTACTAGCTCCCAGAACAAGAAATGCTTCTATGTGTTAGAGGGATTTGCAGTGTTTCCCTAACGGCAAGAGAAAAATAATTACAAGTGTAAAAGAAACTCCATGACCTAAATTAGAGGATGCACTATGTTATGTACAGAAGGAAGAACTGGGTGTGTTATGTACTGTGCTCAAGGCTAACTAAATTCCTCAGCTTTAGTTGGTTTACCATTAATTACCTGTAATTATTTTTGTCTTTTCATTGAGATTTATGTTAGTCTGAATCATCCTTTAAAACCTAATTAAATCAGCTATTTCCTTTTCTCTTAGGCCAGTTCAGTGGTAAGTTTGTTCTCATTTTTTCATACTTGGGTATTAATCTATTTAATGTTTGTAAAAGTCTCTGGAGAGGAGGGATTTGCCTGAAACAAAGTGATGACAATGAATGAATCTCACTGATTTCAGAGGGGTTTTATGCACTCAGGTGACTAGATTCTCTGAAGTATTTAGAGATCTTGCTTGATACCTTGTGAGAATCTGGATCTGGCCTCACTAGGATACTGTCCCACTACTTATGTATGAAGATTCCACAAAGGCTAACCCTATGGTCATACATTTCAGCTCTTGCCATGCCCCTTCATCACTCAGTCTGCAAATGATGGAACTCTTCACAGCTCCAGGTGCTGAGCTTTAGGTCTAACAAGAGAATCCCAGGCTTACAGCTTCATGATAACCTCATTTCAATCCTTATCTGAGGGTCCAGGTGATGGATATTGTAAGTGCAGTATTAATACTAATTAATATCAGGCACAGTTGCAATGGGAATTTGACTACACAAGAAAAGAACCTCTCTTTCTGTCTTTTTTTGTGTATGTATATATATATAAAATATATTTAAATTAATTTCTATGCTTCACTTTTAATAAGGAGAGAAGAATTCCTTTCCATGAATTCCTTTGTAGCTATATTTTCAAGCTGCAGTGTATTTATTCACGTCCTCTGACAATGAATCTGTACAAGCTCCATCAAAACTGAAGGAGTTGTGTCTACATAAAACTGATTTCAGCACTGTTCTTCCTGGTAGTTAGAAGTAAAATATACACATTTTCAGAATCCAATAGAACATTTAAGTGCTTTAGATGGATGCAAGTGAGGCTGTGGCAACCTCTGTAATATCCTAGGCCTGAGCTCATCACTGCTCTTTTTAATTCGTCTTACATAATTCATGAAAATTAGGAAGTAACAGGAAGCCCTTAAGCAGCAGGCAGAGAAAAAGACTTTATAAACCAAAAGCAAACACTGATATCTGGAATCCAGAACTTGCTCTTATTAAAAAGCATAATAGGGTCACACATAGACAGAAAATGGTAATGCCTTTAGTTTCTCAATAAGCAGGAGTGTAAGAACACCATTAATTGTCTCCTAAATTAAAATCCTCTTTATAATGATGAAATACTTTAGTGATTTTAAGGCACTCTCATCAAATGTTTTAATTTGCTCTTACATTGAAGCACCTCTTACACCAGAGTTGCATAGCATACACTAATTACTGATTCTTGCCTACAGCTTCAGTGCTTTAAGGCGTCTCATTCCCATGTATTTGTATCTACTTCCACATAACCATGCCCTCCTTAACCATTCTATGCATATGCAAAGTGTGTTTTAAGTACAAACAACCCCTTCAGCACGTGCAATTTTAGTTCTGAACTCTTCCGAAAGGAAGAAGGGGGTATGCTTTGCAGAGCTGAGTGAAGGCACGGCTAAACACAAATCCTTCGGTGCAGCAGCGTCAGGCTCATGAAATCCAACAGGATTATACAAAGAATAGATATATACTTTTTTCATCCAAACAATGGAGCAAGAATGGATTATTTATCAGATAAAAAACAAACCCAAACAACCCACAGTACTGTTTTGTGGAAGAAAGTAAATAGTCGATTTAAATGCATTTGCAGTTCTGGTAGCTGGCTTATATAGGGTAAGGGAGCTTAAATCATTTAATGGAACTGTCTGATAACTTTCCCACTGAATATCTAAGGAGAAGCAAAGTGAAATTTAGAATCTTAAGTTGCCTTTTTTAAAGCTTTTCACAGATGTATTTTCACCAATATGAAAATATATTGTTAATGCTCTTAATTGCTTGAAATGTTGTCTGTTAAAATAATTGGGGAGTAAATTGTTTTAGCTGGAAGTCAATGTCATGCAGCCAAACCACCAGATTCTGGAGGCAAATAACAAAATTCAGTTCAAAGAGCAATAGCTTGTGTCACATAGAATAATGTTCACATAAGCAGCAATAACAGGTTTTATGCTGCTCATATATTTTATATTATAAGAAACTACCTGATTGCGTGCAGCAAGGGAGTATGGATTTACACAGGATGATAAGAAAATGTCTCCAATCCTCCATATACTCTAAAGTAAGCCTGAACTTGCTCCAAATTTCTAGTCCTGTTTAATTTATCTCTTGCTACTCAGTAGATGAGAGTTGTCATGGGGTAATTCCAGAGGGGTCACAGCAGTTTCACCAGGGATCACTTTCTCCCATTAAGTGTCAGCATTGTTGACTACCAGACATAGGAAACTAATACAGGGGTGCACACTACAAAGCTGAGACATCATCTTCTCTCCAACACACATTCATTTCTGGCAAGCTGTGATATAGCCTTGAACTAAGTGTATTTCATGCATATAAATGGATAGAGTGAATATTTGTAAGGGCATAGCAAATAGTGTCTATTTTACTGGAACTATTCCCCCAAATTCCCTGTGTTTTCCTTTAAAAAATATAAAATATGTATTAGAATTGTTTTCTTTTTCAGTGTTAGTGCACCTGACATGAAACACAAAGGGATCAGAACCCTGTATGGTGAGCCAAACCTGAACCTGATGAAAATCAGTATTCAGCAGCTTAATATCTGTTTACATCAGGTGAGAATTGAGAGCAGCGCTGTAAACTGAATAGTGCATACTGCATATGAAATGAGCTTTCTGCAGATACTGGGGCTGGGGAGCATACATAGCTGTGTTTCCTCTTTTAACACTAACTTCTGCCTTTTTCCTTCTCAACAGATTGAATTGAGCGGGACAGTAAAGTGAGCTCATCCCTCTGGTAGAGTCCTGTAATACAATTTCTTGTTTAACTGCCAACATATAACCTTACGTGTAATTATAGTTTAGGAGCATTTTGCTTAAGGAAACTATAATTAGTGTTGTAATAGCTAGAATAAGTTTGAAGGCTTTATTCACAGCCAGTAACTGATGATCAGCGCAGCCTCTAGAAGTCATAGGGGTCTGAAGCATGAATAGATTCATTTTTCCTGGTACACGTCCAAACAAGAAAAAAAAGACAATATAATTCATGCTTCGACATTGATGGAAGAAGGAGGGGAGGGAGGGAATTGCAAATATACCTCAGTAAATTGTCCCGCTGTTGGATTGCCTAGAGCACCGAAAAAAGCTCATTCAATTCCAGAGAAGTCTTCTTTTACTTGGCTGCGACCCTGAGACAGATGAGGGACCATCTTCCAAAACAAGGTGTGCATATCCACGGTTTCATCACTTATTAGCAATGTTCCCTTTCCCAGCTTACTTTCTGTATTTTACCTGGACATATGTTGTCATCTTAGACTACATTATCAGCTAAAGATCAAAAAATTCTCCCTTCTAATGACACATTACACGCACATAACATGATTCATTGCACCAACTTTCAACTAGTTTCATGTTAATCTAAGCCAATCTAAGCTTTGCCAATCCCTTAGCTTGTTTGTATAACAGACAAAAAGGCAAAGGCACTTCCAGAAGGTGATTTTCTCCATTTATCTTTGAACTCAGTGACTGCAATCATTAGGTTATTTTGGAGGCCTACCTACTACATAACAAAAATGAGATTTTAATGCAAAAGAAGCTTTGATTGAGTGGAAATATTAAGAGAAAACAATAAAAAACAGTGTCAAGGGCAAGGGCAAAAGGGGAGCCTAATTAAGTCCGGCCCCAAAGCTCAGGTTGTGGCTAGCGTTAGATTTCTTTTATCTAGACACCCTCACAAGACATACACTATTTATTTTACCCTATTAGGATACTGTACATGTGTATTGTAAGACAAGTAACTGCTTTTCAAAGCAAAGTTACTGAAAAAGAAAAAGATTTCACCTTCCTTCTTGCATGCCAACACATGAGTTGAAGGGTTTGAGTTTTGTTTTTCCTGTCACAAGTGAAGACATCACTAAAGCAAGCAAGCCATTTCTTCTGCCTTGGGATTTAGCAGTTTTTACCTTGCAAACAACGCAAGCTGAACCTGGGCCCTGGGAGGGTGAAAAGTTCCTATAAAAAAGACTTTCACACAGACACAGGCCTGGGTCAGGGATTTATCGATTTTATCAGCCTGCTCCTGCAGAAGCATACCAGCTGCTTCAGAGAAAAGTCCAGGAAGCCTTACAGAAGGCAATTATGGAATAACTTGCTGACAGGAAAAATTTCTTACTAACCCCCATTAATTAGAGGTTATCTTCTGCCCTGGAAGCATGAAGACTTACATCCTTTCCAAAAAGATTGTCATGCTATTTATCATTTCTGATCTTCACTGGCTTTTTAACTGCATCTTAAACCACATAATTCTTGGTTCAGCTCTCAAGACTTAATGACACAAAATAAGCAGTGTTTATTTACAATAGAGACACAAACTCTTTTGTATAAATCATACCAAAAAGTTCTTCATTATATCGCAAATTATTGCTAAGGATAACAAAACTGGGTCATCTGGCACTGAAAAATAAGCAGAGCTTTGAGGATTTCCCTCGTAAATTCAGCAGAACATAATCACATTTTGTAACAATGAATTATTACAAACAAGATGCGTTTTTCTAACTTTAAAAAATCTGCTATTAATTATTAACTGGATCAAGCTTCTCTATACTTATTTGACCTTATGACAAATACGTTTGGGAAATTTCCATCTCTGTATTTATGCCTGTCCCTCTTTGGCACATGATGTTAGGGCACACACTCAGGCTTATGTCTGACAAGCAGAAATACAAACTAGATGATTGTAGCCCTGAAGCTGGAGACTGCAGACGTGTAATAGCGGTGAAAAACACCCAGCCAGAGTCCTTTACAATGTTTAAATATAACCATATATCACCCTAGGCAATTAAAACTGGCTTGCTGTTTCCCCTGATGCTAGACACCACTCACACTTCTACTGTTTTTACAACTGATTTTTAAAACAGAACTGCAGCATACAAGATTGATCATGGTGTGGCCCAGGAATTAGGCCACACAGATGGCTTTCAGCCACTAGCACTCCCAGTTCCATTTTGTACTTGCCTTTGGCCATGTTTCTTTTAGGGAAAGGGGTTTTGGGTGAGGAAGCTCGGTAGCTGACCATGCTCCTTTTAATCTCTTTCCATCTCCCCCTGTTTCAAAAGGGGTTGTGTTTTAGTTGGCTTATTCCCAGTTTTTGGCTGGTGACATTCAGTACAGCTCTTGCTGCTGTAAATCATCCTCGTGCAATACTAGCATGGAATCAACTGGTTGATTCTTCTGGGACTGGAGAGGTCTTGACCTGCCTCTGCAGCCGCTGGCTGGAGTGGAAGGATCCCCTCATCTCCCCTCTGCCTGGAACACTCTTAGTCTACAATGCCACAAACTTTGTTTTCACTTAGGAGACCCCTTATATTAAAAAGGGTCTGATCCAGTCTCGTACCCTTTGAAACCTGCCAAGCTGTCTGTGGCTCAAATCAAAGAACCATTTTACATCTCTTGTCATGTATGTCAACGGCTGCCCTTTCAATGCGTACAAATATTGCCTTTGTTCCTGTGACAGACACCGTCCTGCCGACACCTCTCAGCGCTCCTGGTGTGGTTTCTGTGATTTTTTTCTATTCTACTGGAACTTCCTGCCACATCTCTAACTAAACAGAAACCCAAAAGGAAATCAGCTGTCACCTGTCAACTGCCATGCGCATCTAACCTCCCCTTTTCCATCGCTTTCCATTAGTGTCTTTCATCATTTCAAAGGCTTTTTCATGTTTACTTCTTTTTCTATCTGCTCTTTTGGTAAGTGCCTGTCCTAGTTTTGACTGGGATAGAGTTAATTTTTCTTCCTTACCATTTTCCTTTCTGGCTACAGCTCCTTTTTTTGTTGTGTTTATTGCATAGAACCTACACATAAGTGCCGGCTCCTCTTTGTCCTTCGGAAATGCATACTTTGGCCTCAGGAAGAGGTCTCCCCATCTGTGTTACAGTGGTGGCCTTCCTATGAGGAGGGTTACCTTTGGCATCCACCGCTGCTTACCAGCCCAGCTCTGCTTTTGTGCAACAGCTGTTTGGCTCACAACGCTCAACCGTGTTCTGCACCCTACTGACCCATGCTATAAAGCAGCACTGGCTTGCAAAAGACCAGATGGATGGAGTAGAGAGATGTGAGGGATTTTTTATGTGACCCCAAATACTCAGAATTCAATCAGATTTGGCAGATACCGTATACTCTACAGCAAAAGTCCCTCATTCCATAGGCAGAGGAAGGAAGAAACTTAAGCACTAATTAAGTGTGTATTCAACATAACGGTTGTGCAACAGTTATTCTGTATTACACAGCTTAGATTTACATGCTCCCCAAACTTCCCAGTGTAAATAAACTGTAAGTCTATACTACTTATGAGCGTAAAACCACACAGCACTTAAAACCAGCCCATGCAACTACCATAAATACACAAACAGCACATGATCAGAGGCCAACTACTAATGTGGAAGATCAATATTGCTTGAAGCTATGAATCTTTCAAATTTGATCCTTTTCAAACTTGCATCAGATTGCTATGTTTATTACCAGAACCCAATGAAATAATTTCTAATTTCATCCATGCAATGCATTTTTATATATCTAAAAGCACAGGAAGAGATCTTGCCTCACAGAACTTGATCCAAGACTGGCCATTGACTTCCATAGAACTAAATATTTACCCACAGGATTTTCTTTCCTCTTCCACAGCTCAGGGCTTAATAAAATACAGAGAAGCTCAGGAAACAGCCGCTTTATTTTGAGCATCAATAAAGGGTCAGTCTTGTGGGAATTTGGAGGCTTAAGATTACTGGCAAGAGAGAGTTTTCAAGGGGCTGCCCTCAAACTGCTCACAGCATCATTGCACTACTTTTGCAGAAACTCTCCTTCTTTGGAGGCTTTTGAAAGTGTGTCTTCATCGTACATGCCCTGTTAGGTACTTTCCAGAGGAACATTTATGTTCGTGACCTGACTTGGAAAACATTCTTAGATGCAGGGTTGGTTTCCAGCGAAGTTCTGCCTGGCTCATTTTGGTTTCCATGAAACCAAAGAGCTCGTGACTGGCCCAGGGTGATTCAGATCATCTGGTGTTAGATGCCGGCGGCCTCCTGGCACTCCATCTTCCCATCTGACCACATAACCACATATCCTCATAAGGATAAAACTCTGAGTTTTCCTGTTTTGTTCCATTTTCTGCATGCACGGGCCATGGTTGTTATGCCTTACACGTTATGTTATGATAATGCACACAACCTGTGTGTTGTTCCAGCTCTGCTTTTCCCTTTGTTGTTTTCTCTCTAGATGAAACCTCCACCTCTTTAAATTCAATTATATTTTTTTTTCTATATGCAAATAGCATCAAGATTTGGCCCAATTCACATTCTTTGTTTTATCCAGTAGTCAGGCTATATAGTATAATTATATATATATATCTATATCTCCATGCCCTAGTTACATTTTTAACATTGACATATAACAGTGTCACTGAGGCACTGCTTTGTGAGGACACAAAAAGGTCTTTTTATTATTTTAGCAATCATTCTAGTGCTTATTTTCATCTGGCCCTTATCAGCTTCCATCCAGATAGTTTACTCCTGCATAGTTAAATATATAAACATGCACCCACACACTTATCTCCGTGTTCATACACGTCCACACAAATAAACATTTCCAAACATTCCTGGGTGGTGGTGAACCACTGTCTCTGAGAAACAGGCGTATGGACAATGTGGACCTCCACATGCTCATCAGAGGAAGTGGCAGCCAGTAAAAGCAATGACATGGAATATTAGACATTTAGTACCAGAAACTGATGTGAGGAAAAGTGCAATCTAGAGTTGAGAGGATTTGCAGGGTGATGTTATATATATATGGCCATATTCCTGGCTTAGTTTTTTTACATATACAGCAGAAAGAGGCACTTCTGAGAACTATTTTTGGTTTAAGTAAACAAAAAATGGGTGGCATTTCTTATTTTGAAATTATGTGCTTAAGCATTAATAAGCTTTAATTTTAATATTTTACAAAGGTACAACTTACCTGTGGCAGTTTTTCTTCCATTTTTTAACATTGTCAAGTCAATGCACAAACATAGATGAGCTGAACTGCTCAGGATCCATATTTACAGATACTTCACTCTCAAAGTGAGCTGCTAGATACTGTGCACTGATCTTGCAGTAGCATTTAGCAGTGATGTGGAGCGCTGGAGCTTGGAAAATTCCTTCTTAGGGCCTTTCCAGTGTCATGAAGAGACAGGACTCGGAAGTTAAAAGAGATTTTCTGATCTTCCAACCACATCGTGTCTGTGTGTATGGGTTCACTCTGACAGATATCAATCCTCCAAAGTATTCATGCGCCTAAGTCTTCTCAGTGTTAAACCCTTAGTGCTAGGCATTAAAGAACTCAAATCACTAGTTCTATCTACTCATGACATCATGACTTCATATATCCAGGTCTCTACCTTCCTCTCCCTTCAAACCCACAGAACGATGACCACTGACACTCATACAGATTCAGGAGGGTAGCTGGGGAAGAACTGCAGCCCAGACCCATCTGCAGCATAGCTGTTGCTCATGAGTTAGAACCAGGAGATACAAGCTAAATCTCATCTCCCATGAGCAGAAGATCTCTAATGCTCTATTTTATTAAATGGCAATCTGACTTATTTTTTTCTGTTTAATCATTTAAAGACAGTGGCAGCCACCATGCCTTTTTATAAGCAGACTAATGTATCGGCATGTGCTAGACATAATCTGGGAACAGTTCCGTCCTGGAAGCCTCATGGGATGAGGTGGGGAGCATGTACCTTTGGGGGCTCGGTGGAGAGGATGACATGCCAGGCTGCTTGGCAGGATCAGGGCTGAGGCAATTCTGGGTTTGCAGAAGGGCTCAAAACCAGAGAAACTTTAAAGCCAGAAAGTGACAGCCGCTTGTAGCTGAGAGGCCTCTGAGGTGAGGCAATAAATGATTAGTGGTTTCCATGATCTCACATTTTGACTTAGCTGCCCTGTTAAGCCTCTGTGACTGTTTATATGGAGCTAGCCCTTAGAAACCTCCTCCATGTGAGGCAAGAAGTGTGTGCCCTGAATAAGAACTTGTCTTCCACATCCTTTTAATGGTTTTAGGGCTCTCACTGAACATCCTCTCATATGTTTTATGAGTACACTATACCTGCAAAAAGTAAAGCCACCAGCACTGACACCTAGAAAAAGAAGGATGTTTACCCTTCATTAGCTGACACCATAGTCTTAGGAGATGTCACTTTACTGAGTGTAGACAAAGTTTTCTAAACAGTGAACAAGAAGGATGATTATTTTTTCCTATTGTTGCTAAAACTCCCAAGTACATATTTCGAACAGCACATGCTCAGAATATTGGTAGAATAAACTCTGAATTGGGATTTGCCAAGTTTCACACTGGTGCAGTTACCAAATTCACATCGGGGACTTACTGATTTACATATCCAAAGTCTGGACCCTCAAAAGCCCAGTAAGATTTCCAGTTGTCTAATTTTCCTAGGTATTCGGTTTCTGCCAGTGAAGTTTTCAAAGCACCTACATACCTGTTTCTTATCATGGAGAAGACTGGAACCTGTCTTAGCCTTAACCCATATTGGGCTTCATAGGATTCCCTGCCTGTCAGTGCCAGGTAGACTTGCTCAAAACTTACCCATTTTTACAGAAGAAAAAATGCTTCCTTTGATGTGCAATCAGATCTATAAATAGGCCTGTTGAGACCAGCTGAAAGTCACACTGTTATTGCAAGTGAAAATGCGGCACTTCCCTCAGGAATGTAATGACTCAAGTCCCTAAATAAGACAAAGCCAAATAAATAACGACAATAACAAGCCCAGGACACCTAAATTCCAAAGCAGTGCTTCAAAAACTTGTATTTAAGTCATTACCCATAGACCACTGATTAAAGTACCTACCTGTAATGTAAAACCCCAAGAATAATTATTTTCCTTTAGTTGAGGTGACTCAATCCTTACCTCCCACAGATGTGCTCTAACCCAAACTGCTAAAATGTATGGCTTTCCAAAGTGGGGAATTTCTCATGTGAAAAGTATTTCATTTTGAATGGAACAGCAAATAGTCTTTGGGCAACAGCAAGTATTAGAAAATTAGGCTTTAGCCTGTGTTTAAAGATAGTGATATTCCTTGGAGGGACATTGGCTGGCCATACAGCATAAACTAGCAGGTAGGTTGCAGATCTTGTCAGCAGGGGAAGGTGCTTTTCTATTTCTTGACCAAGTATTTGAGCCACAAGCCCCATAATGGGCTTTTTAATTGGTTGATTAAGAAAGCCTGCTTGAAGAAAGGTTGGGAGTAAGTGAGCTGCCTCAGCCAGCTTGTGTGAGGAACAGAGTTTGCTCTAGCTTCAGCCAGCAGCAGGGGAACTGACCCTCCCTCTTGCTGCATGATGCTGCTCTCCAGGCTCAGTCCTGTTGTCTGAATGGTTCCTACAAACCACCTGGATAATTTTGCCTCTTTGGTTTCAGTGGCCACCAGAAGTGTTTCATTCCCGTTGCAACCCATGCCCTGGTTCTACCCCGTTGTGTGCTCCCTCTGTTGGTACTCCAGCCATCTCTGATACTATCCTGGCATGACAGCATCCCATCATATAGAATCATAGAATAATTCGGGTTGGAAAAGACCTTAAGATCATGTAGCTCCAACACCCTGCCATGGGCAGGGACATCTCACACTAGACTATGGCACCCAAGACTGTTCAATCTGGCCTTGAACACTGCCAGGGATGGAGCATTTGCCACTTCTTTGGGCAACCCATTCCACTGCCTCACCACCCTCTCAGTAAAGAATTTCTTCCTTATATCTAACCTGAACTTCCCCTGTTTTAGTTTGAAGCCATCATTTTTTGTCCTATCACTACAGTCCCTGATGAAGAGTCCCTCCCCAGCATCCCTGTAGGCCCCTTCAGATACTGGAAGGATGCTCTGAGGTCTCCACGCAGCCTTCTCTTCTCCAGGCTGAACAGACTCAACTTTCTCAGCCTGTCTGAACATCCTAGGCAAATTTTGGCTCAGGTCTCATCTGTACGCATGTGACAACAGTATCATCTTATATGTGAGGGAGTCTTTGACACTTTATAGGCCCCTTAGTCACCATTTGGGAGCTACATATTCTCTGTGGGCTACTAGCTGAAGAGCCCAGCTTGTGTTGCAATGCAAATGATGACCTCTTCTTTTTGGAAAGAAAGTTGCCATGATTGCCAAACTAAGTGTGATGCTTATGTGTATTTCACACAGCTTGAGGACATCTAACTAACTAGTCACCCCTCAGTATCAGATTGATAGATGTCTTAGTTTCTGAACCTCAAATGGATTGAAGGATATAGACATCCTGTGTTTGCTCAGTTCAGGCGTTAGGACATGTTCAGGAGCAAAGCACTAAGCAACTGCCTCAGATCTCAGTGGTGCCAATATGGATTACATGTCTCTTTTTCTTTCTTCCCCTGATGATTCTTGGACTTATGCCTCCCAAGTTTATTTTCAGGCTCTTTCTTTAGTCAAACACTGATTCTGTTCTTATGCCTGATTTTGGTTGCGATTTCAAGTGAATGCCATGGTAATGTTAAAGGTTGGCCTGAAAATTAGATACTGGAATGAGGAGGTGAGCCTTCCCAAGAAACTTAGTCCTATGCCCACCAATGTGTCTGATAATACTTGTCAAATATTTGACCAATTCAACTCTGATTTCCCGTTTTCCTCAAGGTTTTTAAACCATCCTTGTTCTTTATACACTTTGTTCATAAAGCCCTCTGGGAATCCTACAATATCACTGCCCTGGGCAGGACTGCTTATGGCAGAGCTTGTCTAAAGTTTGTCTTTTAACATGGCTTTTCTGGCCCAAGCTCCTGCATACAGTTACCCACACATTTGCTAATGTGGACAGATGCTTTGCAAATATCTTTGAGAGGAAGGTCAGTTCTGTATATCAAAAGTTCACAAGTCAAGCTGCACTGAAAGACCTCTTTAACCTCAACCTTAAGCATCCTCAGCATATCATTAGGAAGATTAGCAAAGCCTTTAGCACCCCACTGGATTTCCTTACGTATGGAAAGGCCTGGCAGATCAAAGGAAACATTACTTCAAATAGCTTGTGACTTATCTGGCTTACCCTAGCACCAATGACCTCTCAATCATCATATTTTCTTCCAGTAGGAATTGCTTTTAAGATCAACAGTTTATCCTTGTTTTGACCTTTCCAGCTTTCCCAATATTCCTTGCTAAAATGTGTAATTAAAAGAAATGACAAGCCAAACATTTGGCAAATAAAATGTGTTAAACATAAGAAAATAGTTGCAAGTCATAGTTACTGTGTGGTTCTGCTAATGAAGGGAGTAAGAATACGAGTGAAGTCATGTTTACTGTTTATAGATTTGTCTTGTACTTGGCAGAAACTCTTCACAAACACTGAGGTCAATGATATTTGACCTTCTCCGGCATATTCCAGTTAGGATGTGAATGACTACAGAGGGCTAAAAGGTTAGTCCCTCTTCTGCAGTCACGTCCATATGTGTGTATAGTCCTTCACACCCACACAGAGACCTAGAGACGTCAGCTCAGCGTTTTCCAGCTGCAAGGCCCACACACATGGACTGATGTGAAGCATAGGTGTCTGCTTCATGAGCGTGCTTTTTATAAAACTATTATTCATCAGCTCAGGGTATTAATCACTTTATATTTAAATTTCCTTCAGGGGCTTGTTATTTATTGTGTAGGTGTGTTTTAGCATGCTCGAATATGAAATTCTCATTAATTTAATCAGCACTAAAATATTTTCAGGTTTATTGCTTACAGTTAAAGCTGAATTGAGATATATACATGCAAGAACCACGGAATGTGGGTTTGTAAATAAGATATTTGACCTTTGCCTTTTGCAAAGTTACAGCACTGGCAATTCCTGCCTAAATGAATCATCTGAAGAATTAAAAATCACGTACATAATTGTTACTCCAACATATCTATTTCAGCTGAGCGTCAGCTGCCATTTCCATTGTAAGTCCCATTTTCATGGCTATACAAGTTGATGTTTTCAATTATATGGGGCTTAAACTTTGCTTAGTACCCTTAATTTAACAAATAAGCATGGCAAGTCAAAGTTAAACCACGCTGTAGTCAGGGCTGGTTCAAACAATGCCATTTACCAGAAAAAGGATAAGACTTGTGTTCGAAGATTTTTATACAGAAGGTGAAAAGGAATATGATAAAATTATGGTTTAGATCAGTTCAGTTTGAGTTTAATGACTGTGACGTTTTAACAGCAGTTTAAACTAAGTATTTTGTTACTTCCATTCCATTTCTTTTTTAATTATCCTTCAAACACTGCACCATTCCCACAGCTGGAACATGTATCATCTATCAGATATCATCAGTCTCTCATCCTTAGACAGATGGGGTATGTAAACAGTCTATCACTTATTAGTTGCAATTAAAATCAGTATCAGACAAAGAAAACATACAGTCTTTATGCAGTGGTCCAGAACCTTTTGAGTCAGAACCAGAGATTATGCAAAGAAAGAAATGTGAGCAACGTAATCCCAAAATCTTCTCATTTATCTCACTCATAGCTGTCTTCTATACCTGACGCTAACAGAGAAATGTACCTTTCATTCTCTACTGCCATGTAGATGTTAAATTTGTTAAAACCCCAGTGACATACAAAAGCCTAGAAAGAAATTCATGAAACCCTGTTGTTTTCAAGAAGATAAATTACAGTTATTAGAGTCTATTTGTGAAGCAATATTTATCCTCTCACTTTATCTGTGTAGTCATGGTAAGAAGGCAAAGATGGACTGCAGAATTGATCCAGTTTTGATGATTAAAGGGACACACTTGCCACAACTAAGTCAGGTCTAACAACTGGTGTAACCACTGTTCTGAAAGCTGAGGAGTAAGCATAAAGTCACAAACCGAAAGATGATACACAGAAGTAACTAAAAGGCAGACTAGCAAGGAACAAAGGAGTAAATAATGGTGCAAAATGTATCCCTGTGGGACGCTGGCTGGATGCCACCACTTTAATAACTCACATCTCAGGACACAGAAGAGGGATATTCTGGGTAAAGGCACCTGGGATGCGCCACGCTTCAGCAATCCACTTAATGCTTTCAGGCATTATTAGAAGCTGAAGGGAAGTTGAGAAATGGCTAAATACTGCCTTCAGAGCAGGATATCAGCCCTGAGGATCATAGAATGTGGGATGTAGCACAGACCTGCCTTCATCTGTGCTAAAGGCTACATGACATTCTTGCCCTTCCAATCCTGTGGCACCCTAATTTCTGACATTCCCAAACCAGCGCTTCTGAAATGCTGGATGTACGAGTGATTAGTCTGTTCCACTGGTTTGTAAAACCACTTGGAAGAAAAAAAGGGATCACCAAACTGAATCTTAATGTCCCCTGAGAAGGATCTGCAGAGCTGATTTAGGTCAACAGGAATCCTTGTTCCCACGAGTACTTCCTGAGAGTGAACCTTATTTGAATAATTTAGTAAAAAAAGAAGGGAAAGAAAAATAGACCTCTCTCTCTCTTTATATCCAAGACTTCATAAATACACAGTCGAAACCCAGGTAAACTTTGTGAGATAAGGTTAATAAGTATATGACATATTCATGAAAAGCCATTAGCACTAGACTGAACATAGCTTTACCCAAAGGATTCTGCCAGGGTTTGATTTTTTTCCCTACATTTCCTTCCTTCTTGGCTAAATTCACAAGTGCTGTATTTCTTTTTCCCCTGAGGGTGCACCCACAAGTGCCTGGGCATGGCAGATGATAGCTAATCCCAGCCAAGTGTGACATCATTGATATCTAAGGTCAAAGTCTTCCTATCATAATCCCAAGCTTTTCACCTGTTCATCTGGTGTATATTTGTAGTCTGCTGGCACCACTTTGCAGATCAGACTCGGATGGAAAACTAAACAAATTTGATATGTTGGTGCTTTCACTTGACTCCAATATCCATCCCTTTTCAGGTAGGGTATTAATGGTCCAAGTCTCCGTATATTGTGGCAGGTTTTATGCCTGGGTGGAAGCAGAGATGGTTAGATTCCCTTTACTCAACTTTATTTGGCGCTGAGACCCTCTTCTAAGGTTTGACTTAGCAGCCCAGGCTTCTCTTGGCCATATGCTAACACAGGATCCCTCCTGCATGCACGTCTGTCTGTCTGAAATGGTTGTTCTGGGGAGGTGAGCAGAATTCCAGCAGCATTGCTCACTGCCATCATGCTTTCCTACAAAGGGGAACCACAAACCAAGGCTGGCTGGTCCCCTCTTCCCTCCTGGTGCCTTCACTGAAGTTGCTCTTGCAAAAGCAAACCTGCTGTGAGTGGCAAAGACTATGCTGTGCTGATGCATTTGGGGTGGATGGATCAATTTCCATCTCAGTAGGCTCCATAGATTGTTGCTTCCAAGGGTAATCCTATACAGGCACCGGTACTTTCTCCAAAACCTGTGGTGCAGAGAGGGGAAGGAGATGTGTGATGCTGGCTCAGAGCTGATGACCCTTCTGCAGAAGAGGGAAAAGAGCTGTGTGGTGGGCTCCCACCATATATTATTAGCATTTATAAACCTCATTTCCTGCTGGGAACAGCCACTCAGCACTGAAAAATCAGAATTTCACAGTAGATTGTCATGCAAGTTGAAATAAATCCCTGAGGCAGCACACCACATGCTCTGTCCTGTAGCGTGGCATGCAGCCCTAGGAAGCCCACTAAAGGAGATACTGTAGAGATACACTCTGTCTTAAACTATCTTTTTTATGTGCATAAATGTAGGGTGTTTTTTAATATATGTGTATATATATGTAAATGTGTGTAAATGAGAAGCAGATAAGTACTCTGGGAAATATAATTCCCTACAAATGATAGCTATTATTAGAAAGAAATATGAGACTCTATTCCACCTCTGTACCATCTGTGTTAAACAGCTTTATGGATCTAGCATCACTAAAAAACTCTGGCAGCCTATTTTTCTTACCCTGCTGCCTCTAAACAGAAAAGTATTAAAGGTTCCCTAATATTGAGCAATCAAACATGTTTGCCAAAAGTGACCATCAGCTACACACTATTCTGCTTTGGATTCTGTAAAAAGATGACTGAAATATTTCTTATCATTTACTGTGCTTCTTTCTCCTGCATTTATTTTTTTAATAAGTATTTTAAAATATCCAGCATGGTCTTGCCGTTGTATTTTTAACAGTAGTTTGAGCAGATAAGCTATTTTCTTGCTGATCTCTATATTGTGCTGAGCCAGCTCTTTGCGCTCAATTGCAGTGACCAGAGTAAAAATCCCTCCTAGTACTAAGCATTTGGATCTTTAAAAGTAATGATGAAAGCTGGAAATTTTTAGGTTTTCACTTTCCATTTTTCTGTTGGATTCACAAAACAAGCAGTCGTTTTCCCAAATAAGTCTTTTCTACAGGGCTTCTTTGCTCAGAGAGCTTTGTAAATATAGCTCGTAGAGGGAAGCAGCTCTATAGGGCTGAGTTTGGTTAAGACATCAAACCCCACAATCAAATGGAATAATTAACTGGGAAGATGGATGCATTTCAGAAGATGTAAGAGCCAGGAATGCCTTCTACCTGCACTGAAACTAGTAATACAAACTATTGCTATTGTAGCACAGAACCAAACAGAAGAAAATACTCTCACAAAATAATCTGCTATTATTATTTTTTATTATTATTATTATTATTATTATTAAGGACTAGATTCTGATCATTGTTATAGGATGAGGGACCAGCCTCTGGTCCCATTGCATATTACACTTCTAAACCAGGATTAAATCACATATCCAAAGTCAAGATCTTTCACTTAGGCAGCTCTTTAGCTGGTATGATTTGATTCAACTCTACATATTGTGCCTGTATTTAAACTGAGTTATAACATTGCAGTGTAGATCTCACCTAACCATCTAATTCGTCTTTGTAGCGACTGTCTCCTTGAAACCATAGTGAATAGCACAACTTGGGACATAACTGTGCCTGAAAGCCAAGATGGAATATGAAGTGCCTTTTTTATCATTCTAAGAAGCTATGAACTGTCCGGGGTATGCAACTCTTTGTCAAGAGCACACAGTGCTTTATTTTCTTGCAAGTTCTTTTCCACCTGTACAAGGTGCCTATTTCAATCTACTTCTCCATGATGCAATTCATTAGAACAACATTAAGGAGCGAATCTGAATGCTTGTTTCTTTGACTACACAACCTGTAAGCACAAGGAGGGCAGAAGATAGATTACCAGTGTGAAAACAGAGGTGTGAGTTTGCCCTGTAAAAGTGGCAGGTGCATTGCATGACTACAAAGGGAAACTGCTCTGTTTGGGAACCCTGCCATAAACACAACGGCCTAAGCAGTAAGGGTTACAATGAGCTCATATTTATTTTAATCTTGTTTGCTTCTCTGCTCAAACAGCTCCCTAGATTATTTTGACCTCAAGTGTTCATTCCAAAAAGGAGCTTATCTGTAAACACCACCTGCATGGTAGAGCACATCAGGAGCTACCACTGCCACTGTATTGCTTTCTTATCATTCATAATGTGAACATTTGATTGCCCATACAGCCAGCCTGCGGGCTGCCAGGCTCTGCAGATGGCAAACACATGTGCGCACAACATTTGCATTTTATACCTCTGATGAGAAGAGTCATAAAGGCTTTTCCACCCCGTCACTATCTTGGTACAAATTGTCTCTTTTTAAGTTCCTGTTTTGTGTCTATCTCTATAATTTCCAGATGATACTGGTTTTAAATATTTGTGCTTAATTTTGGCATTGGTAAGCCGTTGGCCCACCCACTGGATTTCCCTGAAGCCAATATTTTATTGGTGCTATCTGGTGGTTTAATTCATTAGCTTCCCTCTCTAGTAAAGGATTAACTTTCATCTCATCTTACTTGCTATTGTGTTTGTAGTGAAAGTAACTTCTCCAATGTCATTCCTTATTAGCTGGGTTGGCGTGGGTAGATGGTAGGCTCAAAGGTTAAAATCAGCTCTCCTTCTCATGTTGGTCATGTCCTAGGGCTATGCAGTCACCTCACCCTTGTCAAGGCATTTGCACGTGGACAGTGATGTGCACCTCTGAAGATGGTGGTATTGATCATGGTGAGAGCAGGAGCAAACCTGCATTTCATACCATGCAACGGTGTTTGCTTTGGGTTTGGATTCGCTGTGCAGTGTGCCTACAGTGAGGGTTTCTATTGGTTTATTGTCTGAAGACTCAAGCCTCTCCATTGACTTGTCTGAGGATATTTGGAACTGGTGAGGACTTAGCCGAATTACCACAAAACCATCTTTTCCCATTGCCCTAATTCTGAATAGCAAAAGTTGAACCTTTTCAGGGACTGAAGAAGGAAAGATAAGAAACTCTACAGACAGCAAAATATGCAAAGCTCAGACCTGCTTTCACTGAAGCAGACAAACTCATTGAAATATTTTCTCTTTTGGCTCTTGAAAAACAGTTCCAATAAAATTATAATATGGGACATTAAAAATAAAATATTTGACTATTTACTTATTTATTCAAATGCCCATTCAGGTATGATGTATCTAATACACAAAAGGAGTCTTTATAGTACTTTGTGTCCAGAGGAGTCATATGAGTCATGTAGACTTCAACAGATGGCAGTTTCCACAGATTCCATTACATAAAAGTATGAAGACAGTGATCTGATCACATGGAAGGTCTCATTACCTCAGTCCACTCTCTCATAGAATCATAGAATAGTTTGGGTTGGAAGGGACCTTAAGATCATTCAGTTCCAAGCCCCCTACCATGGGCAGGGACAACTCCCACTGGCAGGGACACCTCCCATTAAACAATGTCACCCAAGGCTTTGTCCAGCCTGGCCTTGAACACCACCAGGGATGGAGCATTGCTCTCAGACAGCATCCATAGACAAACAGCAAGAACAGAACAAGCACAGACGATTTCTCCACACAAGGATTCCCAGCTTCTGACTACTCTTAGCTCCAAACGTAGTTTCCATGATTTAATAACCCTCAGTGGATTTCTATTCCATGAACTTGTTCAATTTCCTCTTAAACCAGTGTAAACCTTTAGCATCTACAATATCATCATTCTTGATTTTATAGACCTTGTCATTACCTTTGTTGGCTGCTTCTCTTCTGGAGGAGTCCTAGCTGATTTGATGGTTTCCAATGGGGGAGCTGAGAGTGATTGCCATTTTGTCACTCTTCCAATCGTTTCCAGCTACATAAAGAAGAAATGTCACAGGTGACCAGAGTAGTAGATCATGTAGCAATTTTCCCATGTGAATTATTCTGTGCTGGGAAATGGGAGATATATGATTATCTTACATGGATATGATCAATCCATAATAATCCTGAAGCAACTTTTTATCAAGCTTTCCAGGTCCTACGTGATATAATGATTAGACTGAGTGTATTGAACTTTAAATTGCCACTGGGTGAATGTCTCAGCCATCAGAAGAATGATATATTTTGGAATATACAGTGTTTACAGGATTGAGATAGCAACTTCTGGAAAATTATTTTTTACTATGCCAGTGTTTTAGGGGCTTTCTGGTTATCAGACCCAATAGAGAGATCGTTCCTGGATAATAACATCTACTTTTTACTGTAGTTCTGATAAGAGATTGTAAGGAGTACTATCAGTATAATTGCCTTCAGGAACAAATGGATTTAACAAAGTATGAGTTGCTGGAGCAGATAATGATTCTGTCCCCTTGACCACATGCTGTTTTATAGACATACAGGGAATCCAACTGCCCAAGTGCTCATTTACACTTCACATGACCATTATTTACACAACTAAATGGCATTTTTTGATCATCTTACTGAGGACTTTGGATATCATAATTATACTCCCATGTTTAAAGCTGGGCTGAAAGTTTATTTTAATTGCTAACATTATAGTAGCTCAATGCCTGTCCTTAGAGCACTGTGTATAGTCTCAGATACTTGCTGTAGAACTTGCTATTGTTTTCCTCCTACTTTGAAAAGAATAAAAACATTTTAAATTAGCAGAAGGCTATAAAGAAACCAAAGGCTGTAAAACTGCCAAATAATGGGTCCCATCAATATGTCCTGTTAGAAGTGAGACTACACAAACTGGTGCAGACATTCATGGTTTGGTCTATCTTCTGACCTAGCCAGCCATAAACCACATCTTCTTTGGAAAAAATGTAGATGTACTAATATAAACTCAAGGAAAAGTGATGGCTTTAATGTGGCTACCCAGGTTTTGGTCTAAAGCAGGCTTATGTCTAGTCAGGTAGGTCTCAGGGTAGAACAAACATGATTGTCTGCACTTGTTGTTTAGACATGCACATGTTTTAAAGAGAGCATGAAGTAAAGGGTATGAGTGGGTCAGAACCAGTACTCCAGCTCTTTGTATCTTTAAGGTATCTTTGTATCTTCTAGGGTAACTAAAATCAAATTAGCATTTTGTGACCATTATATTAAAAAAAGCAGAAAATGGCTAACTTGAGGTGCCTGACCCTGGTTAATTCTTTCATTGTTATTCCACTTCTTTTTTGCTACCTGCAAGCATCAGCTTTGTTAAGAGAAATAAAGACAGTAAAGAAAATAAAGTCCGGAGGAAGGAAATGTGTGCTGCTTTGTCAACAGTTATGCATTGCCATAGTAAATACAACGGGATAGTTCTAGCATACACTAGAATAGCATCACATTTGCTGCTGACAATATGATCACTCAGTTTCATAGGAGAAAACCAGGAGCTTTTCCCTGTGTTAAGTTCTCATTTTCCTAATCTCATTCACTGGCTGGTACCAGACTTCACAAATCGGACATTTTTCTTTCCAAGCCATGCATGGATGTACATTCTGATTCTACCATTAAACTTAATAGAAAAGAATGTGACCTAACCATGTCAGCACATTTTTATGAGTAAAACCCCTGAGTCTCTTATTCAAACTCTTGGTAGCTTATGAGTTTATATGCAGCTTTGGTGAGGGCTTTTAAACAAGTGACTGTATTTTAAAACAGTATTTGTCAGAATTCTGTATTATTACATTTTTCCAATTCTGTTGATTTATATGTAATCTTCTCATTTCCTCCCTCTGGCCTGTAAAAATGATCCTCGCTGCTATGCTGGTCATATAGCAAAAACTGGCCAACTTGTGTTCAAACAGCTATTTTACTGACTCTGTCTTGAAAGTGTCCACTGGCCAAAAATTCACTCAATAATTATTTGTGTCTCCTAAATCTTCTTTCCCTAATTTTTTCCACTCCATTGAAGCCCTTTCTTGACCTAGATATATGCTCTAATTCAACACAATTTCCTTGTATACTCTACTTACCCTTGACCTTATATGCATTTTCTTTTCTTCTGTATAACATGTAGACAGTCTATCCATAACACACTAAGAAGGATCTGTATGGCTTGCTTTTCTACAAAATAAACACAAATTACAACACAAGCCCCTAATTAAGACCCATGGCATAAAAATGCTCTCAGCCCTCATATGGAGTTCTTTACCTTGTACTTTTCTAGGGATGGGTGAAGACCCATCTTGATGCTTGAGGAAGCAAAGCTTATCACTGGTTAATACCACATAAATGCAGACCAACGTCACTTAAATGTCTTTGTCATTTTCGGGCAGATGACTCCCTGTTCACTGAACAATAGTTTGGCAGCTCACTTATGGGTAATGTCTTCATCTTTTAATTTAACTTTCAGCTGCGTCCATAGAGAACACAGCTTTGTTCACACAGCTGTAAGACTCTGACTTGCAATCTGCTCCCACAAGATAACCTCTTCTTAATTGGGTGTGTTGTGGGCTTTCCTTTGGCCAGTGGCTCTAGTTATCACTTTGCAGCCTGCCTGAAGAAAGGCCTAGGACCTCTTAATGAACACTTTGTCCCGGCTTCCTGTCTCCTCTGTCACTGAATGATTAATTACTAATTTCCAGCTATGAATAATTTACATTACATCCTACTTCTTAACCCGAAGGGTATATCCTTGAATTTATGTGCTTTAGATTTCTGCAGACATCTTCATGTGCCTGCAAAGGCTGCATTGAACACCTGCCTAAAATAAACAGTGATTTCCAAACAAGTATGTTTAAATATTTGACATCAGTCATAGAAATTAAGAAATTTATCACAGAGCGCTCTGCTAAATCCAATGTTTCAGATTGTTCTTTTTTCTCATATAGGATTCTTTCAAAATGTGTAGTTTCCCAAATAACTAAACAGCTGCATTTCCCCACACACTGGCCCTTGATTAATCCTTTAGTCTTCCTCCAAAATCTTTCTGCAAAGCCTGGGTTATGATTATTGCCATAGATGTTTTGGCTGCTACCAGCCAACCTCGTTATTTCATTATACTTTTTCTCACAATCATCTCTAGTGATCTGGGCTGACTATGAACGCCCAAGGGGATGTTTTTCCAAACATGCAATTATTCCCAGTTTGCCACTTCAATTGCCAGGACTAAACCTCTGGCCAGTCTCTTGATTAGTTAGAATTAGAGCCTGTGGCATTGTGCTGTTGATCTCTCTTCCCTGGTTGACCTAAATTCCATTGTACACCTGCCATTATGCATTTGCTTAAATCTGGAACAAATTCTGGTACTTGATGTACTGCCAGTCTCAGGTTTTAATTTGGGGAGCTGACTGGGTAAGGTAATTTGTCTCTGCATCAACTTGTGGACCTGCCACAGGACTACTGTGCACGTGCTTCTGAGTCAACAAAGCTCAATGGGATGGAGGGTGCAGCCTTTGCCTAGTGCTGCTCCCTCCTCAAGTGTCCAACAGCATAAGACTGCTTCAAGTACGGCTGCTCGTAATGCTGCTCCTGCTTTTGGCTGGTGCTCCATACACGGGAAGTTCTGAACACATAAAATGAGCACGACACTCAGAGAGAAGTTGTGGGTAAAAAAATTACCATGGAACAGATACCTCCTGCAAAAGTCACTTTTAAAAGCAACCAGTGTAGTTCAAAGCAAAAAAAAGTTTATTGGAGAAATATGTTCACTGGCTTTATGTAGTTGTGCTTAGCTAGAAGGGGTTTGTAGCCTCATTGGTGTAGTACTGTGTTCAGCTCTAGGGCCCCCAATACAAGAGGGATGTGGAGCTGTCCAGAGGAGGCCACAGAGATGCTCCAAAAGCTAGAGCAGCTCTGCTCTGGAGCCAGGCTGAGAGAGCTGGGCTGGTTCAGCCTGGAGAAGAGAAGGCTCCTGAAGGGGAGACCTTAGAGCAGCTCCAGTGCCTAAAGGGGCTGCAGGAGACCTGGAGAGGGGCTTTGGACAAGGGCCTGTAGGGACAGGCCAAGGGGAATGGCTTTAACCTGCCAGAGGGGAGACTGAGATGAGCTCTTAGGCAGAAGCTCTTCCCTGTGAGGGTGCTGAGGCGCTGGCACAGGGTGCCCAGAGAAGCTGTGGCTGCCCCATCCCTGGCAGTGTTCAAGGCCAGGTTGGACACAGGGGCTTGGAGCAAGCTGCTCTAGTGGAAGGTGTCCCTGCCTGTGGCAGGGGTTGGAACTGGATGAGCTTTAAGGGCCCTTCCAACACAAACCAGTCTGGGATTCTATGATTATGATTTTTTCCTAATGTATTATATAAAATGTTTTGCTCTTAACTAACATAAACTATTACCCAGCCAATGCCTCGAAACAAACTGTGCCTCAAAGACAGGAGGCAGCTAAGGTACTTGCAACAGCTGGCAAGAGCTCTGGGGCTATGAACTATGAGTTTAAAGACCTCTTCTATTCTTAGAATATATAAAAAAAAATCAGAATCCTGTTTTCTGATAAGTTCAGATTAATTTTAATAGAATCTACTGAAATGTACAAACTGGAATAGATTAACTAAAACAGGACAATGGGAAGAGTTTCCCAGTAGGCAGAAATTATCATGTCTCAGACTTTATGACACATACTGTCACTGCAACATATAAATTCAAATAATGGTGCAAACAGAATGAAAGCTATTGACATAAAAAATTTAGGGAAGTTATTAGGACAGACAGCAAAATGAATTATTTGTGTCAGGTGTTATCTGTAGTTTTTCAGGTAACAATAAATCTGAAATGTTTCCTTATGTTTCATAAAGCAGGAATTGTACTGAAAGTTTATGTCAATAAGGAAGGTAGCACTGGAGACTGGAATTAAATCTTCCATATCTCTATTTGAAATGTTCACCTTGTCAAAAATAGACAAGGAAACAAATTCTTTCCAGTTGTTTGCTATTTGGGCAGGGACTTGTCTTTCTATATGTATGCATAGTGCAAAGCTCGTTTGAGGTGTGATTGTCTTTCTAAAGTTGACATTAATAATGATGTAAGTAAGCTGTTGGTTAAATTCTTAAGCAATGTTGCCCTAAATTCTTGGTCTTTTTACAATTCAAAGGCAATACATTGAGAAGACAGTTTACATGGTCTCCTCATTTAGCTTATTTCATCTGACCTATTAGCATAGAAGCCTCTGCGTCCCATCTCTTCTGTGCTCAGTGTAGGCTTTCCCTAAGGATTGGGGTAACACACTTCTGCAGGAATAGAGGAGCTTCTGGGATCAAACCTGATTAAATCTGGTTGCTCTATTGCTGGATTTACTCTTGTAAACAATATATTAAAAGATCTGGCCCTTTTTTGCTTAATTCTAGTATCATTTAAATAGTAACAGTTCTTCTATTTAGGGCTCTGTTTCCCAGAGCAACACTGCACGTTCCTGCTGATGGTTGTTAGAAGACGTTGGCAATGGCCAAGTGTCTCTGTTCCCACAGCTCATGAACACAGCAAGATTAGTGAACAGCATCATGTCTTACTAGCAAAGCTGTATCACAAGCTGTCTTTTAGACCTTTGCAATTAGTCATGGAGCACTTACGGCAAAGTCTAAGCGAGATGAATTCATATGTTAGAGTTTTCAAAGGAAGTAAAGGAATTAGAGATAGGAAGATGGTGCCCACAGCCCTGTATATTCCTGAAAATCTCAGCAAATTGATTTGTGCTAACTAACAAGGAGGATTAGGGTCTCCACATTGCTGTGGACTTCCCAGTAAAGTACCCAATTCCTCTCAGGCCTTTTAGCATTGTAGCCTTGAAGGCAACTGAAAAAAATACATTACTGAATCCATGCCAAGTGGGAAAACAAGTCAAACAGCCTTCCAAGAGCACAGAAAACAAAGATGAGACAGGAACAAATAAACAAGGAGAATGATAGCCATATTTCATTCTGAAGTGGGGCTTACATAAAATAAATGGTGGTGAGATTGCTTTCCAAGTGGAGTATGAGAGAGAGATTGAGAAAGAAAAAGCATTTATACATTAAATATCTGGAGTTAGCACTTTCAGTTAAGCTGAAAATGAAGTTTCCAAGGCATCTTGCAGTAGACTGTACAAATGCCTAAGAAAGAGTAAAGGTGTCTTGGATCAGGCAGCACCCAATATGTTTATGCAGCCTTGATGGGAAGGGATGTGTTTATTCAAGCTGCTAGCCAAAATTATATGTGCTAGGGGCTGTTAAGGAAGGGAAAGAATTTATTATTTTTAACAGCGCAATGTTATATGTATAAGAAAACTCACCTAAGAAAAATGGATTGTAAGAAATTGCAAGCAGGGCTTTCACAAACTGGAGAAGGAAAAGGGGAGAAGAAAAACGGGGTAGGAAAATACTTTGAGTTGGAATCTTCATAGTAACTCAACAGTGGTTCAGTGTGACCCAGCTTCCCTGCTATGTGCACCTCCGTCTTTGCACACCTGTGGTCATGCTGTGCAACAGAGATCAGAGAGCCAACCTAGCTAAACTCCAAATATTTTTTCTTAGGGATTAGATTACACCCGGGTAAATTCCCTGAATCAAGGCACAGAACGTTTGTAGGTATTTTGGGAAATAATATCTATATATTCCTCTAAGAATGTGGCATCTCATCATTAACTCCAAAACATACATGTAAGTGAAAAGTCCTTGACCTTGTGTGTTTGAAAAGTTGCAGAGTAATACTGCTAGATTCTGCAGAGACTCCAAAAGGTGCATTTTCTAGCCAGAGCCTACTCACTACAAATATTGGAGCTGTATCTCCTTGCTAGAGTGAGTTGCATTTCACCATTGAAGTGTAACTCATGTGTAAGGGGCTCATATAATCTGCCTGAAGGAATTATTACCGCACTTAAAGCAAATTGTTTTGCAGGCACTGGGTTTTTAGTGTTGTAATAAATCTAGAGTTTCTTTGTCTTGCTTTAGTGCATAGCATCCACTCACTGGCTTTTAATCCCAAGGTATTTGAACGCTTGATATATTCAAAGCAAGAGGTTTTGTTTGCTTATATAAATATACTTATATAAATTTGCATGTCTTAAAGTGCAGACAGAGAAAGACAGGGAAATGAGAGACAGCAAAGAGAAAATGAGGGGATCAGACTAAAGGAAGCTTCCCCTTAGAGTCACTGCTGCTCTTTGTCTCTCATTTGTGATGTTTTCAAGGGAGGTTGAGATCACGGTTCTCAAATAGCACTTGGGAAGATCCAGCTACCTAACAAATGAGTTTGTGGACATCGTGGTCCAGTCCCACACAACCAGTCTCCTTCTGTCTCCCTTGGCAGGCCACTGCCAGTGGCAAGCACAGAAGACATGCACCGTCTTGCAGGCAGTAGGCTGGCTGAGTCTGTTTCTTTCTACAGTAAAGAAGTATGGAATTTCCCTTGAATATTGTTTCAACATAAAAGAAAAATCAAGGTTTTAACAAGAGAATTTCTGTCACTTTCTTATCAAGCCAAACAAGGAAGGGAGGGAGGAATTACTTTTCTAGTAATTCTCTCACAAGCTGGTCATAAAGAGTTTGCTCAGATCCCTGGGAATAGATCTTTGCCAGCCTCATCCAGCCCCACGGGAATGGCAAGAGATTTTTGGTTGATCTTATATTGATGGAAGCTATGGGTACCATAAGAAACTAAATGTCTACTCAGCAGGTATCAGCAATGTGAAGAAGAAAGAATTTTGATGCAGATTGTGGTTAGATGTTTACCTGTGGTGTGGGGAATATGTTGCTTTGAATCCTTTGGGTTTTCTTCTAGGGCAGACAAAATCTTTCTCTGCTATTCTTAAGACAGCACTTCCTCCCACTGGAAAAGCCCAGACACCTCAGCTTTAATTCTTTTCATCCGACCCACTTGGCTTCCCTATTGAAGCAATTTATTTGTTTGATTTCATAACTCAGTAAAACCAGAAATTACACTAAAATCTTCAAAACACTTTATAGAGTGGATTGTGTAGTTTCATAGACAGAGATCTTAGGACCTTTTTTACTGTTTAGCTTCATTGAACAAATTTAAAAGCAAATCTATGAAAGAATTTTGTTTGAGATGATTTAAGCATAGTTTTAAAGAACACTTAGCACCTGCTAGCTTTGTGCTTTGAGCAAATGTATTAGCTGTTGCCAATACTTTTTAATCTGTATCTGTATTACCTTCCATTCCTCTGTAATAGATTACATTTAACATGAATTTAATGAAGAAAAATGGACCTGTAATTATGTTTTCTAGTAAATTGTTGTATCAGCTCTACCTTTAATGTCACTTACAGCAGGTGGGAAATGACAAGGGATTTTGTGATGTTGCCTCAGCAGCCAAAGTGGGTCATGGTTAGGCCGTCTGGGAGGTCACCCTCTGAACCTGCTGTGATTACCTAGTGCACTGCTGGGGTAAGCTGGTCCTATCTCCACTGCAAGGACAAGTTCAGTAGAATAGGGCATCCTGGAATTTGTGAATGATGCCATATAAATAATAAATTGATAATAGTTTAGTTAAATAGGATGCACTTATAATGAACACATCTGTTATTCTGGAGGATTGCACTTGATAAATTAAGTTATACATGTGTGAGTTTAAACCCGTTCACAGCCCACTGAGTATACAAAACCTGAGTCTCTCTTTGTCAAGCTGGATCAGATGGTGAGCTGAGACCAGTTTCACCTGTGTCTGACTCTACCATTCTGTTGCACACACCTTAAAAAGCTGCTCAACTCTATTCACTTGCTAGATAGCAGTATCAGGTTAAAAAAGGACATTGCATTATACCTGGAACTGAATGCAAACCAGGATGCTGTGTCTGTGGTCCAGCCTGATAAACTTTTATGTCTTCTTCCTGAACACTTGTAGACTCCAGCGTTCTTTCTCTTCCATTTCTCTGGCACATGCTTGCAGTCATACTCCTTTGCAATCATCCTCCTCTGTTCAGTACCCTTTCCTCAGAGATCTCACCCTGATGTTGTAGGGCTTCAGAACTGGGGGGAGAAAAAAACCCAGACAAACAAAAACCCAAAACCAAAACCAAGATGCTACTATTATGTCAAAGATCCTTCTCCCATATTTCTATCTTTCAGGTTATCTGTAGTTAAGCCCTTCAGAGACAGCAACTATGGGAAGGCCCCACAGCCAACTGCATTGTAATACATCAGTATAAGGTATATATAGGTATAACAAACCTGTAATACAGTCACGTTCCTTTTGCCCAGATTCTTCTTTACACTTCAGGGCTGTGTCGTTCCAGGATGCTTTTCCTTCATCACCCTTCCAGTGCATAGTACCCTTGCATTTTACCACCTAAGAGCTTAAAAAAAACCCCAAAACATTAAGAGAGCGCCATGCCTTTTTCTCAATTAATTTCTAGTTTCCTTTCTCAGCTGAACAGCTTTTATTAGTGGGTCAGAGTGGAATGAAATGGGCAGAAATCAGCTTTCTGACTGGTGTCAGCTCAGGTATCTGTGCACCAACGTCTTGGGCTGTGGGCTGTTAATTATATCTCTATGCATAGGGATACCTGGTGTGATAGAAAGCTAGACCAGGGCTCTCGCAAAGAATGCCTGTTTGCTCACAAATTGAGATTTATAATTGCTAGAACCTTCTTCCTTAAGCTGTGAACGATCATTAGTCATGCTGATGGGTGATTCCATTACACACAGGTAGGATGCTGGAAAAGCTGAATTGACTGTTAGATCATAAATGAGGAATCTTGTTTCAAAAACTTAAACTGGGTTAAAATGTCATGGATCTTAATGGGCTTCCAAAGTTTTAATGAGGTATGGCATATGTTATAACTTAAGGATTAGCTCATCTAATTTCTGTCCAAAATCTTCATTTAAACAAGAATTTGGGGAGAACATTTCCATCCATAGTTGAAGTTGAACTGCTGTACAAAACCCTGCAGTGGCTGCCTGTGGTAAAGGATCCAAATCCCTTCCATACCACTGTATGACACATACAGTGAGCTTGGAGCCTTGGGAAAAACTCTCTTATCACATGCATATCCCATACATTGCTCTGAAATGCTGAATTTGTATCATCATATTCAGGAACGAACAGAGAAATCACTGAGAAAGACTCCCTTGCCAGGCTTTTTCTGAATGTTTAGGAAATCTTCTGTAAGTTTTACCCTGTTAGCCCTCACCAGAATGTCAAAATACAGAACTGCCATGAGAACATGTCAAAATAACTAATACCCAACTCACTTTTGAGATAATCTAGCATATTGTACGTGGAAAGGACAAAACTATAGAATCATAGAATCATAAAATAGTTAGGGTTGGAATGGACCTTAAGATCATCCAGTTCCAACCCCCCTGCCATGGGCAGGGACACCAGGGAGGAGTGGCTGACACGCCAGAAGGCTGTGCTGCCATCCAGCGAGACCTGGACAGGCTGGAGAGTTGGGCAGGGAATAACTTGATGAAATATAACAAGGGAAAGTGCAGAGTCCTGCATCTGGGCAGGAACAACCCCAGGTTCCAGTATAGGTTGGGGAACGACCTGTTAGAGAGTAGTGTAGGGGAGAGGGACCTGGGGGTCCTAGTGGACGGCAGGATGACCATGAGCCAACACTGTGCCCTTGTGGCCAAGAAGGCCAATGGCATCCTGGGGTGTATTAGAAGGGGGGTGGTCAGTAGGTCAAGAGAGGTCCTCCTTCCCCTCTACTCTGCCCTGGTGAGACCGCATCTGGAATATTGTGTCCAGTTCTGGGCCCCTCAGTTCAAGAAGGACAGGGAACTGCTGGAGAGAGTCCAGTGCAGGGCGACAAAGATGATTAAGGGAGTGGAGCATCTCCCTTATGAGGAAAGGCTGAGGGAGCTGGGTCTCTATAGTTTGGAGAAGAGGAGACTGAGGGGGGACCTTATTAGTGTATATAAATGTATAAAGGGGGAGTGTCATGAGGATGGAGCCAGGCTCTTCTCAATGGCTAACAATGATAAGACAAGGGGTAATGGGTATAAACTGGAACACAAGAGGTTCCACTTAAACTTGAGAAGAAACTTCTTCTCAGTGAGGGTGACAGAACACTGGAACAGGCTGCCCAGGGAGGTTGTGGAGTCTCCTTCTCTGGAGACATTCAAAACCCGCCTGGACACATTCCTGTGTAACCTTATCTAGGTGTTCCTGCTCTGGCAGGGGGATTGGACTAGATGATCTTTTGAGGTCCCTTCCAATCTCTAACATACTGTGATACTGTGATACCTCACACTAAACCATGCCAACCAAGGCCTCATCCAACCTGGCCTTGAACACCGCCAAGGATGGAGCATTCACAACCTCCCTGGGCAACCCATTCCAGTGCCTCACCACCCTCGCAGTAAAGAATTTCTTCCTTAGATCCAATCTAAACTTCCCCTGTTTAAGTTTGAACCCGTTACCCCTTGTCCTGTCACTACAGTCCCTGATGAAGAGTCCATCCCCAGCATCCTTGTAGGCCCCCTTCAGATACTGGAAGGCTGCTCTGAGGTCTCCACGCAGCCTTCTCTTCTCCAGGCTGAACAGCCCCAACTTTCTCAGCCTGTCTTCATACGGGAGGTGCTCCAGCCCCTGATCATCCTTGTGGCCCTCCTCTGGACTTGTTCCAACAGTTCCATGTCCTTTTTATGCTGAGGACACCAGAACTGCACACAATACTCCAAGTGAGGTCTCAATACTATACTGGTCTCAAAACTATACTGGTGTGTCAGTATTTTCTATTTGAAATAACTGTCTTCAGAAGATTTTAGCAAAGAAAATGCCAAGGACATGAATAGATCACTGTGTCATCTGATAACCCAAACCACTTGAATCAAATGGAACTCCCCAAAACTCTTGAGCCCTGAGTCTGTGCCTGCTACCAAAAGATTCTAGCTTAACAGTACCATCCCAAGTGCACACACGTGAGAGTCTTGAAGACCAGCGTGTTGCATTGAGAAGGAAAAGCCTGGTTTGTACATTGTTTTGAATTTTCTTCCATGCCTTGTAGAGAACAGACAAACAGGACGAAAGTAAAAATATACAAAAGGATCTTCCAAGAAAGTTTTGCAATGAAAGAAACTCACAAAGAATTTCCTTTGTTTGGAATCGTAAATACTAAAAAAATCTCTACAAACAAACTTCTTTCAGTAATGATACGAGTTAAGTTCACAGCGTAGGTCGTGAGATCCTGAACCATTAGTTCCATTTTGGGAGGAATTCCTGGAAGAAATTCCTCATAACCCTGGTGAAGCCTGTTGTATCTGACAGTATGGCGAGGTCTCCAGCTGACTGTAGGGTTTACACACACCACCACTGTATCTGCTTGTTGTAGTTTCTTCAGGAGAAAACAAGCTCAGTAGGGAAAGCAGTACCTCTTCAAAGATAAATAGGAAGTCTTTGCTGGTTTCGATATCGTTCATGCAACATGGAGACTGCCATCTTCAGGTCACTAGTTAAACTATAACACAAGAACATCTGCTGGATCTGACGGCCCTGGTGAAACCATCTGAGGGGCATTGCCCCATTTCTAACATGTCCAGCAGCCTGCCTCAGCAGGAGGTTTTAGGTGTTAAGGTCAAGTCCATCTGAAAGCTTGCTTTATGCCCGTGGTATTTTTTCTATGCTTCAATATCCTCTAGCTCACTGATTTATTCTCAATCCATTTCCAGGAGTACGTAAATCATTGAACACTGTACTCCTGAATTTGTCCTAGCAGGATCTAGTAAAACCCAAGAGGTTTAGATCAACATTTTACCTGTGACAAGTAGAGCTGATATCAATATGAATGATGTCTGTGAAAAGGAGACCCTAGAAAATGCCAGTCACTGTCGCTGAGCCAATGCTGACATTGTAGGCTGCGTGCTCTGTGAATGCAGCAACAACATTAAAATGCAAAGGTTTTTGCCCTGAAATGCCTGCAGAAAAAGAACATTTTCACTTTTATTCTCTATTTATTAGTTTAGCTGAAAAATGCAAAACAGACATTTAAAACCTGAATTTAACAAAAAGGGCACAAGCAGTGTTTTTCAGTGCCTTCTGTGTAAATCTCTGGATGTTTTCTACATAAAGGTGTCTGGATAATTATTTGTTTTCTTCACATATTTCACTGGAAATGCTTTGCTTTTTCCAGCCATGTCTTCAAGCCACATAGCTGTGACCACACTAATGTCCTATTTCTTCTGTACAGCTGGTATTTCACTATTGCACTTTGAAAGAGTGGTCTGTAAATCCAAGGAGAACATGGCAAATGTCAAAAGAGGGAATTAGACTGTTTAAAATGCCCAGAACAGCTTCCTTTCTTTTCTTTCTCTCTCAAGTCAGAGCCTGCAAATATACCCCCTACACTATTAAAGGGAACACGCAAAGGACTCTGTAAACATAGAGCTTTTTAAATCTCCATATTTTATAACATAAAATCAAACATTCCAAGGTTTACTTTCTTATCTATTTGTTGGGGAGTTTGTACCTTATTTAAAATCACAGTTGTCACTATGCTCTTTCCCTTGATTTCCCATGTGGGGAACCAGTACTAGAGACACTGTGAACACTTGCTAGTGAACAGAAGGGTCAGGAATGGTAAAATGTATAAAAAGTTACTTTAGGAGCAGTTTCTAATAGTTAGCTTCAAATTCTGGGCCTGCTAGCCAAGAACATGGATGCTTTTTGAATGCAGGGGAAATATGTAATTTTAACAGATGAAATAAATGGAACTAAGCGTGTAATAAGGGTACTGTTCAGTGTAAATGCAACAGAGATGGTCCAATAAAGATTACCTAATGAGGATTAGATTGCCTCCTCTAGTTACAAAGCAAAACCGCATAGCTCCTAATGTTCTGCATTAGTAAAAGGCCCTCAGGAAATGTCCAAACCCAAACTTTTAAACATCAATCTCCAGTGTAGGAAATTTAGTCTTTTATTTACTAGCAATGATGCTACTAGGTACTCCTTGTATGAACATCAAGAAATCATACAGCCTAGTTTTTTACTGTCTTGAAAGCAAGTGAAGACAGCCATGAGAGTACTTCCAGATGTTAAATGGGCCCGCCACATTTCATAGATTCAGGGTTTTCTTTTTAAGGCTATTTATAGAACTTTGGAAAGAGCAGAGGGTATCATGTTATTAAAAGGTAGGGAGGAGTGTTTTATTTTTACAACAAATTAAAGACATGACTTAGTTTTCTGCAATCACTATTAACATCTGTAGTCCAAAAAAAGAAACAGTACATAGAGCTATTTCTTTATATAACTAAATATATTTCTTATATAACTAAATAAGTCCCTACCATTATATCAATGGATTTGCACTTAGGAGCATGTTCTAAACTCAGATATAGCAAATGACAAAGCATCCAAACATTCAATTGTGTCTGATGTTATTGTGAATGTCATGGAATTTATAATAATTTAGGCTGCTATGTTCAGTGCAATGAACTTTGTGATCCTTTAAGTATTAAATCCCAAACAACAAAAAGAATTAGAGAATGACTTCTCAGAAGTATTACAGAAAAGGGATATCTCTGCAGTTTTAGGGAAACGTGCTAAGATCACACAATGTAGAGCAAAGATCACACACAGTGTAGAGCAAAGCAGGAACAGTAGCCAGTGTGCACTGTTACGCTTCGTACAACATTTACGGTCTCAAGAAGAATGGATGAGTGTATACAAATGATAAGAAGGGAGAGAGGGAGATTACAAATACCCACATATAAAAATGAGAACAGAGACATCTATGACAAAGTTAAATTAATTCCTTTACTCTAAAGTTGGATTTAGTTTGATGAGAATTGGAAAGAACAAGCAGCATATTTAACAATTAACGTGGTCTGCTTTTTACATTAACAGACTGTCAATAAGCCAAGGCAGTTTGGTAGCCTTGAATTTGCCTAGTTCTGATTAACTTATATCTTTTTATGCAAACATTAACTCATTCCTGGCATGTACTGTTTCTGTAAATACTAATCATGTCATAGATTAGATGAACATGAAACAGATTTTGCCTATCAAGTTCTACTAAAAATTGTAGGTGTGCAGTCAGTCAACAGCAATATACTTGCCAAAGGCAACAGAACAGTGAAAATAATGTAGAAAACAAGCCTTCACCTGCTTAGTTACATAGCACCATAGTCCTATTGTGTGACAAAGAACTTTTATGGCAACTGGCATGGTACCAGGAGTTTTAATGATCACTCTGTGAGACATCTCCATGGAATGATCATGGTTGTTCAAAGCAGGTTCTACTTCACGAAGCTGGTGGCTGTATAATAAAGTCATCTACAGGTCCTAACCTATAAATTACTCTCATTAGGTGATGAAAGTAGCTGCATTGTTTATGCACATATTAGTTCCACTATACAGGAGCAAAAGTTAGTGCAGGTTCTTACTATGAAGTCAGTAAATCATACTTCTCGAAGCCTCATAGGCAGCAGGTTGAAGATGCATCTGAGGCTGAGCTTCAGCTCTCTTCCTTTCCTCTTTTACCCATGAGATCTTTAAAAAATATAGCCAGCTTTTATCCCATCTGGCTACAGGTTCAACCTTACAGTTTCTGGATTTACTTTTCTATGCCTTCATGGAAGAAACAAGAGACCTCTTGAAACTTCACATAATTTTGGACCTATTGGAAGCTCTGAAACAAGCCAGAAGAGAAGGATGAAAAACTACCATTCTAGTTATAAATAACTGAAAAAAATAAATTATGCTGAAGAATACTGACAACATCTGTTCTTGCCTTCCAGGTGCTCGAAACAACATTGCGGCTGAGTTTCAGGGATTAAGGGAAGAAACTGTATTTACCTGCTGCAGTTAGACACGGAATCTTTAGGGATTCCAAAACCTGCACGAAAACATGGAGGAGAGAGGAAATAATTTTTATGGAAAGAAACCCAGTCAGACCAAATTTACAGTTTTCCACTCAAACTGGAGAACACGCACGTAAGCCCAGTTGGTTGGGGTTCTTTTGATGAAGAATATTATTAACAGAGGTGATTTTTCAGCCAAGTATTTAGCTAGTTTTAGGAGACAGAAATCAACATGATTTAGAAGATAGAGCCCATGGACCTTTGTTGCATAGTTTCTTACATACAGAAGGACAGCTGGTGCTGGGAAGGGCCCTACAGCACTCAAAGGAATTTATCATTCTTTCTCAAGCCATTCTTCACATACTGATCACAATGAAAGGAATTTTATCACCTATTTTTATCCTGTTCACCTGTGAAAGTGGCATCTGATCAGTAACCATTGCCTGTAAACATATTAACAGTCTGCACTGAGAAGCTTTTAGCTAATGTGAGTGAAATCCTTCAGCTGAGACACATGAACCTTTTTGAATGGGAAAGGTTACTTTCTCACCAGTGTGGTGGGAATCTGGCATCTTACTCCCTAAAACAATATGAAAAAATTCAACCTGAAACAAACTCAGATATAAATCTAACAGCACCCAACTATATCACATGATGGAAAGCCTTTAAGTTCACAGCATGAACAGTAGCAGATGAACCATCAGCATAACAGTCAATGAACACGGATACAAAAGTCTTGCCCTTATACAGTGTTTTAATTAAAGGAAGTTTTACACCACAACGTGGTGCACAAAGAAAGGCTGTGTGCTTTCCTTTTGCATAAAGGGAAAATAGCTCTGGAATTAAATAGATAGACTTAGGCTTGTTGCCACAGTAAATCTCTCCTAAATCCTTTCACCCCACTCCAAGGGTGGGAGTGGGAGGTGAAGGACACGGTAGGGTTAGCCAAGACTTCCATTTCTCCCAAGAGAACTGGGATTGGTTCAGCTGCTAAGACAAGGAGCATGGATTTATGCAGCATGTTTGGAATAGCACTTGTGTTAAGTAATATATATTACTTAAATGATAAATATTTTCTTTTCTCAACCATGTATAACATGGCTATACATTTCTGGAGTAAGGAAAAAAAAAACCCCACACTTCTTGGTGTTTAAGATAAATTCGCACAAAGTTCCTGCAGTGTGTATGATGCTGCTCTACTGCAGTCACAGGGACTTAGTTGTGTCTAAGGATCCCGGCTGATCCTTTTTTGTACACCCTTTTGATAACGATGCCAGGCACTTCCTAAAGTTACACTGCATCAAAAAGGAGTCAATGGAAATTTGCTGATTTACACCAGCTGTGAATTCATACAGGCATTTAGTGGAAATATCATACGCTGCTCCTAGTGGAAAAAATAAACTCAGCATTGAAATTGCTTTCGGTATTATTCAGGTAGTCTGTGTGTATATAGAGTAATGTGATGACCTGTTGCTCTTTAGTCTTAAGAAATTAACAGGTGACTTCAAAGACAAAAAGTCCTTCTGTCCCTCCAAGAAAAATCATGGGTAGTCAGCTGGTATGTTTTCCCTAGACATGTTTCTAGAATAACGGATGAAGTGATACAGAATCTGTAGGTGAATTCAAGTTATAAAGTTATAGCTGTCTCTATATAAGTTGGGTTATTTATATCAAGTTTAATATAGCAGCCACAGTTTCAATCACTGTTATTTTAGCTTATTTACTTAAAAATTAAAGAATGCCTTAGGTTGCCTGCCAGCTGTATCACAGCCACATAGGCTATCATGCAAGAGATCAGTCATTTGAAATCAGTGCATGACAAAGTGTAGGAAAAAGGAATATTCCCACAAATGCAAACATTATGAGGAAACTGCTTTATATGTTGTAAGCCACATAGTCAGCTGGTTGTTTTAACTGAAACATTCACTTCTTTCTCCATGTTTATAAATAGCATTATGAAGGGTGTGTTATACGCTCTAAACTACCCCAAGAACATAATTTTAATATTCCACAATTCACATGTTCATTTACATATGGTGAAAGAATATAATGCTAACATTCAAACTTGGAAGCCTCTAAACCCCATATTGTCTTGATGGAAATAATTATGATGAAAGCAAAGCAACAACAAAACTGACTTCCAGAATCCTGGGTGACAGAAGAAGTCACTGAGCTCGACAATGCACCAAAGCACAAACCTTTATCTCATTTGCTTAACTTGTTCAGGAAGTTCCCTAGTCTAAAAAATGAACTCATGCCTTTGTTTCTGTGACAGGTCAATTTGGTTTTAGTTTAATACTGCTGGGGAGTTACCTTTCAGTCTGATCATAAGAGACAGAAAAAAACAGTGAGGGAATAACTAGACACAATCCAATTAGTCCGGAGGTGATGTCAAGGCAAGTTTCAATTACAGCACGATTATTAACTGTGGCCATGTTAGCCTAAGATAAATACACTCAGTCTAACACTAGACATGCTAATTTAACTTTAAGCCTTTATTGAGGAGCCACTATTACAAAGTGTTAGGCACAAAATGCCCAGAGGAAGCAATCAGAGCCATTGGCTGTAGTTGAGATGCTTACGGTGAAGATCACAGTGAAGCCAGCAGAGTTGTGGCCTGTTTCAGCAGCCCTGAGGGGTTCACACCAAGAATGAGCCAGGAGCCGACCAGCCCGTTTGGCCCTGGCAATGATCCCTGTATGTAAAATTGGGGAGGAGTGGACACAAGGTTATGGTCTGCCTATAAATACCATTATACCAAAGCAAGCAGCCCTGCGAACACCAGCTCAGTGGGGGTTTCTGTAGCCAACCAGCAGAAGAAGCTTGCTCTTCAGGCACTGCTGTGTTTTTCCATCCCTAGGATAAAATTCTGCTCCAAAGCACAGGGACTGGTTCTTCACGTAAGAGGCAACAACACAGTCCCAGGTAAGAGAGAGGTCCCAAGTTTCAAGCAAATTCACGCACAAAGGGAAGTTCACAGAGGGAGATATAGCTTTGAGAAAACATGAATGAAGTGGAAAGGTTTAGGAATAACACCTCATTTTTAGTGTTAGGAGAGGAGAGAAGGTCCTACTGTGGTCTGGTTATTGAATGTGAGAAAGCTGATGAGAAGGCAAGAGACAATCTACAAGGATCATAGGAAAGGGAAGGCTCTTCCAAATAGAGTTTGGGTTAACGGGCAGGATGACTTACACCACAGACCTGAGCCACTTCCAAAAGAGTGGCTTCTCTGGAGAACAAAGCCAGGCACATAACCCATGTACGAATAATTTATCATCCAAATAACTGCAAAACATAATGGGTTTCAGGACAGCTGAGTATTTACATCACCAAGTAATTCAATGGGATCACAGATCAGGCAGTCTGTCTATCGTGATCTGAACAGCTCCAGTGGGGGAGGAACCTGGTACCACTCTCAAAGGAGCTGAAACAGGCTGGTTACTGCTAATCATTCCACTTCCCACTGTATTATCTCCATATATTTTTGACAGAAGGCTGTGTGAGGCTTTTCCACTTGGGGTGCGCAACGTACCTGAAACACCTGAATCACTGGATTCCTGAAATGAGACTTAGAATTTTTGCTGGCAAAAGACAGACAAGAAATCCATGACTAACCAGCAAAGCTTAGTTGAACAATAACTAAAAATCAGTGCAATCATTGTAGCAAACCCCACACTTCTGGCAGTTTAATTTATTTCATTTGAGAATCCTCTGTAGAGGGATATTATTCTGCCATTTTAAGTTCCATTTCTCCCAACAGTACTGCTGCTAAGCTTAATTGATATATCCTCTTTTCTTGTTGCATAAAGGAACAACGGTGAACAATCCTTCCAATTGAAAAAACTAAATTTACTGCTAATCTAAAACATCCCCTTAATCTGAACAGTTACAATGAATGGGGAGGGACTCTTCATCAGGGACTGTAGTGACAGGACAAGGGGTAACGGGTTCAAACTGAAACAGGGAAAGTTTAGATTGGATCTAAGGAAGAAATTCTTGACTGAGAGGGTGGTGAGGCACTGGAATGGGTTGCCCAGGGAGGTTGTGAATGCTCCATACTTGGCGGTGTTCAAGGCCTGGTTGGATGAGGCCTTGGGTGGCATGGTTTAGTGTGGGGTGTCCCTGCCCATGGCAGGGGAGTTGGAACTTGATGATCTTAAGGTCCTTTCCAACCCTAACTATTCTATGATTCTATGATTCTAATTTAGTTAGCAATCATGGATGGTCTAGAAGAGATGGAACAATTAGCCTGCTTTACTGGGATAGAGTTTTATAACTTATCAGTATAACTCATAAAATGAGTTGTAACCCATATAACCCTTATAGCCCATATAACCCTTATAGCCCATAAAATGGCCTTGTTTAGACTAAGGCTTTTTGCCTTTTAGATGGGAAGACAAACTGAGAAATGGCAAATGATAAATCTCCCACAGACTGACTGTAAACTCAGATGCAGTGATGCTTAAGTAGGTGACAAAACATCTTCTTCGATCTTATTAAACACCAAAGGTATGTATACATAGGCACTGAGTAAGCAAAAAGAAATTAATTTCAGGAATGCAGGCGTGTTTGTATGTAACAACCACACTGGGATCACAAAACAAAAAGCCACTGATGCAACCAACAACTTCTGTATGGTAAAGAGGATCGTTTAAATCAGAAGCTGGAATTTCTTATGCAGCAGCAGAAATCTACTTCATGGTCAAGGTCAAGCTTGTTACATCATTTTCTTCCACTGCCACCATTCTGTAACGTTATACTTAAATTAGGTTCCAGAGGAGTCCTGCTGGGTCTGTCACAAACTTGGATTACACTACCTGAGACTTAACAAGATTGACCTTGAATGGGTTGTGCATTTACCTTCTGCCATCACCTTCTCAAAAATGGATACAGCGGCCCGTCCTAAGGTCTGCCAGGTGGCAGGAAAATATAGGGAAGTTATTTTTAAGTGCTATCTTTAATTTAGTTAATGTTGTTATGGGTTAGAGAGTTAAAATTGATGGGCTGTTTTGTCTTGTGTGGTCAATAAATGATGCACGTTTTGCTTCTGAAAACATCCTCTTTATAGAAAACAAAATAATGAAAGCTAATAGGACAAAGCTGTTCTAGATCATATAACTTCTTTGTATGGAGTTTTGTACTTGTGATGTAAAACCAAAACAATCTGTTCTTGGGTTCCATTTTCTTGTTGAGAAACAATCTAACAAAAAGTGAACTCTTTCCTCTTCACAGAGTCTCTCTTCATGAATGTGATGGCCTTAGAAAGATTACTTTCCACTTCTTATTAACAAAGGTTTTCTTTGTTTCAGTGATGTCTCCATTTGACTATTTATATCTATTTTAGAGTTCTAAACAAATATCAGCACATCACATAAATTAAGAAGATTAAATAGGGGCAGCACTAAAAAAGGCAAGCCAGGCTTAACCCTGGTGTAAAGAATGAATTCAGCACAATGACATCAAACAGGAACAGGAAACTTTGAAAAGCAGTAGGTGACTACTGTCTCTTAATTTATGAGGAGGATTAGAGCATTGATGCTTGAAGAGAGCACATAGAATAGACTAGGTGCTTTTCACTACAGAACAACTATGCAATGTAAGACAAGGACATCCTCTGCCTACTCATCTTACTGCAAAGCATTCATCTCTAGCCATAGAAAGCCTAAAAACTTCTAGTGTTTGAAAAACTTTTTCTCCATTACATAGTAATGAGAAATTCAGCCCTCCCAATAAATCACTCTAACCTGCTCTTTTTGTTCAACACTGTGTTCCCTTGTTCCTCTCTTTATTATTAACTTCAGCTCCACAGGGCATTACCATATTTAACATCAAGGACTTACAACCTGTAGTCCATCACCCACAGAGCAGACAAAGGTGCAATGAAAGCTGTGCATTGCCCATGTTGTGCCTTAGTGATTTTCCTCTATGTGGTTTAAGCTGTAACTAGTGATCGATGTGATCCAGCCTGACCTCTTCCCAACCTGTCTTAGCAGCTCCCCTCTTGGTATGGCCCCTCTGACATTTCTTGATTTAAATACACAATGTACAGCTCGACTGTTTTCTCTTTCCTCTTCCAAAAAGATGAAAGCATGAACGAAGGGAACACGATGGTTTAAACGCAGGGTATATCTGTGCTATCTCAAAACACACCAGAACATTAGAAAATCACCTGGAATTTGAGATTATCATTATAGAGCTTGGTACGTTCAAGAACTTCAAAAGAACTCACTACAAGAACTGTTGCACGAAGGAGCCACGGCTGTATCACTGAGAAAACACAAATGCATCTTGCTTTTTACCTTTCTGAGTAAATACATATCTACCTTTGAGACACAAGCTGTCTCTTGAAACTTCCCAAAGGATCTTGTAGGCCCTGAACTAAGCTTTCTTATAACTGCTAGCACAAAGCTCTCACAGCAGAAGGTACCACGTCTTGACATCTCTGTGGCTGGACTTGGCTCCAAACTGAAAACAGTAATTCATATGAGAAAATGAAAAGTGTCACAGAAATTCTTTGCTTTGATCTAAAATGAAAACGATGCTTTGCTTTTATTCTGGCGATGTCTCACACTGTATTAAAAACACATTTTGATCTATTAATTGCAAAGTGACTTTCTGGATTTTTTTTATTGTCCTTACTGAGGCTTCTGGGAGTACTTCAAGAAACAAAGGAAAATTGATTTTTCCATTTATTCATATCATCCTTCCATTTTCAACAACACATTCAGACCACTAACTGACATGTTTTGTTCCACCACATCAAATTCATGCATTCTGATAAACTACTGCAAATAGCTTCCTCCTGTCTCAGCATGCCTGACACAGTAGGTGTAAAAGTGTCCTTAAGATGGGAAAATCGCAGTAACAGATAAAAAAAATCAGGGAAGGTAGAAATGACATATTAGCGATGAAAAATGCTACTAAGAAATATATTTTTGCTTGGCACAAATAAGAGGCTTCTCTTTCATTGCCAAAGTAAAGTCAGATTACTTTTCAGAGTTATGCAAACCTCAAAGTTTTGCCTGGAGGAGATCCTGAAAGAGAATTTGAGGAAGGCTCATTCCAGTTGCTGCTATTTGATCCACAAAGGAGAAATACTCTTGGCATTAGCTCAGCACGCCCTGGGATGCTATTGGCCTGTCATCCTTGAAAGAAGAGAAGCATTGCTGGTAGGGAAAAAGGCAAGTGGTCTCCATGCGTGACTTCCAATGAGCCCCAGACACAGGTTATGAGAAAACTAGACCTTCACCAAGCAGGATTCAAAATCCAATGTGAAGTTAGCTGGCTATTTTACATCAGTGCTGTTGTCACTTCAGTATTCTTTTGTATTTCAGCTCCAGTTATGGATCAGGATATTTTCATGCCTTTGTTAAACATAATAAAAACATCAGTTTCTGTGCAAAAAGATAGAAATGACCTCTCCTTTTTACAGTTCCAGAGTTTAGTACCAGCATGACAGGCTTCTGACAGCAATGGGACGTGTTTTGTTTGTTTGGCATTCCAGTACTTCACTGCATGACACTGAGAAAGATGGAAAAGACACTTTTGGCACTTGCATACTTGAATCGTGCTACAACTTGCCAGTAGGGAAGAAACAAAACCAGAGCCTGCAGGGGCATCCTGTATTGATGTCCATTAATCCAAAAAGAGTAATCAGTTACCTGTCAGACAAGATGAGTTTAGAAAACATTTTAAGTAGCTTCTCTGCTATCAGTAGTATAAAGAGCACAAATCTGCCATTTCTACAGTCTTCTAAGCCAAAATAAGTCCACAGCACTTAAAGCAGGAGAACGGCCATTAGATTTTAAGGATTGTGTTAATACAGCTTTAGTGCTTCTTAAGCAAAGCAACATTTCCCCAGAGCACTGTCCCCTGTAACTCTTGCTTCTTCCTGACAGAGTGGATCTTTATCGTGTCACTGACTACGATTTGCGAACAATCTGCTGATAGTGAAGAGACAAAGAAATTGTTTAATCCTCTTATTTCCTTTTCATCATGCCTTTAGAATTACTGTTCTTTTCTGATGTGCCTTTGTTGTGGTGTATCGCACTGACTGTAACCCTGCCTATAATTACATCATTCCAGGTGCGACAGCAAGAGGAGAGCAATGTCCCATTACTGCTGGGACAATAAATTCACCTCTGCCACCTGAGAGATTAGTCTAATCAGTAGTGTCTTACAGGACACAGATGCATAGCACTGCACACCTTCTGCAATATAACAGAAGTGGGAAGGATGCCTGAGGGTCCAAGCTTTGAGAAGAAAAATTCTCTTACTCCTGCAGGACAGTGAAAATATTTGCGCAAATCACAATATAAGACTTGAACCTGTGTCTTAGAATGGGAGACAGACATATACCCTGTCTTGCCTTTCTTACAATGAAATATCAATATAGAGCCATCCTAAGTTGGCTTTTCCTTATGAAAACCCATGGATGAAAACTTCAAATGGTTAGACATTTGATCGTCATTTTTTAAAGACCTATCAAAATCCTAAGGTTTGTAAATGTCCCCTCAAACTCAAACGATCTCTTTAGGCTTTTTATTCCTCTATTTTTGATATATTACAATAGATGGAGGGGATCTTTCTTTTGTTGAGAAAACAGATGTAAACCAGTACAAACTCCATGATGTGTGTTACAGTTTTCTTGTACAAGCGAACTTGTAAATACTGCATCCTGGGATTCCCTATTTATTACCTTGCAATTATTTCTCGATCAAACCTATCCAGTTTAGCACTGAAAGGATGGGTTTGCTACTGCTGGTCACTAAGAACTCAACAAAGGTAATGCCTGACATTTTCTGGGTCATACTCTCTGAAAAGATCTTATAACGAGAATGTTCAAAAATCACACTCACAGTATGTGAGCCAGAAACCCAGTTAGCTTCACCTTCTACAGGACTGAGAAACACCCTTGAAGAGTAACAATAGGTTATTTAAAGACCAAAGTACATAGATCTGAGCCTAAGTAGACAGAGGAAACAGATCAGTGACTCTTGATTGTACCAGGAGAGATATAGATTAGATATTAGGAAAAGTTTCTTCACCAAAAGGGTTGTCAAGCACTGGAACAGGCTGCCCTGGAAAGTGGTAGGTTCACCACCCCTGGAGGTATCTCAAAAGGCATGTAGATGTGGCACAGTAAATGATGTAGATGGTTTAGTGGTGAACTTCGTAGTACTAGATTAATGGTTGGATTTGATGATCTTAAAGGCCTTTTCCAACCTGAATGATTCTTTAATGGCAAAATCTGTACAGTAGGTTTTTGTCAAGAGGTCCTAGCTCATTCAACAAGCATCTTTCTTCCAAGTGTTCATTTAAGCCTATAAAGATGCAGATTAGCCTCAGGCAACACAGGGCAGTGATATTTTAGTACATCCTATAATCTTTTATTGTTGGGGAACCACATAGTGGCTTTGCAGGCAAATATAACCCAATTCCACCTCTATCCCAGTCTCTCTGCAGCTTTTTGCCCTTAGAATTACTCCCATACCAATCATGGCTACATAACCTCCTGTTTGTTTGGATTGGGGGGGAGGAAGAAGCCATGCATGCTAGAAAAATATGATGCAAACACAAGCTAGACCCTGCAGCTAGTATCCAGGAAAAGGTTTTTGACAAACACACTATGTGGTCCAAGACCTCTAGAGATCCAAGCTGTATTACTGCCATGACTTCAGACCACTGCTGTGATGGGTTTTATAGGGATGCAATGACATTAACTAGTATAGTATGCAACTATGGTATTTTCCTAAGTTGTCACAGATGGAGATGAATTTAGTCAAACCTTCTCATAGCACTGGACCCACTTTGTGGGCACGGGTCTCCTTCAGTGTGATCCCATTTATTCTAATTTACTGTACTTTTGGCTGTGTTTATGAAGATCAGGACACCCATGGCTTTCCTTTAATTTCTCCTTGAGCGTGGGGCTGCCTTGCCACACATGCTGCTCCATACAGCAGTCCATCAGCTGAGAAGGTGTCAACCATATTACAACCAAAGGGCAAGTTTATAATGAAATGTAGAGGGGAATAAGAAATTTAAAGACCTAATGTGGAAGATTTGTGTGAACTACTTCTGTTACTGAAATGCTGGAGGCAGGCCAAAAGACAGACGAAAGAATAACATGACTCCTAAAAAATTTGGAATAATTTTAGACACTAGATCTATTTAAACTTCCAAAGGGGACCCACCACTATCTATTCCCTAACCTAGAGTCAAATGGATAAAAGAACTCCTGACATAAGAGGATTTTTATGAAACATAATAAATAAAGCCTTACCAAGACTGAAAGACTGGAAGCTGAAGCTACATAAATTAATATTGGAAACAGAGTGACAACTTTTACTTGATCACAGTCAACCACTGCGAGAAATCATGCATGGGTTCCCCATTGCTTAAATGTTTTAAACAGAAGTGGACATCTTTTAGAATATAACCTTTTGTGGAATAATGCAGTTTGTCCTGTACTACATAGTAAGTCAAATATTCCTTTCTGGCCTTAATCTATGAATTGTAAACTTGTTATATAAAGTTACTTGTTCCTATAGAACAAGTTTGTCTCTTCCCCACTCAAGGTGAAGATATTTTCAAGACATCAAGTGAGCTATCCAAAACAAGGGGTGTTTGACAAACAGTGTGCTGTTAGCTTGACATCCGTGAATCACAGCTGTACCTGCAGGGATGTTAGTAAGCCAGCCTTGAGGCTGAGACCTTAAAACACTGGGTAAACAGCCGGTGCCATGTCACACATTTGGGTGGAGGTGTGCCATCCCACCCTGTTCTGGAGGGGACAAGCACCCTCTTTGACCCTTTTTTCACCCCACTAATAGCAGGGAGACAATTTCCATTCACATCTACAGTGACTATTGTGTGTACCCACCCTCAATTTCCCAAACAAAACATGCCTGATCAATAGCTGCATCTTTTTTTCCCTGCCTTACAGATGTTGTTGCAACAGCTTTGCAGAGAAGTTACAGATGGGCTTTGCACTCCCATTGTGTCCCACTGTAGACGGTCCCATACAACAAAGGCTTGCAGGTGTTTCCCATATCTTTGTGGTTACTCCTTTTGAAACTCATCTTGCCTACTGCTTGAAAAAGTCCTGCTTGGCAATGCAGGTTGTTTACCTTAGCTTTAACTGCCCACCCACACCGAACCAGAGTGTGTTTTATGTTCTTCAGAAAGGCCACGGGTACAATGCGAGCCTTTGAACGGCGAGGCTTCCCTCCAGAGTGGGAGGCTCAGAGGGGAAAGGTGACCCAGGGATGTGGTCACATTTTTCACCTCAACCTCACTTTCCAGAAGGGCAGTGCTGTAATAGTTGGCACCGACTGCTTTACCACCTGCCGTCTCCTCAATGCCCCAGCAGAAAACTGCACAAAACCCAGCTTGTCTTTAGGTAATTGCACTTGCAAAGTAGAAGCAGGTCACTTCAGCATTACACATGGCATCTTATTAAGCACCCCATGATACATAAAATTAAGACAAATGAAAGAAAATTTCCTAAAACACTTCTGTGGTCACAGCCTGGATAGTTGACTTGAATTTGGTAAGGTTTCTTACGTTATGAGCCCATGCTTCCTATAACCTTTTGGAAAAACTTTGATTTCGTTTCATTTTGCTTCCATAATAATTGATATCCCATGAAGCAATCAAAATTAAACAAGCAATCAAAGTAGGGTATAGGAAAACAGACCCAAAATACATCTAGCCTAGTGTCAATGGAGGCTCTACATTGATCACTTCTGATTCTTAACATGAGCTAATAACTAAGTTGGACTCGAGAAGAGGTCTGGAAGGGACCTGGAAATCAGAGGGTTACATTGCACAGTATTAGTTTACTTCACTTTGATAATTTTCTTATAGAAGCAGCACAAGGTTGTTGGGGTTTCTTTCAAGCTACAGTTTAGAAACCACTGGGAGTTATTTGGATGCTGCCTTCCAAATTTGATGCTTTTATGTTTTAGTATCGTCATTCCCTGGACAGGCCAGCACTTGCCAAATTCCAGCCAGTTCCTTTAGAAGCAGTGCCCAAAACAGGCAGGACCTCACTAGCACCTAATTGCTTTTGGAAAATAAACATTTTACTTCATATTTCCAATGCTCTGCCTAACAACATCGTGGGTCCTCTGCCTCTCATGTATGAAAAGAGATAAATGAGGATTTGATTACCCACCCTCTCTTCAGTCAGCCATCAACAAATAGGTGGGAAGAGCTGCTACTTCTTTCCTTTGCCTAAACTAGACAGCTGGGTACAGGATCCTAACTTTTAAACAGTTAATGGCTGATGCAATAAATCCTCTTTCTACTGTGAAGTTCAGAAAGTTTTTGCACAGAAAAGTTTTGCACAGAAAATAGCACTGGTAACTGTAGAAATCTACCAGCACGCTCCTGACCTTGAACAGCAATTCTCTAAAGTTTCCATAGCACAGTAATCTACACACTTTCTTCCTCATTGCCTGCTAAAAAAGGAAGCTCTTTATATTTTTTGGTACAATAGATTCCTTGAAGTGTACATCTTTGTACCCAAATGCTCTGTAGAGCACATTCCTGCTATTCTGTGCAGAAAAAAGGTATTTGATTTGCTTCCAGTTTGGTTAATCCTAAGCAGCAGTGAGACGTAAGAATGATGACTTTTAATATACTGGTGTGTCATGTATAGGAGTCCTAAATTTCCTAAGAAGTCTTTTATGATTCCCAGTATTGTAGTAGTATTAATAGAAGTTTCAGAAGAGTTGCATATGAACAACTCTAAGCAGACAAAATTCTTTCAGTCGTGCTAAATCAGTGTAGGGAAGCTATCACAGACTCATGGATCTAGTCCATATTCCTTGAACTAGGCTACTAACTAAATATATATACCTTATTACAGTATATATCTGAAAGGTAAACTTTCCTATGCATTTTAGTATTTTGTATATCCTCAGATATCATCCTACATAATTTCTCTAAAGAAACTCCAAAAGAATTGATGCATGGTGATGATAGATTAATGAATGACACTCTACTTTCCAAACTTTCTTATTCATCTTTTTCCCTTTAGATGCCTTGGTCTTTATGACACAGGTACCAAATCAGTTTTCATCTTTCTTCTATTTTCCTTTTGTAACCTCAGGCATAGCAAGAGTTTTAATGATAAGATACATTTTTTTAGTCCTTTATTTAAAAGCTTTAAAAATTGTTCTTTTACCCACAAAGTACAGGTAGACTGCATTTGAAATAATTGCCCTTAAACAAATCCAGCACATTCTAGTTCCTCAACAAAGTTTTCTGTATCATTGTTAATGAAAGTTTGGATGGGCAGGGAGAAATATTGCACTGCATAAAGATTTGAGCTATGGAACCACACACTTGACACCTCCATCCATAAACATGTTACCTCATTTCTTACAACTGGTGAGACAAGGCTGTTCTAAACCTTCTGCAAGGCCAAGGGTTTGCCTGTTCAAGCAAATGAAAGGTAGTGTTCATAACCCAAGGCTCTTGACCTGATGATGGCCCACTTGCTTCCCTTCTTAAGAGACTTCTATGAGGGGAAAAAACCAACACTAAAGTGCTTGTTTGAGTAGCTTTCACAGGAGAGGAATCTTGCTAACCTTGAAAGACACTTTCCTGAATCTAAGAAAGGCTCCTTTATATCTTTCATATACATTATACTGCTGTACTTAAATTAACCAGAATAGATTTCAGACGCCTGCGCTGTCATTTCTGAACAATACTGGTTGTTCTGTCTTAAGATACACTAAAAATATGGAATGGCTCCTTCTATAGCATGAAAGCAAACATAGATGAACAGAGAAACACATGTAATAATATAACCTAGGTATTACCTGGGTCATCTTAAATACTGCAAAATCTAATTTAGATGCCTGTAATTGGAAAAAGAAACTAAAGAACTATCAGTGGGAAGGCTAACCTGGATAAAACAAATCTGAGAAGAGAAGATGGAACTAACTTCACTCTAAAGCCTGGTGATTTAAATCCTCTGCTTTAAACTCCATAGATCTCACCAATGAAACAACAAAAGATATGAAAAAATTGAATGGTAAATACAGAAGTTAACACTGTTTGACTGCAAAGTAAAATTAGGCATCCAAAGGTGGTGGTGCCATTGGAAAGGGCACATTTTTACACACATGTCCCTGAGAGAAAATGCTTTTGTTATTTCTAAGTGAGGCACCCAGGATTTCTTTCACAGAATGAGCGCATACTGTACACACACTTGTTTCTCAGTGAAATGCAACAAAAACAGAGCAACAGTGTTCCACCAAAGGAGCAATGATGGACACCAGCTGAGGTCCATTCTGCACAAAGGAGCTTCTGCTTTGAGATGCTGCAACCCAGCTTCACCTGCACCCAGGAGCCACCCAGACTGACTATTTTTGTCTGGGATTTAGCTTCATTGATGGACACTAGGAACAGGAGGTCTGTATTAAGAAAGTGGGAGACAGAAAAAGAACGAAGCAAAAATGTAAGAACATTAGAGGCTTACAGTAAAGATTTAGTAGATAAGAAAGGAAAAAAGGCACAGAAAGACAGAAAACCTCCCTAATATGTTAAGAATGTATCCAAAGGCCTATATTAAAAAGAGATAGAGCCATCAGAGGGTTGATTTGATGGCACCTTTGTTCGAATTTGGTTAAAATCCTATCACTTGAATAATATAGTAAGTATATTATCTGTATATGCTCTGAAATTAGTCCAGTTGAAACTTCACACTCAGCTTTGAGAAACTGTGGATACAGTTTTAGACAAATACTGCCTTCTCCTGGAAGGCATGCTAAGGCACATGAAAAACAAGGAGGTGGTTGGTGACAGCCAGCATGGCTTCACTAAGGGGAAATCCTGCCTGACCAATTTGGTGGCCTTCTACAATGGGGCTATGGAACTGATGGACAGGGGCAGAGCAGTTGACGTCATCTCCCTGGACTTGTGCAAAGCCTTTGACGCTGTTCCACACGACATCCTTGTCTCTAAACTGGAGAGACATCAATTTGATGGGTGGACCACTCGGTGGATAAAGAACTGGCTGGATGGCTGCACGCAAAGAGTTGTGGTCAATGGCTCAGTGTCCGGCTGGAGACCGGTAGTGAGTGGTGACCCTCAGGGATCGGTGTTGGGACCGGTCTTGTTCAACATCTTTGTCGGTGACATGGACAGTGGGATTGAGTGCGCCCTCAGCAAATTTGCCGATGACACCAAGCTGTGTGGTTTGGTTGATACGCCAGAGGGAAGGGATGCCATCCAGAGGGACCTCGACACGCTTGTGAGGTGGGCTGATGCCAACCTCATGAAGTTTAACCATGCCAAGTGCAAGGTCCTACACCTGGGTCAGAGCAATCCCAGGCACAGCTACAGGTTGGGCAGAGAAGAGATTCAGAGCAGCCCAAGGAGAAGGACTTGGGGGTGTTGGTCAATGAGAAAATGAACATGAGCCGGCTGCAGTGTGCGCTCGCAGCCCAGAAAGCAACCGTATCCTGGGCTGCATCAAGAGGAGCGTGACCAGCAGGTCGAAGGAGGTGATCCTGCCCCTCTACTCTGCTCTCGTGAGACCTCACTTGGAGTATTGTGTGCAGTTCTGGTGTCCTCAACATAAAAAGGACATGGAACTGTTGGAACAAGTCCAGAGGAGGGCCATGAGGATGATCAGGGACTGGAGCACCTCCTGTATGAAGAGAGGCTGAGAAAGTTGGGGCTGTTCAGCCTGGAGAAGAGAAGGCTGCGTGGAGACCTCAGAGCAGCTTCCAGTATCTGAAGGGGGCCTACAAGGATGCTGGGGAGGGACTCTTCATCAGGGACTGTAGTGACAGGACAAGGGGTAACGGGTTCAAACTGAAACAGGGGAAGTTTAGATTGGATCTAAGGAAGAAATTCTTGACTGTGAGGGTGGTGAGGCACTGGAATGGGTTGCCCAGGGAAGCTGTGAATGCTCCATCCTTGGCGGTGTTCAAGGCCAGGTTGGACAGAGCCTTGGGTGCCATGGTTTAGTGTGAGGTGGCCCTGCCCATAGCAGGTGGGTTGGAAGTGGATGATCTTAAGGTCCTTTCCAACCCTAACTATTCTATGATTCTATTCTATGATTCTGTGATTGATAGAAAAAACAACAAAACTGAAATGGGTTCCTGTTTATCATTACTGGAGAGCAACATCATCTGGAGGTCATGAAATAGAAATATTCCATGTAATGTCACAAAACGTCACTTTGTTCTTTTTAAATTGGTCTTATATTTCACCAGTCTCTGGTACAGACACCAAATTTGGCTCTTCAAATGCCAAAACCATAAGTGAAATATATTCAAAATGCTTTTTGAAACAGTTGGTACAGAAAAAGATGACCTGTAATCAGATACTACAAAAGCAAACAGAATCGTTTCCACAGTTAACATCACCTCCCTTTTCCCAGAGTTAATTTGTTCTCACTATAGCATTAATGCCTAGTCGTCAACCAATGTCAGCCTTGAAAAATAAATAAAACAAATAAAATTAAAACAAATAAACTGAAGTCCATTGGTCTTTCAAAGCCCTTTGACTTTATGAAGAATACATTTCACATTAAGTCCCCTGCAGAATGATGTTACTCTTATGTTGCCTTGGAACTCGAGCAACAATTTCTATTTTCCCCATTTTTATGCTTTATGGAAGTGGACCTGCAGCCTCTTCCCCTCCCATGAGTGCTGGCCTCTTCAGCAAATTCTTGTTGCTGTCTTGCCTTCAGGGAAAGCCTTAGATGTAGAGGGTTATCTTTGTGATTTTAACACAGCTACCTGAGGATGTGATGGATTCCCTTTATTTGTAGCCCTCCAGTCAAGACTAGATGGATATCTAAATGACGTGACCTCAGAGAGAGAGGTACCTGATGCAGAAATTACAGGGTCACATTCAAAGGCCTGTGTTTATATGGGAGGCGAGGCAAGGTGAGCTTTTACTTCAAACCAGTGCACCTACACTATACATTTCAAAGATGGCTGTAAAATTATGAAACGCACAAGGAATTTAATGTAAAGCATTTACCTTTTCCTTTTGTCTGAGCTGTAACCCAAGGCTTTGCCTCTCCACCACATCAGTCTGAAAGGAAATTAATTTCCCTGCTCACTAGTTTTACTGAAATTATTTAAAGTGGTTTCTCAGCTACCACTTACTTGAGCATAGAACTTTCTTAGCCCCAAAGCACTCTCATTTCAACACTTCCCCTCCAACAAGAGCTCCACCTGAAACAAACATAATTTCTCTCCCCAACCTTTCAACCTAGAACTCCCTATTCAGCTCTAAATGTGACCCTAGGGAAGATGATTTCTCTCTCCTTTTTACTTCATATTGGATATTTACTCGCTTACCTGTGATCGTCTAGTCTTTCATCGGACCCTGATCCTGAAAGGAGCTGGTTCACACAACAGTCACGGAGCATCACTGAAAGCAGGGAGGGTCTACCTGCAGGGAAGCTCCTGGATAGAACTTCTACATTTGGGAAGCCTTCAAAGAAAGGATGGAGTGCATACACAGACACAGCACACTGGCTTTATGGAGCTTCTGACCTTTCAGGATCTAGTAATATAAAATTTAAAACTCATTAGGTGCCCCATCCCTGGCAGTGTTCAAGGCCAGGTTGGATGGGGCTTGGAGCAACCTGCTCTAGTGGAAGGTGTCCCTGCCTGTGGCAGAGGGTTGGAACTGGATGAGCTTTGAGGTACCTTACAAAGCAAACCAGTCTGGGATTCTATGATATGGTATTTACTACATGGCAGTGGGGCAGAAGTCCTCAGTAGCTACTAAGGGGAAGGGGAAGGTGACGAGGAAACTGAGTCCACGACATTAGACTTAACATAGTCAAAAGTGATACCCAAAGGCTAATTTAACTTGGCTGTTACTGTCCCCACCTAAAGTCAAAGGCTGCATTTGATTACTACTCTTTACTCATCTAGAACTAGTCTTTGCTCTATAGCCAAGAGTGTCAGCTCAGGATAAACACTGACAGTGTCCTATTAACACATTAGTTTCTCATATCCTAACATCTTCTGAAGATCAGGCAAGGACAGCATGTGGCACATTTAACTTCTGTCCAGCTGCAAAGGAAGAGTAAGCACACAACACACTGGACCTAACTGTAGGGTCATGTTTGGAAATTAGAATCATAGAATCATAGGGTTGGAAAGGACCTTAAGATCATCAAGTTCCAACCCCACTGCCATGGGCAGGGACACCTCACACTAAACCATGTCACCCAAGGCCTCATCCAACCTGGCCTTGAACACCACCAAGGATGGAGCATTCACAACCTCCCTGGGCAACCCATTCCAGTGCCTCACCACCCTCACAGTCAAGAATTTCTTCCTTACATCCAATCTAAACTTCCCCTGTTTCAGTTTGAACCCGTTACCCCTTGCCCTGTCGCTACAGTCCCTGATGAAGAGTCCCTCCCCAGCATCCTTATAAGCCCCCTTTCAGATGCTGGAAGGCTGCTATGAGGTCTCCACGCAGCCTTCTCTTCTCCAGGCTGAACAGCCCCAACTTTCTCAGCCTGTCTCCATGCAGGAGGTGCTCCAGTCCCCTGATCATCCTCATGGCCTCCTCTGGACTTGTTCCAACTGTTCCATGTCCTTTTTATGTTGAGGACACCAGAACTGCACACAATGCTCCAAGTGAGGTCTCACGAGAGCAGAGTAGAGGGGCAGGATCACCTCCTTTGACCTGCTGGTCACGCTCCTCTTGATGCAGCCCAGGATACAGTTGCTTTCTGGGCTGCGAGCGCACACTGCAGCCGGCTCATGTTCAGTTTCTCATCGACCAACACCCCCAAGTCGTTCTCTGCAGGGCTGCTCTGAATCTCTTCTCTGCCCAACCTGTAGCTGTGCTGGGATTGCTCTGACCCAGGTGTAGGACCTTGCACTTGGCATGGTTAAACTTCATCAGGTTGGCATCAGCCCACCTCACAAGCGTGTCGAGGTCCCTCTGGATGGCATCCCTTCCCTTCAGCGTATCAACCGAACCACACAGCTTGGTGTCATCGGCAAACTTGCTGAGGGCACACTCAATCCCCCTGTCCAGCTTCCTTGAGGAAGCTCAGAAAGAGGAGGAAACAACACTAAAAAAATAAGCCTTATGCTTTGCACCAAAACAAGCCAAGAAAGTGCCAGGTTATCATAAAACGGAAGCAGCTGAAAAACAGTAAAAGAACTGATACTTGCAGCACTGAGAAAAGAGCTCATTCAGAACACAGCGCTGGGGGGAGACTGGAAACTGAAGTCATGTAACTCTAAACAGAAATGGGATCATGTTGGCTACCTGCAAAAACACAACTGTAATGCAGCTCTCAGAAAGCAAGAGCTGAGCAAGCCTCAGTGGGGGTGGCAGCAGCTGCCCAGGTTTCCTAGCACGGGGCCTTTATGAGCTGAGCACTTTAATGAGCGTGTTTTCTTTACTATTTATTTTCACAGAATCAGCCTGATCTCATGTTCCAAGAATGAAATCCTGGCATGGAAGTGGTATATCTGCTAGTTAATGTCAACATTTGATGTGCAATCAGAGAGTAAACAGGATTCCATATTGTGGTATAAACTGAGTTACTATTTGCTGTAAATCTATTTTCTTTGTGTCAGATACATTAAGAGTCTTGTAAAATAGTAAAAGAATTTCATTCTTACTTAAAAAAAAAGTAAAACTACAAAAAGAGGACATGCTTCTACAAGTTCAAGCAAGATGTTGCAATATGTAGCTAGAAATGAATAGCTTGAAATATCCTTTGCAGAAAATATCATAATAAAAGACCACAGTGATTTGCACAGCATGAAACTATTCAGGAGGGAAAGGGCGAACTTGACTGTGAACGAACTACCCTGTAGCAAAAGGAAATTCCCCCAACTTAAAAATAGGCAAGGCCAGACTATATTATCATGCTGAGTGGGTACAGTTATAGAAATTATGCCATAGAATCATAAAATGGTTTCGGTTGGGAAGGCCCTTAAGGTCATCTTGTTCCAATCCCCAGCCATGGGCAGGGGCCACACTAGTCCATGTCATGTGTGAATAACCCAGTTTATACACATGCTTTATTATCCTCTACTCTTCTCAACAAAAGATCACAGAACATCATGTTTCAAACCATGATGTACCAAGTTGGAGGAGACCTGAACTATTGGGACCCTCGCTGCTGTAAGAAGTTGGTGCTCAGAACCACCAGGATTTAGTGTAAGGCTCACAAACAGAGTCATTAATGACAACCACACTGGCACAGCTCTTCTCTAAGTCTTAGAGCAGAAACACCTGCAGCATATCCCACCCTGGCAGGGAAGTGGAGCTGGTGACCTAACAGTCTTTTCCACCTATGACTTCTGGGTTTTATGAATTGTCAGTCACACCAATGTGTGATATCGCTATAAAATCCCAGCCACATAGGAAAGCTGGCAGAAATCTTTGGCTGTGCAGCTCTGTGGTTTTATGCTTAGTCCGAAAGACTGAAATGAGGTAGATTTTAGGGATCAGGGCTGACATTTATCTTCAGGTATCTTCAAAGACACAAAACCCAGTCACAGACAACAAACTCACCTGCACTTTGGGTTGTAAGACAGATGCAGCTTTGAAAAGAAACCATAAAGGAAAAAGAAAAGTAAACCATACTCCTTCTAAACACCACCTGTATGGAGGACAGACTGATACAGCTTAGGTGTTCAAAAGGTTGGCAAGAACTTGTCTGTGTTGTAGAAAGTCCCTAGAGCAAGGCAAGGGAGCTAATGCAGGCTATGTAATCAGTACCGGCTCTCTGCTGTGGTGGCCATGTGAATCAGTAGAAGTGATTGAACATGGGTTATCTATGACACCTACCCGGTCATCACTACTCTGACACTGGGACAGATGTCACTCTTGAGTGCATTCTTCTACATGGTATACTGCAGTAGGAAAGTTTTTTTGTTTGAAGCACAGTAACAGTTCAATAAAGCAATAACAATATGCACGAGACAGAAAGGCAGAACTGTTTTCCTGTAATGGGAAAAGAAAATGCTGGAAATCAGGTCTTCAAATCAGACACCACTACTCTATACCTGGGACTGTCCTACATCTCACCGTGTAATCAAGAAAGATTTGGTTGCATATTGCATAGATCTATTTGGCATCTGTATTTTTCCAGAATTTGGAAGTGTTTGTTCCAAAGCATGGTTTAAATCACACTACAGAAAAGGGCCACTCAACATGAAGAGCTGAAAAGCAGAACTGCTGGGCTGTCTGAAGTATTTTAAAGGAGATTTCAGTCCAGGTACCTCTCTACCATGTCCTCATGTTGGGAAAGTATATCCAGAGCTGACATGGCTTTCCCAGGTGTTTTCTGCTGGGACAGAGTGCAGGGTGTGCAGTAGTTAATCATGAGTGCATCCAAGTGTCCTAAGGTCTTTGGGTGAAAGCTGTTACAGACATTGAAAAAGTGTTTAATAATCAGAGCCCCGTGTCCTGAGCACTGCCTGGGTTCATGAAAGTTCACACACCTCTTATGATGTTTAGGCCAGAACGTAAGGAAGCCAGAGCCAAGCTTCAGCTTCAGATGGCAGCAGGGACTGCACATAGCTGGGACTCCCTCCCAGGAAAACCATGGTGGGTATGTCAAACTGCCCTTTGGGGTGACCCGTGCAGTGCGCTTGGGATGTGAACAGACCTCAGGAGGTGCACAATGGCATCTATCAAAGGAACACCCACTCCAATCACCACTAAGTGATTGCTACCCAGGGGCACTCTGCTCAAGGTTTTCATTTTGGGTTTTGTGCATACTGGATTTGTGGGATCATGACTATTATCATAAGGTGTATGCTGAGTACTGCTGCTATAATAATCTGCAGGCACAAAGTTACTGTGTACAGTTCTTTGCAGTTGACAACAAATACTTTTTATCACAATAAGCTCAGTTTTAAGTAATTTCAGTTGAAAATACCATTGAATATCCAGCTAAAAATGAGCATCCTCATGAGAAACCAGCATGGGCTCTTTCAACTAATTGGAAATACTTTGGCAAGACACAACACTCTGTTCTTCCTCATTTGCAGTATGTCCTCATAAAAAGAAACTGGGCATATGAAGGCATTTTTCCTCTGAAGAAGGAAGAGTGAGGATGAACACTTTGCCTCTCTTTTTTAAGCTGAGGGTGGAACAGATTCAGCAGGTTCTTCTCACAAATACAGACAAATGCAGTAGGATAGTAATGAAATGGACACTATTCCATGCTATTACACTGTACAGACAGTTATGGCACAACAATCAAGCTGTAAAACTCACGAAAAAAGAAGGGATTTTTGCCAGAAGAAAGAAGAGGTAATTTCTATTTTATGTAAATAAAGACAATGGGAGAGCTGCCTTGTGTAAACTTTTCTTCTTAGAAGAAAAGCATAAAATCATCATAAATTAAAAAGTCAGACCCACAGTAATAATTTTCTAGTTTCTTTTCCCCCAGTTTTGTGTGATGTACTTTACAACTGCAAAATGTTTGAGTTTTTTCCTTATGTAAAAACCTTAGACAGGTTTCTTTTCCTCTCATGATGGAGGAGTTACCCAAACCAACCTTAGATAGCTGAAGGCGAGTTTATCTGCAACTTCTGTAGCTGGTAGAGAGAACATAAATAAAGTTCTTAGTTCTCCAGGAAGCAGGCATGGAAAGTAAAGAAACTATCACCCTATACAAATCAACACATATGCAACGAAGTACCCACAACAAGGCTGGCTTAGAGAGTCATGTCAAAAAGGTATTAAACACCCATTGTGTTCTCAAGGTAGAAGTTCCCCACACAGGCAGTGCCTCATGCCAGTGGGGTCGGGGTAAAAGCAGCCTTTTTCCTTTCAGATAGCACTGGCAGCTGCTGGACTGTCCCTGTTCTGGGTAGCAGGAGCTCTCCAGTAGGTCTGCAGTGGGATTGGGACAAGCAGGATCTTGAGATGGGAGGCCAGGGAGGTTGCACAGCCTGATGTAAACATCTCAGGTGCACAAGGACCTCATGGAATGCATCCACTGCTCCTTCCTGCAGTATGGAGGCTTGCTTCTGTCATAGAATCAACCAAGTTGGGAAAGACCTGGAAGATCATCAAGTCCAACCATTCCCCAGCACTGCCAAGGCCACCACTAACCCATGGCACTGAGGGGCTCATCTAAACAGTTTCTGATCACTTCTCAGGATGGTGACTCCAGCACTGCCCTGGGCAGCCTGTTCCAATGCCTGAGCACCCTTTGCGGAAGGAATTGATCCTTATCTCCAGTCTAAACCTCCCCTGGTGCAGCTTGAAGCTGTTACCTCTTGTCCTATCACTTGTTATTTGAGAGAAGAGACTGTTCTCCTTGACCCTCTGCTTTCAATGCTTTTGAGTATTGTTTGCATGTATTTTTTTAGGTGTATCACATATGCTTGTACACCAACTGCTTACAGGTTTTGTATCACTTTAGACAGCAAACTCCTTAACACAATGCTGAACTGTGCCATGGCACTGTGTTGGGTTCTTTTTTCTACCATAAACCGATTAAGTATTAAGAGAAGTTAATCATTAGACGACTAGTTGTACATTGAGACAGACTCCCTTCTTTGTCTTCCAGCGTTATTAAATGCCTTCTGCTTTGAAATGCCACATAAAAGTGATAGATGCTCTTTCTTTAAAAGTCAGGCATCTAGTCAAGTTATGTTTTATATTAGTTCAGCGACAAAGAGCCCTTCTTGTTTAAATATAGAAGTGTAAAGCAGATAAGGTTAAGTAAGCCAGCTGCTGTGAGAGAGCCAGGTCTGCTCCCTTCTCAGATAAGCAGCTGGAGGAGCAGGGGAGTACTCACTGGGCGAGATTGCACCGTGTGAGTTACAGCGTGGAGACAAGGCTACGAGGCAAAACCGAATTAAGCAGAGGCCAAAGATGCAAACGGTCAAATATATTTGTGATAAAATGGAAGGCTGCTCCACTTCCTAAGGACATTAAATGGCTTTTGAAAGACAGCTTGGCATGGAAGCAGCTTCTTATAACAACTTCAGAGCAAACACTCCTGTGTACAGTGGAAAGGGTGTGTGCATGAGTGTACGTGTGTGCCTGAGTGTGCTCGCTTGCATGGGGGTGAGGTTTACCCTTCTAGATAACATTTGTGTTTAGAGAGCTTCAGGAGTGCTGTCAGAAGTAATGCCACCTCCTCAAAGCACACATACGATCCTAAACAAGAGATGGATGAATGAACAGGGAGGCAGAGAAGCAGGACTGACAAATCCCCTTCCTAACTCATGAGGAACAAAGTTTCTCCCCAGAGGAATTGCAAGCTATATTTTTGCTTACCAGCTTTTACAAGGCAAAACTGTTGCTCAAGAGAATAAACACCTTTTTGTGCCCCCCCTGGAAGCAGGAGGCAGTCAAGTCAGGGCTCAGCTAATGTATAAGCTATATCTACATGTCAAAAAAACCCTCTTATTTAGGTTCGTGATTTACAATCCCTAGTTTTCATAAAAGTCAGTCATTCCTGGTGAAAGAATGCGGAGGAGATTTATAGGATCTACATTATGCCTTAAATCTTAATAGCATTTTTAAAGCACTTTCATGACTCATCGTAAGAAATGTTTTCCCTCTATTTTCAAGACATTACAGTGTAAAAACAGATCCAAACCTTTGCCTTGAAAACAAGAATATTTTAACCAACCATGCTGCCATCAACTCTACTGCAATGCTAAATACTGTCAGCAATGGCCTTATAAGCCTCCACTCTCAAGGGTTCATAGTTTGAATGTAAATATGCTTTGTGCTAAGGCTTGTCTGACAAGATCTCTACCTGCATGAGCAGTGAATTTGTTTTCACCATCACAGTCAAAGTAAAATAAATCTCTGGAGGCTTCTGTAAGGTAAAGGGCTCAATTCTGTGCCTTCTCCCCCACATCAGCCTCCTCTTTTGTTTGAAAAGTCTGTTTGAAATATATATAACCTCAGGCTCAGTCCAGTTAAAAGCAGAAATATCCCAAGTACATTAATCACACGTACACATACAAAAGAGACCTTAGAGCAGCTCCAGTGCCTAAAGGGGCTACAGGAAACCTGGAGAGGGGCTTTGGACAAGGGCCTGTAGGGACAGGCCAAGGGGAATGGCTTGAACCTGGCAGAGGGGAGACTGAGATGAGCTCTTAGGCAGAAGCTCTTCCCTGTGAGGGTGCTGAGGCGCTGGCACAGGGTGCCCAGAGAAGCTGTGGCTGCCCCATCCCTGGCAGTGTTCAAGGCCAGGTTGGACACAGGGGCTTGGAGCAACCTGCTCTAGTGGAAGTGTCACTATTCTATGATTCTATGACTTCACCTGACAGAAACAACAGTGACAGGAAGCAAACAACTATCCTCCAAATTCTCCTTGGCTACAAGCCTGACTGCCTCCCCTTTTCTCTTCAGTTGTATGAGGCTTGTGTTCCTGCACAATAATTCAGCTTCAACAAGAGAGATGGACAATACCTCAACACAGAATAGCCAAGCTCCTAGAGTGAGCTGCACAATTTTGGGAGAACTAAGAACTGTGGAGGCAAGAAAGACCAGTTCACCCACCTCTCAGCTGATACTGCAGTCATGAGTTAGCCGTGGAAAAGATGAGCATTAGTGACAGTGTCCACAGCTATAGCAACCTGGTACCATCCTGGGAGGAGGCAAGATCTCCATGGAGGTAGACAGACCAGGTGATGGGCACTTTATTTTCAAAGCCTGGGCAAGGCACAAGAGACAAAACAAAACCATCTGGATCACTTTCTAGTTACAGGTGTCTGAATTCCAGTGACATGTCATCTTAAGGATGCAAACTTCCCCCTAGATTTTGCCATAAGGGTCTTCAAAATGACTTCTTGGAAATATAGACACAAACATATCAGGATCCATTACATTGCTCAGACTGAACTTCAGTATTCTTGTTTTACATTTTATCTTTGGATCTCAGCCTTTCCTTTATGATAAAGGAAATTCAAAAAGACTGAATTTTGATTTTTGTTTTCTTTTGTTTAAAGAATATGTTTTAACCTTTGGGGTTTTAACCTGAAAGTGTTCTGAATGAGCGGAAAATCTCTGTTACGCACTGGGCTATTAGAAGCTAGAGTAAGCATACATCATAATGAAAAATAAGTTGGGAACAGCAAACATTTCCAGTAAATTCTAAATATGCTTTAGAGCATTTTGAAAAGCACTTGGAATTTTATCCCACTAAATCAAGTATTTACCCTGAGTCTAGTCTTTAACCATCACTCATATGAGTAGTCTCATTGGTAGTAACCGGATTGTGAAGGTAAAGACCACTCGCTTGAGTACACATCTTTAGAGCCTGCTGTTGTTCCCTTAAATGCTTTCAAATTAAAATTTTCCATTTACAATAACATTTGATATGAAAAACAGCTTTTAAAACATCCATCTCCACTCCAAAATAGTAAACCTTCAAAGATAAAAACCAATCACAAACACAGCTATTACCTTGGTAAATAGTTAGATTTTTCAATAGTCTTTCTTCAAATGTTATTTTTGTGTAATAAAATAATAAATAACAATAAATATAGAAATAAAAAATCATAATAATTACTAAAATAAAAATAATAAAAATTGGTATGCAGTACACATAGAAGATGGCATCAAACTACACCACCACATTGTGACTCTTTACATTAAAAATACCTCCTCCTTAAAGTGTTTACTAATCAATAGCTTAGAGCTTAAAAACGGGTAAATAACTAATTTAGCTTAGAGCTTAATAACTGGTAGGTGCTACAAAGCAAATCATATTTTGGATACATACATGCCATTTTGAAAGCCACAAAAGAGGTCAATATCAACAAGTAAATAAACTCAAAATTCCTACCTCCTACATTCCCAATGACAATAAACATCGATATTTGTATTCATCTATTAAGCTAAATCCTGAGAGAAGAATAAATAAAGAAAAATCAAAACCCTGGGGGCTGATCAACAGAACTCAAATTACTTCCAGCCATCCAATATTAATAATACATATACACTTTAACAGGTATCGACATGAGATGTGTTTATACAATATTCAGAGCTCTTGGCTTTGGTCAGCCAAATAGTTAAACAGATGCTTAAACATGAATGTGTGAGGAGTCATATTGAAACTTCACATAACTGTGTGCCAAACACTTCAGCTCTGTAGACTGCTACTCCAGAGCATGCTTTTGCTGCTCTTCAACTATTTTCAGTGTTTAAAGTTGAAACTTGAGTGCAGTTTCTGTCCTTCACTTCATCTTTGCAGCACAGGAGGTGAAACCAATAGCAAAACTCTCCTCTGCTATCCCCTGTGCAGACTGAACAGTGAGGGCCACAACCTAACCTGAAAACTCACATCTGGGAGCTCACAAAAAGACCAGAACTAAAGCCTCTGAAACCTTGATCAAGTGTTCTGCAATGGTGAAGGCACCTGGAGCCCCTGGACAAGCTCCTTGAGTCTAGACGGGGACTACACTGCAAAAGCTCCATAGGGCACCATGAACCAGCAACTCTCTTTTTCCTACCCTACCTGATGGACTCCATCTAACAGGCAGTAGAAGAGCACCCCTGTCAGGTAAGACCCCAAGTGAAACACTGCAAAGCAAAACACCAGCAAGAATTCCTGTCTGCTGTCTTCCAACAATGCCCAACCAACAGACTCACTTTACCTCTTAGAAATCATAGAATCATAGAATAGTTAGGGTTGGAAAGGACCTTAAGCTCATCCAGTTCCAACCCCCTGCCATGGGCAGGGACACCTCACACTAAACTATGTCACCCAAGGCTCTGTCCAACCTGGCCTTGAACACCGCCAGGGATAGATATAGTAATTGGAATAGCTCCATCAGAACAGATTGGATACTCTCCCAAAACAGAGGGGTTCAGTAATGAAGCTCTGCCTCCAAAGACCAGTGATGTATGTGCCCGTCTTTTCACAGAAAGAGAAGTGCCTCAAAGGCCACTAGTGTCACATCTGTCTCATGATTTCTAATATCTAGAGTCAAGTGGCTTAACACGCTGATAGAAAAGCCTGCACTCACAAGGCCACTGGAGCTAGTTACCCCAAGAGGCTGTGAGGTCTCCATCCGTAGAGGTTTCCAAGACCAGATTTTGAGAAGCCCTGCACAACCTGCTGTGATCCCAGAGCTGACTGTGCCCAGAGCAGGAGGTTGGACTAGAGCTCTCCTGAGATCCCTTCCAGCCTGAATTACCCTGGAGTGCTAAATAGTCATTCTCCCTTCCTTGTCCTCCATCTGCTCCCAAACTAAGGTTTTCCTAGGAGTATTTTAATTTTTGCCTTAATATTTTCTTCAATAAGCCTGCTGACATTAAAGAAAGCCCTGTTTAAAACAGAATCACACCTTTATGAATACTGTTAGCAATCTCACACATCATACACCGATATTTTGCTACTGTCAAACCCATAACCATTTTTCCCCCAAAGTAAGAGCTGCCAGCTGCAGCTTCCAAGTAACCATTGTAATGAAACACTTTATTTTCAAACGTATCATTTATAGAAGCAGGAAATGTTTGTCACCTCCTGAACTCTCCAATAGCTCAGAAGCATACTTTTTCCCTCTTAACAAAGCTTCAATAATTCAAGTGTTTGATCTGCGTGGAGGAGTTTATGGCTGAACACATTGGAGTACCTGAATGCCAACTGAAACTCAAGAGGCAACATCTTTTAAGCTAAACTGGAGAACGCAGTTTATACAGACAGCAAAAATATGTTATGCAGACAGAAAACTAGAGTGTAGGAGACCATGAGAAGGCAGTCACTTAACCTTCTGCCTTTGGGCAATCAACCAGTGCTGTTCTTAGCATATGTGTACCCTGGTTTCCTTAAAAACAAACCTTATCTGGTATAGATTCCACCATCTCCCTTAGCAATCTTTACTTGAAGATGTTAAATTCCAAGGATATTATCACATGTTCTGAGGGGTTTTCTCTCATTTTTAGTTGAAATGTGTGTCTGATTTCTTTTTTTCCTGTCATGTATATACCATCCAACCAGAGCTTGTACTCAAACTGACCTTGTGCTACTAGACATGTTTACACGCTACCTCGCAAACGCATACATGCGAAGAAACCTATTCCCTGACAACCTAGGAGTTGTTCATTGGATCTCCTGACCACTAAGAGCTGAGCATTCATTTAGCAAGATATTATTAACATCGACAAGTAGGGGCAAGTTATCAGCCACAGACACAAAAATGCATACAACTTGTTGAAGCATGAGTTACTCTTGCTCTAGGATTGCATTAGCTCACACATTCCTCTCTTGAAAGCTTCCTTTCATTAAGTATACATTGTGTATGCCTTAAAGCTAGCGCTCCCTTTTTGGCTTCATCCAGTTTGGAATATGAATAAACCACTTCAGAGGAAACTTTTGCAGATAATGAGAATAGTATTGGCCAATGCCTTGTACTCCCTACTTTAACTTCATGTCCCAGTGCTGGCTCAAAGTCTGCTCATCTGGTTACCTTATTGCGTGATCATAAGCAGACATTGCAAAGGCCTTTTGAAAGATATTGAGTCAGCAAAGATGTAACAGGGTTTAAGGCTGAGTCTCCATCCCAGCTGCAGGGATGCTGCTGGAGGAAATGGAAGAAGGAGGAGAAAGAGGTCAGGGAAGGGATATTGAATTAGGAGTGAGATGATGAGAGGAATGCATTCTGCAGTAGTTTGGAAAAACAAAGGTGATCTGTGGATTTTTGCCTCTCCCGCTCTCAAATGCAATGGGAGAGTGAACACTTCCAGAGATTTAGTACCTTGGTGTTCAGGTGCTCACAGGTATGTTTGACCTCTGGGCTGCTGATCTGACTCTGATATCCACCTTTGACCAAGTTCCATCTTAGCCGTGACAATCCTATCCATAAGGTCTGTTTTTGGAACCTGAGACTTCGCCATGAAACTTTCGGCCCAAACAAATTACATTTTCTAGTGAAAAATGTTTTCTTCATTTCCACATTTTCTAGTGAGAGCATTTCCTTCAGCTCTCACCTTATGACCAGATCCAAGTGAAGTTTGGTTACAAAAAAGATGACTTCCTTACCTGGGTCACAGGATCAAATATCTGTCAACAGAAATGCTGGCTCATACACTGATCAGAAGTTATGACTACTTTCCAGGGCGTAATATAAAAGGCAATACATTGTTTTTAGAAGATGGTAAAGAAATCTGTGGTTCCTTAGCAAACTTCAATGGAAAAAGCACTTTTTACACTGAATAGACTTCTTCAAAACTCTTAGTATGCTGCAAGCACACTCCTGTCATACCTAAACTTAGAAGATGAAGTATAAAACAACACTGTAAATCAAACATCTGTGGATGGCAAACATCATCCCTCAATATTGCAGCTACCAGAATAACTGGGAAACCTCACAGTACGTTATGGACACCCCTGGCAGGAGAGATTATTTTTGTTTCCTCTTGCAATAGGGTATAATTCTGGAGTGAAGGCTTAGTAAAGAGCAGGTTTTCCCTTCCATTAGCTTCACATCTGACTGAGTTAAAAGCTTTGTTGCAACTCTCCTGGATCTTAAAGTTTATTTGGAAGACCGTCATGGTAAAAAGATTCTGCTTGATACATAACATGAAAATATGACATGAAAATATGATAGCTAATAAGTGATGATGATTTACTGGCAGGAAGAGAGGACAGCTTCTGCTTAAAAAAAAAAACAAACCAACAAACAAATTCATCAACAAACACTAATGATTCTACAGTGTTTCCACTCAATTTGAATTCGTGCTCTGGTTTTCACTTAATAGCAAGGAACAAAGTGAGTCCTTGCTGTGTCATGTCAAATGCACTTTAGACTCTCTATTAAGCGGTCTGTAAACAATATCTGAAGTGAGTCGTATTCCTTATAGATGTCAGTCACAATGGCCACTGGAAAGTCTGTTTTATTCCATGACCAGCCGTATTGAACATGCGCTAATTTGCTACCTCATAGAAGGAGCAATGAATGCTCCCTGCTTCTGATCATCGTTCCAGGAGACCACACAGAAATGAAGAGCAACGTCATAGACCTGAATTTAGCTTACTTTATAACCACCGAAGCCCATTGAAAAAATAAAGAGATCAAGCTATGATTCATGTCTAGAAATATCACCAGAATGTGCGACTAAGGACACATTAGAGCGATCACCTTCCATCAATTAGCAGCATAGGAAGTATTTTTAGCATATCCATGGCTGGATTGTTCTGCTTTGGGCAGGTAACTTGCCTGCCATTACAAAAGACTGCTTGATGAAAGCCTTTGCTGAAGGAATCACTGCCGCTGGGAAGTTCAGAAATGATTTTCAGAAACTGAAACCTGATCACAGTAAAATCTGCGTTCAGCTCTCAGACAGGCACTGGTAAAATGATGCTTTCATGAAAGCGCTTCTAAGTGGGAAGGAGATCAGCAAGCCATTTGGCAAAACTCACATGCAGTGTTTCAGCAGGGGTCTTTAAGGGAAATAGAATAACCATGTTACACAAAGGCACCAGGGACGCTGAATTTGACCGCTTGCATTGTCTTAGATAATAGCCCTTTGTAGTTTGAGAACTTCAGTGGGCAATGATTAAACTGTGGAACCAGAGGGAGACAGCAATGAAAACCGTGGGGCATGTATACATCCCACTGTGCCAACATGATAGAACAGCAGAAAGCAAGCCTGCTTTGGGTTGGGAACCCCGATAATGCAGCATGAAGGAGCCATCAGCCTTGTACTGGGGCTCAGACCTGGCTGCTATCCAGCAGCTCTCCAGCTTTGACATACAGAAACACACTCAGATCGACTTCATGATGGATGGCTAGAAGCTGAAGAAACTGGACTAATTCAATGTTCAAATACAGCACATGGGCTTTTTAGCAGAGGATGTAATTTTAAATGAGACTCTCAATCTGGAGAGAGCATCTGAGTGATGACCTCCTGCCTAACCAACAACCATGGGGCAGGTGCAGAATCACATGGCATCTTGGAAGACAAGCTGGTTTTTCTACCTTAGGAATTCATGCATATCAGACATGAACTTCATTTCTATCCTTTCCCACTGTCCAGAGATGTTAGAAATCAGTTTATTTCATAGACTGTCAAGACTCCCTGGGTATTATGTGTATTTTCTCTCTCATGCAGAATCCATCTTTTCTCTGAATAATTACTGCCAGAGCTGAATCAGAACCTGCCAAAGTTGCAGAAAAGAATTTAACTCTTTTCTACAAAGCAAATACGAACTTGCTTTGCTGGTCTTTGTTTTAATTCTCTCTGTGAACAACTTAGCATGAATGAATCCAGTGAAGGCGTGGTACATCAGAAATCTTTGGGCAGATCCTCAGCTGGTATACAATCGGCTTCAGAAAAGCTATGCTCAGTTACATCCTGAAGATGCATCACTGTGAATGTGAAAAGCTCTCTTGGAGATTATTCACCTCATATGAATGCAACTGCTCCCATCATCTATCTCATTTTGAGGATTTTGGCTATTGAGTCAGAGGACAGACAATAGTATGGGATTGAGCGCAAGCAATTAACTCTTCACTCAGTTTTATTACTAAGTCCTGCACTGGACTCCCACGGGGAACCTGTAACAATGGCGGTCAAAGAAAACAGAGCGAAGTTTTAACTAATTAAAAGTTTGGAAGACAAAAGGAACCAGCAGCATTTTTAAAAAGACAAACCCAAAAGAACATTAATCAAAACCTTTAATGCCAACAAAGTATTCATTCTGACGTAATTACTGCCATAAAATCCTCTGCCACAGAGTCACTGACAAGAAAATAATCTTCAAAAGTTATCTATGTAAGCAGCATCGAACTTGAGAAAAGAGTTGGCAAGAGTGAAACCCTACAGAGAGGGGAAAAGAAGGAAAGATTTGGGAAGGAACTGAACCTTTCAGCATAAGCCATTCCTCTGTGAAAACATTTTATCATTTAGAAGACACAAACAGGAAACGGACGGGGAAGATTTGCTAGCAGAAAGCCAGTTCCTCTTAGAAGTAAGAAACCAGTGGGTAAAATAAATGAACAGCAACAAACTGGGTCTTGAAAAACAGTCAGAAATACAGGTGATTAAAACTGAAATTACTTATTTCTTACTCGTGGCACATGAAATGCTATAATATAAAGAAAACAAATGAAGATCTGCATTGGGATTCCTCCATTCTTTCCAGCTAGAATAGTTTCTGAGATACACAACATTAAAACTGTCACTGTCCTTTGCTCCAGTCATGCTTATCTTGGCACTTACCCAAGGATGACAGCAGCTCTTGGAGCAAAGCAATGTTCAGTCCCTGCCATAGCTGTGCTTCATAGATGTTGGGTTTGGTTTGTACCAGTGGGGGAAAAGATGCGTGCTTTTTAATATAAACAAGGTTGAATGTATCTTGAATCACTTTGTCACTCTCTATGTACTGGCTAAGAAGCTTTGGACCAACAAATAAATACACTTGCAAAGATCTCCAAAGTGCTCTTTTCCACAATAGCAATATTGCTGCAAGCCCCCGAAGGATGGAGTCCATTGGTATTGTGCAAAGTACCAGCAGCTGTCCCAAGAAAACACTCCAATCCATGCACGATGGTTATTTCCTACTGACTACTTACTCCTTAATTACTGACTGCATGAACCATTGTCCATGTGCAATAGTTCTTTCCTACTGATTACTTAGTTCTTAGACAGTAGTGATAGGACAAGTGGTGATGGGTTAAAACTTAAACGGGGGAAGTTCAGGTTGGATATAAGGAAGAAATTCTTTACTGAGAGGGTGGTGAGGCACTGGAATGGGTTGCCCAGGGAAGTTGTGAATGCTCCATTCCTGGCAGTGTTCAAGGCCAGGTTGGATGAGGCCTTGGGTGCCATGGTTTAGTGTGAGGTGTCCCTGCCCATGGCAGGGGGGTTGGAACTGGATGATCTGAAGGTCCTTTCCAACCCAAACCATTCTGTGATTCTATGATTCTATGATAAAGATGGCTTTGACATAAGTTTTTACTGAAAACTTTATATGGCAAAGGGATATACTTATCATGGATAATTTCGTTGATGTATTCTAAATGTTTTTAACAACTGCGTGCCTACCCAAACATCTCTACAAACCTACGTCATTGCTGGAATATCAAAACAAAACAATTGGGGCTTTTCCCCCTTTTTTGCTCATCAAGTTTAATTTTATATTTGGAAGACAGATGTGTACTTGACATACAGAGAGGCAGCCCTCTGAATGTTACATTGAGTTACTGTGAAAAACGTTCTTACTCTAGTAACACCAGAAATCCATACAGGACAGAAATATTAGCAGATTTTTCTTCCCTTTTTTTCTTTCTTTTCGTTTTGCTGACTCTCAGTATCCTGAATATTATGCCACGGTGTCTGGGAGGGTCCAGGATTTGGTAGTCGTTCCCATGACTTTGTAATGCAAAGCATCACATAGTGGCACTGCACCACAAAAAACTACATACATCTTACATGCACAGACCCTGTCAGAAGGCTGCCTAAAGAGACAAGATGTTCAATTACCAGCCTTGCTCTGAATATCCATCACGATGAGGGCTGGAGAACAAAGACAAAAGTTATTTTAAGCTCTAGAGAAGTTGCTTCAAATTGCTCTGCCATAGGCTTAGAGACACAGAGAGGCAAAACCATTCCATAGCTTTCATTTCATACCACTCCTGATGCTGGGGAACTACCCTGATGCCCTATCTGCAGGCAGCCCTACCTCTGCTAACACCAGCTCCCCCAATGTTTCACCACTGGGGTTGTTCTGCAGAGACACAACTTGCTGTCCCATTCAACGCATGCATGCATTAGACACAGTGTTCAAGCGTCCATGCATCAAGCATTAGATATGGAGCTCAAGCTTGGTTTAATTGGTTTTGTGGAGGCTGCTTGCCTTTGTGAGCCTTCTCGCCTTTCCAGAATGAACTGTGACATTTATACTTACCTGTGAATGAATCTCCCCAAAAGCCTCTTTACAAGTTCTCCCAACAGAGCAAGAAGCCATGAGAAACAGACATTTTAAACATAAAACGAAACAGGCTCGATCAGAGCAGGTACTCCTGATTCATATGGGGATAAATGCCAAAACCAGCCAGACCTGTGAGCACAGATAAGGGGAACTGATGCAGCGGCCCAACTTTGCTGCTGGGAGAGGGAAATTCATTCCTCAGACATATTATAACAGGAGAGCAAAGCACAGACTGCACCAATGAACCCAGAATTGCCTTTGGGAGGGAGCTCCCCTGACATTGCCAGTGTTTGCATCATCTTTATTTATATAAGCTATTTATCACTCTCCTGGGGTACAACTGCTGTCTGTCTGAACTGGCTTAAGACTAGACGTGCAAGTGAAAGACTCAGCAACACTCATTACTCAGAGCATCTTACTACCTCCTCAAGCTCCTGGTTGAACAAGTCCAAACCTCTCAAGAGTCAAAACAAATCCATGCCCAAATTCATGGGTCAAAGAGGAATCTTTCTTCCCACCCCATGGGGCCAGATCCAGCCAACAGCCACAGAAATGAGCCCTCCCTCAGACAAGTGATGCTCTTACATGCTGCCATCCCCTGGTCCCTTGGGCAAACACCAAACAGGACCCCAGAGTGAGCTAAAGCTGGGGGGGGATAATTCAATACGAACCATGAGCTCCTTATATATAATCTTTCCTTAAATCCCTCGTTTCAGGGCATGAGCATGAGCAGATCTGTACTTTAAACTAGAATTCCTTGTTTCATAAAATCATCTATCTGAAGAAAGCACCAGGCAATATTTACCTTCATGTTGGCTGCAAACCCTTCTTCTGTAGACACTACAACAGTTTGTGTCTTCAGGGTTTTCAGGGCATTTTCTTCCTGATAAGCTATGATCTTCTCCAAGAAATGGTGTGAATGATGTGCAAGGTACAAATATAACATCCATGGTTCCCAAACCCATCTAAGTCATGAGCCTGCAATAGGAAAAGGGAAAGGAAATGGAGGGGTTCTGGAAAGGTCATGGCATGGATCATAGGATCATAGAATTATAGAATAGTTAGGGTTGGAAAGGACCTGAAGATCATCCAGTTCCAACCCCCCTGCCATGGGCAGGGACACCTCACACTAAACCATGCCACCCAAGGCCTCATCCAACTTGGCTCCGAACACTGCCAAGGATGGAGCATTCACAACCTCCCTGGGCAACCCATTCCAGTGCCTCACCACCCTCGCAGTAAAGAATTTCTTCCTTACATCCAATCTAAACTTCCCCTGTTTCAGTTTGAACCCGTTACCCCTTGTCCTGTCACTACAGTCCCTGATGAAGAGTCCATCCCCAGCATCCTTGTAGGCCCCCTTCAGATACTGGAAGGCTGCTCTGAGGTCTCCACGCAGCCTTCTCTTCTCCAGGCTGAACAGCCCCAACTTTCTCAGCCTCTCTCCATACGGGAGGTGCTCCAGTCCCTGATCATCCTCATGGCCCTCCTCTGGACTTGTTCCAACAGTTCCATGTCCTTTTTATGTTGAGGACACCAGAACTGCACACAATGCTCCAAGTGAGGTCTCACGAGAGCAGAGTAGAGGGGCAGGATCACCTCCTTCGACCTGCTGGTCACGCTACTTTTGATGCAGCCCAGGATACAGTTGCCTTTCTGGGCTGTGAGCGCACACTGCAGCCAGCTCATGTTCATTTTCTCATCGACCAACACCCCCAAGTCCTTCTCTGCAGGGCTGCTCTGAATCTCTTCTCTGCCCAACCTGTAGCTGTGCCTGGGATTGCTCCGACCCAGGTGTAGGACCTTGCACTTGGCATGGTTAAACTTCATCAGGTTGGCATCAGCCCACCTCACAAGCGTGTCAAGGTCCCTCTGGATGGCATCCCTTCCCTCCAGCGCATCAACCGAACCACACAGCTTGGTGTCATCGGCAAACTTGCTGAGGGCACACTCAATCCCACTGTCCATGTCACCGACAAAGATGTTGAACAAGACCGGTCCCAACACCAATCACTGAGGGACACCACTTGTTACCGGTCTCCAGCCGGACACTGAGCCATTGACCACAACTCTTTGCATGCGGCCATCCAGCCAGTTCTTTATCCACCGAATAAAGCTTGTACCGATGGTACAAAAACCTTGTACCGATGGTACAAGCTTCTTGGAAGTGCTGTCAGGGTAAAGGTGACAGTCCTTTCAACACCAGATTCATCACTCCCCTTGTTTTCCTACCACTTTGGACCATGTTAGCTGAAGTAGTGAGCTGCTTTGCTTTAAGCACAAGAGCAAACCTCTCTGACTTGTCATCCACCTAAATCTCCACAGGGATACACACAGGGTTCAAAGAAAACCATGCTTTTTGTAGAGCTGGACCTCAATAATCGGTACTGCCACATGCTCTTGTCACTAGTTACAAATATCAGATGTTTCTACCAAAAAAAACCCTTGACTGTTCTTTTACAGATAAAAAATGCAGGAATTGGTTCCTGCTGAACTAAAACTGCTCTGGGTGCAGAACTATCTCATGCAGGGCTTTAAGCACCATGACATAGTTCAAATTGGTTTCCTCCAAAGGGGGTGACCTGAAGCCAACAGGAGTATTCAGTGTGTGACGAAGAGTTAATAAGCTTTAATAACAATAATCAAAGATTATTCTATCATATCTGTTTGTCCAAAACACACCGGTGCCTCTGGTTGGCTGTGCTCATGGTACTTTTCAGTTTACTTCTATATGCTAAAATCATACTCAGATTCACAGACAAGACTCCACTGCTCACCAGAAACACCCATTCCAGCAAAGTGACAAGATACAGATCTTTGAAAACCATCAGAGAGAACTTTTCCTGTCGTAAATTTTCCCTGCTCCTTTCTTCTTCCCACACAGACACACACAAAATGAGCTCCTGTGATCTCTGCTGGTACGCAGTAACGCTGCCAGCGGTTTACTGAGGATTATTGGCTCAAGCATCCCCTCATCCTCCAGGTAAATGCAGAAGCAGTTTATGTTTGTCACTTGAACATAGGATTCATTTGCTGTAATTTGTGTGCACCAGATCTGCTTTCAGCATTTTCTAGGAAGCAAATCTCCCCTTTATTGTAAATAAACAACAGGGAAATAAACTGAACTACACTTGATCACTACCAGCCACTGAGTTCTAAACCAAATCATATCCTTAGAATCACAGAACCATAGAATAGTCAGGGTTGGAAAGGACCTTAAGATCATCCAGTTCCAACCCCCCTGCCATGGGCAGGGACACCCCACACTAAACCATGGCACCCAAGGCTCTGTCCAGCCTGGCCTTGAACACCGCCAGGGATGGACCCTTCCTGCGTTAGATGCAAAACAATGTTTTAAATCATATTTATTAATGCATTTTCAAGCATTTCTGACTCACCAAATCAAAACAGATTTCAGGTGAGGTGTGGCCTTGTGTTTAATAACAACCCTAATTCCTACTTCTTAACTGCCTTAAAACTGGATACTCGGAATTTCCTTCTTTCCTTTCCACACGGCCTGCAGTTACTCATAAAATGACACTAAAATCCATAACCGGGATTGCTCCTGCTTGGCTGGTGCCTTGGAGCTGCCTCTTTGTAAGGACTGAATATAAGGAAATCAAAACCCCAACCCTTCGGGTCACGCTATTGCACAGCGCAAGGGTCCCCCACGCCTCTCCATTTGCTGATCTCTGCTGCCCTCTCCTGCAGGAGCTGGAAACAATCCGTCGAGGATTTCAATGGATAAGCCACGTTTATCTATAGGCTGTTAATGGTGATTTGTTTAAACCCCGAAGGGATGGGGCAGGAGTTTTAGGTTTAGGGGAAAACTGAAGTTGAAGAGGGAAAGTGCTCAGGACAGCTTACTGAATGGAGTAAGGAAGAAAATTATTAATAACAATAATAATAATGACAACAATACATACTAAGAATAGACATATGCAGGTATCGATGAGTATTTGAAGGCTCTGCTAGGGAGATATCCAGCAAGAGAAAAGCAAGTTTAAAAGTGGTAAACTTATCTCTAGTGTGTATATAAGGAGGTAAATGCTCTGTGGCTCACATGAGAACTCAGCTGGTTTTCTGCCTTGACTTTCTACTGCAGCCACAGAGTCAGGCTGAAGCACAGACCGGTGCCGTTCTCCACCTTGGAGATTCTCCAGCTATGGCTCAGAAATCAGGTAGCTCAGTCTTCCCATTGCCTCCAGGTGGTAGAAGATGAGATCTGTGGCTTACTCAGGTTACAGAAAAAATGTCCATATTATTCTCCATACAGGATGTGTGCACTTCTCTCCTCTCCTGCAAAGCCTGATCTTTATTTCTCCCCTCCATTCTCAGCATTTCTTCACTCACTGATCTGCACCCTATGTACTGTGCTTTTGTTTTTCTTTTCCATTCTGTCTACCTTGCCTGTTATTATTTAACTCATTCAGCATTTCTCTGAATAAAATGGGGCATAACTAAGAACTAGATTGCCCAGGAGATCTGCTTGGGTTAATTTTAGGACTGCTTTCACACTACCTATTGGGTTTGAAAGTTGAAGTTATATAGAACCCCAGACTGGTTTGTGTTGGAAGGGACCTTAAAGCTCATCCAGTTCCAGCCCCTGCCACCTTCCACTAGAGCAGGTTGCTCCAAGCCCCTGTGTCCAACCTGGCCTTGAACACTGACAGAGATGGGGCAGCCACAGCTTCTCTGGGCACCCTGTGCCAGCGCCTCAGCACCCTCACAGAGAAGAGCTTCTGCCTTATATCTAACCTAAATCTCCCCTCTGTCAGCCTAAATCCATTACCCCTTGTCATAATATCATAAGTTATTATCACAGCATATAGCATAACCTATATATAACAGAAATCTATAATAATATCACACCATATCATGTATCATACCATAAGATATTATCACAAAGTACTGGAATTTCACAGAAACACAAACATTTTAACAGCTCAGAAATGAAAATGTGGTGGAACGGGAAAGAGAAAAATGTACTTCTCAAATAATTCTGGGGCTGAGGAATTTGCCTGCAATGCAGTCAGAAAGGATAAACAGAAGATTTCAGTTCAGTTCGAAGAATGTGCCTTGGCTTTTCGATGGGATGGTTGTGGCATAGAATAATAATAAAGCCCCTTACACATTGGCTCAGTCCTACTGCGAGAGAAAAGCTGCTACCAGAAAACATCAGGACCAGGCGATCACTGACAAATTACCTTCCTGCTCTGTTTTCATATTAGCAACGTTGCTTTTTCTTGCAATGCATTAATCTGCCTTTCAGCCTGCTTTTAATCAAAACCAGGTTTAACTTTGTGGAGTGGAAAAAGAAAGCAGATGCTGAGGTAAACCACAGAATAGAACGGGAAGAAACAGTCACAAAGGAAAGTCTCTTTGGCTTGATAAGTATGTAAGAACTATTTTTCTAGAAGGAAGGGAGAAAGAAAACACTCCATTTTGTTCCAGTTTGGAAAAATGGCTACGTCTGCTTTCTTTTCCCAAATGTAGGGAGAATTAGCTGCTTTGGACAGTATTTTTGCACGTGAAAATTCCTATTTAGTTGTGCAAGATACAAAAAGCAGGAAGTAAATGGTGACAATTAGCAAGATGGTCATGGAAATAAAACTTTTGGGTTGTTGGGAATCAAGAAACACAGAAACAAGTACTCCAGATGAGGCAGTTGTTCTGCATGGTTGTATGCAAACAACCACAAGTCAAGATACAGCACTTCAGTTACTGTAGATACCGATTCGTATTCCAGTTGCAAGAAATTACTGAAATAAGAACATGGTAAGATAAAAGAGGTTTGGATATTTGTAGCTTCATGCCTTGGGTTTTGATTTCGTCTGGTTTTAGTCGGGGGGTGCTGCTTGCATTTTGAGGTTATTTCTTATTTTTAATGACTTAACATTTTCCAGCTATTGACGGTACACATCATCACCACCTGATGTGTGCTACCTCCAATGCAAATGATTGTGTTGGTAACTTCAAATACAGATGTTACAAGTCAAATTTTGTCATTCAAAATCAAAACCAAACCCCTCACATCTTTCTTTCTCCCCAGAGGCTTCAAAGACAAAGCCTGGTTTCATGTTCTGCACTAGCAACGTGAAGCCAGGCTAACCCGAATGTCAGACCCTCATGTCTGCATTAACCTCTCTGTGCCTTAGCAAGCACATGGTGAACCAGGCCAGGGAACTGATCCAGCAAAATGTTAACCTAAAAACCTCACAAAGGACTTTAAACAAACAAACCCCATTATTTTCCAGCCTGTTCAGCCTCTCTTGTGGCTGTGCCCTCCAAGCACCAGCACAACAAGAGCAAGAAGACCATGGATGCGAAGGAAGTGAACATGGGCACGGGAGCACACCATTTACTGACCTAGCTCACCAGGGGCTGACTTAGCCCTGTGTTTGTGCAATCACCCAGCTCCTAGCTGAGAGGATGGACAGTGCACACTCCTTTCTTCCTGAAACAGACATTAGATGTAGCCAAAGTGCTGTAAAAATAAGCCAGATTATTCAAAGAGTTAAGAACAGAAGAGGAAATGCTTTTGGGCGAATTCTCCTATCAGTTAAGGGAAAAGACTAATTAATATCACTCATATCCAGGAGCACTGGCTTATCTCAACTTGTTCAGGAGAAACTGCAGAGTAACGTCGGGGTGTTCTTGGTCAGCATCCATCCAGAGGTGTGGATGCTCAGAGAAACCTTTCTTGAGCACGTGGCTTCAGCAATAGGTTGAAACCCATCCAACCAGGGCACCTTTGCCAAGTTTCCCCTCTCCAGCCAAAACATAGCTCAGCCCTGTTTGTCTTCGGCCCCAATCTAAGGAGCAGAGCAACCAGTAAGTAGCGAGAGAAGGTTAAAAGCCACTGACCTCTTTAATATGGAAAACCATGCCTTGCCATCCTGAGAGGCCAAGAAAAGACTTTCTGACTTTGTTTTCAGTTGGCAAAGGCCAAAACTAATTCAGAAGTTGTAAAGGTGCTTCTGATTAGGAGGAAAGATCATGTTATTCTCAAAGTATGAAAAAATGTTCATATGGCTCTTGACATGCATAATTCTCTGGTTTCAAAGATACTTCCTCTGGCAGGACAAGGAGTGGAAATCCTGTGCAAAACGGAGTGTAAAGCTGCTGTATTCATAGCTGTGTACCAGTGCCCAAGATGCCCCTATCACCCACAAACTAATGTAAAGCAGCTTCTTTGCAAGTATTTTCTCAGGCAAATTCTCTTAAAGTGGAAAAATTAACTTATTATTTAATAACTTAGATTTTCCATCCCCAGAGATCCCAGTTGCTCTCCAAACACTACATCCATTGCTTTCATACATGTCATCTTGTTCCCAGGGCCATTTTCCTCTGTGAGAGAAAGGTGGCTGCTTACCAAACCACCAAGTACTGCACGATGAAGTTCATCAAGAAAATTGCTCTAGAAGATTGCATAAAATCTGTTCTGACTAAAAAGGATGTAAAGAGTTTCTTTTAGCTCAGATCTACAAATGCAAATCTACAATGCAATGGACAGTGTGGAACATGACTGCTGGAGTAAGTCAGTGTGATCTGAGAAGTCTTGTGTTTTATAGCTGGAGGTCACAAGTACTGAAATACTCTCTCTTGTATGTACAGAACTAAACACTGTGGTAATGGCAGAGAAGCTTCCTTGGCAGCAACAGAGCAAACCAAGGTGGGGAGAAAGGCAAAGCAGCCAGTGGTACTCCTGCTATAACCGGGTTTGCATCTCCTCCTCCTCCCTTTCTCCTTCATTTCCCCAGCACTAACCAGTGCTTTTATTGCCATAGCACCATGCCATAGCTCCAACTTGGCTTAAGAGGAGGTTGCTTTGTTTAATTTGCTGCTGCAATTTCTGTGCTTCAGTATCATGGCTTAGTAGTAGGGAAAAAAGCAAAAATGGGAGGGTAGCACAGAGGCAGAACTAAACCAGAACAGCCTATTCCAAGCCAGGATAATTTTGCTGCCATTCATCTGTGCATAACCTCATATTTTGCTCTTCATCTGAATCATAGAATCACAGAAGAGTTAGGGTTGGAAAGGACCTTAAGATCATCCAGTTCCAACCCCCCTGCCATGGGCAGGGACACCTCTCACTAAACCATGTCACCCATCCATCTTTGTAAATAAAGGGGTGAAGGAAGGAAGGGAGGAAGGGAGGAAGGAAAAGAAACATAAGAAAACAACAGAAAACCCCACAAAGATCAAAACAAGTCTTCAGAGGTGGGGTCCTGAGAACTGAGGCTGGAAGTGTGAGATGCCCCTGCCCATGGCAGGGGGGTTGGAACTGGATGATCTTAAGGTCCTTTCCAACCCTAACTATTCTATGATTCTAAGATAAGACCAACTTTTTGACATGGTGAATAAGGAACACGAGAGCACAGTGATGTGATCAAAGCTGTGGTTCTTTGAAAATGACACTTGCGGCAGCAATCTTGCTAGTTCTTCATAATACAAGATAATGGTAGAGCTGAAGCAAGAGAAAAGAATTAAACAGTAAATCCAGACAAGAGATACAGAGCCTGAACACCCTGAGTATTTGCAAATGTGCTGAAACGAGGTAATATTACAGCAAGTTTAATAGTAGCGTTAAACTGGTATTATGTCTCCAAAGCTGCATGTGCTGCACTGCACTTTGTGGTGGAAAAACGTTAGAAAAGTTGCTGACTCCCAGATAACGCAGGGACCACATTCTACAGGTTCTCCAAGGGAACCAGTCCACCTTCTGGAGAGACACCTCACACCTCCTGTTCAGACTGCAGTTTGAGATGCCATACCTGAACGAAGAAGAGAATCTGAAAGTCTTCCTAATAGCCCAGTGTACTGGAACAACCCTGGAGATGACAACTGAAAAATACACTCAGAAAAGACAGGCATTTAGAAATACCTTTGCCTTTGTATCAGTGACACTCCAGAGCCTGCAACCATCAGTGGTAAAAAAGCATCCCTGTGAAAGGCTAGAAGCTTCACCAAGAGGGAATCATGAATATTATGCATTATACTACTAAGGAACTGTGATTTGTAAAGACATATGCTGTGCATGCTCCTTTCTATTTAGCTAATACCTATGACTGCTTCTTACAAACTACTGTAAGATCTCATTCACAAACAATACTGAGAAAAATATTTTCAAAGGGTCACCAAAATGAGACCAGTGCCTGAAAGAAAATGACCACTCATAAAAAGAAGCATAGACAAACTTCCTTTTGCAACTGAAATTTGTTGCCTATAGCTTCTTATTAGAGACAGCAAGTGAAAGAGGAGCCAGACAAGTCTAATAGAACTATTGTCGCCTCCTACACTAGGGTGAAAAGTAATGACAAAACATTAGGGTTCTTTTTAAAGCACCTGTTGTCATCTGGCTTGAACACTGTATAATACTATTGCTCAGTAACCCTCTGGAAAGCAGTCACTGAACTGGAGCTTGTCAGTGGCAACCGCACTGAACTCCAGGCAGTATTTGCTAAATGAAGCAGGGGTGACAATGGCATGGGGTAAGAAAGTATTTTCAACTTACAGATCAGATTCCCAGGAAGAAAACCATCAAGTATGGCTTAAACATCCTTCCGTTTGCCACCTCCTGAGTCTGGAGTCTAACAGACAACCGCAATTTACTTGTAACATCTGCTGCCCTGCTCATAAGCCATTCTATACAGTGCAATCACAAACTCCCATCATCCCTGATTCCTCCTGCTGCTGCTGTTACATTAATACTTAAAAAGGAGAAAGTAGGAAGGCGGAGGAAGAAGTTTATGTTAGGAAAGGGGACCAACAATTTCAATGAATACCATGGAAATAAACCTAGTATCATAGAATCATAGAATAGTTAGGGTTGGAAAGGACCTTAAGATCACCCAGTTCCAACCCCCCTGTCATGGGCAGGGACACCTCACACTAAACCATGGCACCCAAGGCTCTGTCCAACCTGGCCTTGAACACCGCCAGGGACGGAGCATTCTCAGCCTCCCTGAGCAACCCATTCCAGTGCCTCACCACCCTTACAGTAAAGAATGTAATTGCTTATCTAAGATTTTCGAGGCTGAACTCAAACTTAAGCTTCCCTTCCTTCAGCAGACATAAGGGGGCACCACTTACCTTCTGCAATTGCATTTTGAGTCTGTTAGTTGGTTCCCTTCTCTGAACATACGCATTTTTCTTCCACAGTTATGTCCAAGCTAAAAAGCTATTTAAATCTTAAACAAGTTAAACACAAAGAAATTCCAGAATTTTTAGAAATAATTAAAAATAACCTAGATGCTCTATTTCAGATAGATTTGCTTGATATATTTTCAGGTATGTATATATATTCAGATATATTTTGCAAACCCAACCCATTTCCCCTTAAAGAATCTGTGATCATCATTGTTTTCTGACTCTAGGGTCAATTGCTGCAAAGCATCACCTCTTAGATTTACTCAGACACTGAAGACACCAACATTCTGGACCAGGTTCTCTTGATGTATAATATATGCCTCTACCTGCTTGCAAAGTCTCTAAATTAGCAAACTGTTTGCATTTTAATGGAAGTAAATTATAAATTTATAACACAGTACTAATCATTTTTACACTGCAATAAATTAATTCATTTTGTCATTTTCCATAGATTATTCCCCGAATCAAATAAATGCATGTGTATATGTATGTGTGTACATGTATGTATAAATATATGTATGCACACACATACTGAAGTACTTCAGAAATTGATCCAAATTAGGCAATTTTGGACACTGTTATTCAATACGATTAATTTACAGATATTGCCTTTATTGTGAGGCACATCATGCTTTAATTGAAACTCTCATTAGAGATTGCTTATTGAAACTAAGCTGCTTGACTATTTTCTAGTCTCTTAATTACAGCTAGAACAAGTAAAAATCATGATCATAAAACTCAAATAATTTGGTCTTAACCTTCTTTAAGAATCACATCAGGAATTGAAAGAAATAACCCTGTTCTTAAGATTAGGTACCACCACAAGAGTCCCATGAGAATATTTACCATCAGCTTCTCTCAGGTTGTAAAACCATTAGCTGAATGTGAGCACACAGATCTAGAAAGAACACATCTGTAGGACTGAATAAGCTTCACACAGATGTACAGATTTCAGAATGCTTCAGTGAAATGAAGACAACTTTTCCATCCCTGGATGGAAAGTTAATTGTATGCACGGTATTTTGCCAGTCATACAAGTCTATGATATAATGAAATATATATATATAAAAGTATATGATATAATGAAAGGGATGATCATCACCAGTTAGGTTGTTTAGACATTTTCCATCTAGAAGTTCTTCACTTAGACAACCCAAATGTCCAAACCCCTCCTTATTCACGGACAAATATCCAAGCCTTTTGCAAATGAATCTTCAAATAGCTACTGAGTAATCTGCTCCAACAATCAAACATTAGGCTTAATTAAGACTCATGTTGAAGGACAAGTGGATACAGAATCTCTGTACATTGGCTTGAAAACCCAATTCTACCATTTCTTCATTGCCAATAATGGTCAAACACAGGTTCCAGGATTACGGCTGCATTACAGACTTCACTGCTGACAGCAGCGTTAAAATGCAGAACCTGGAAAATACGATTATAAACTTCCACTGCACTTGAACTATTCACAGTGGTTTGAGGAAGGAATTTTCTAAAGGGATTTAAAGGAGCTAAAATTATATTTATTGGAAACTTTTAAAAATTCATTTGGTTCACTTACTTTAAATGTTGCAAACTCTCATGCTTGTCCTTCAAACATACAAGTGAGAAACTTCTCACATTCCACTCGCTACAAGCCAATTATACACAGTTATCTATATTTTTTTAAACAACTTCTGACCCAAAGTGACAAAAGCATCTGAAGAGCCAAGAGGAACATTGCATGAACTAGGAAGGAGAAAAGTGAGACTTCGCTGACACTGAGCATTGCTGAATGCATTTCATATATTTGAGACTCACAGAACAGTTTGGGTCGGAAGAGACCTTAAAGCTCATCCAGTTCCAACACCACTGCCACAGGCAGGGACACCTTCCACTAGAGGAGGTTGCTCCAAGCCCCATCCAACCTGGCCTTGAACACTGCCCAGACAAAACCAGGATGTGCAAGGCTTGCTGGCATCAGCTGAGAAGAAAGGAAAAGTCTTGTATTACTGCCTGTGGGGTAGAATGAAAACAGAAAGGAAATGACTTTCTTTCCTTACTTATTTCCTTGCTTTTAAAAATCAGGAAGTGCAGACAATGTCCTCCTCTGATTTGACCTTTTATGTTTGCTAGTTAAGCTTGGGAATTAATACTCCTCAAATCCAATGTTGCATTGGTACTAATATGGAAAATGTGACTACTGTGTATAAAGGATAATAACTCTATGTACTAAAACCAGCTCTGAGCATTGTTCCGGTCCTGAAGGCAAAATAAGAACAATTAGAAAACGAGCGTTCAATCCCAGTGCAACAGATGACATTTTTATATTAAATCAAGACACACAGAGATTTTAAAGGGTTCTTATTTATTTAGT